>NW_008331138.1:1155995-1244516 GCF_000622305.1 Nannospalax galili
CATCCATCCGTCCATCTGTCCCTCCATCCATGTATCCACCCACAATCCCTCTATCCATCACCTATCCATCTATCTTTCTTCATCTACCCATTCATTCATCTACTGGCTCATTCACCTATGTATCCACACACCTATCCATTCACTCACCTGCCACCCATCCATCTGCTCGTCCACTCATCCATCCATTTCCATCCACTCATCTGTCTATCCGCCCATCCATCCAGCTGTCTATTCACCCACCAGTTTTTCAATACATCTGTCTCCATCCATCCATACTTCCATCTCTCCATCATCCCTCCCTTCTTTCCTTTCTCCTCTCCCCATCTCGCTCCATCCTTCAGACTGCCCCTCTCTCTTCATCTCTGCCTTGCCCCTCAGCTGGTAAATCTTTCTCCCTTGCTCCTGTTGCCGAGATTGTCTTTTTTTTTGGTCTTTTTGAGACAGGGTCTCCCTGTGGCCACAGCTGACCTGGAACTCACTCTGTAGACCAGGCTGAATTCACGGAGATCTGCCTGCCTCTGCCTCCCAAGCGCTGGGACTACAGGTGTGCACCACCACGCCTGGCTTAAAAGAATATTTTTATTATTTTTATTTTATGTGTATGAGTGTATTGCATGCATTTATGTAAGTGCACTTGTGTCATGCAATGCCCTTGGAGGTCAGAAGAGTGTGTCGGATCCCCTGGAACTGGAGTTATAGATGGTTGTTAGCCGCCCATGTAGGTGCTAGGATTCAAACCTGGGTCCTCTGTAAGAGCAGTCAGTGCTCTTAACCACTGAACCATCTCTCCAGCCCTTCCATGTCATCATTTTTATCTCTTTGTAGGCACCCCCCTCTCTCTCCCTTATGAGAATCTTCCAAGTTTTTCTTTCTTGGTCCCCTTAGCAACTGTCTCACCAGAGAGCACTATGTGTACATGTATGTGCCGGTGCATGTGGGCATTTGTGTGTGTGTGTGTGTGCGTGCGCGCACATGCGCGTGTGCGCACCTGCATGCTCCTGTGTGCTCTTTGTCTGCGTTTGTCATGGTCTTCTTATTCATCTATTCATCCACTTCCCACCTGTGGAGAGCCACACCTTGCTGCCTGCACTCAGACACCCTCAGCCACCATCAAGTGACAGATATCACTACCTGTGGTCCCAGCCTCTCAGGGTGCAAACCTGCATCTCTTCCTGCCCCTCCCCCTCCCCCTCCAACTTTTCTCTCCCCATCACCTGGCACATCTGAACTCTCCACCCATCCTGGAGGCCTGTTGTCAGCTCACCACAATCCCTCCATCACCCACACCACTATCAGGGACCACAGTCCAGGCAGATTCTCCTTCCTTAGAATTTGTGTGGCTCTTACGGACAGGACTGACTCTAAAAGAGGTACAAGTCTGGCTCACTCTCTTGAAGCACTGGATCTTACAGCGACCACTCATTAATTTACTCATTCATGAATTCACTCACTCATTGTGCTGGATAGTTTCAGCCATCAAGTTGACACACCTGGGTAGAGGGAACCTCAATTAAGGAATTTCCTCCATTGGATTGGCCTGTGGACATGTCTGTGGGGCATTTTCTTGATTGTTGAGTGATGTGGGAGGGCCCAGCCCACTGTGGGCAGTGCCACCCCTAGGCAGGGGGTCCTGGGCCGTATAAGAAAGCAGTCTAAGCTGGGCATGGTGACATACACACATGTAGTCCCAGCACTTGGGAGGCAGAGGCAGGTGGATCTCTGTGAGTTCAAGGCCTGCCTGGTCTACACAGTGAGCTCTAGGCCAGCTGGGGCTACAGGGAGACCCTGTCTCAAAAAGACCAAAAAAAAAAAAAAAAGAAAAAAAAAGCAGTCTGAGCAGAGGCCAGTAGAAGAAGTCATTAAGCAGTGCTCTTCCATGGTCTGTTTTCCAGGTTCCTGCCGTGACCTCCTGCTTCCCTCCACAATTAACTGTAAGATGAAATAAGCCCTTCCTCCTCAAGTTGGTTTTGGTCAGAGTGTTTTTTAAATATGTTATTTATTATTTTTATTTTATGTGTACATTGCATGCATTTGTGTAATTGCACTTGTATCGTGCAATGCCCTTGGAGGTCAGAAGAGTGTGTCAGATCCCCAGAACTGGAGTTACAGATGGTTGTTAGCTGCCATATGGGTACTGGGAATCAAACCCAGGGTCTTTTGCAAGAGCAGTCAGTGCTCTTAACTGCTGAGCCATCTCTCCAGCCCCCTGGTCTCAGTGTTTTTATCACAGCAATAGCAAGTACCTAATACAGAAGTTGGTACCAGAGAGTGGGCTATTGTGAAGAGCCTGACCATGTAGGTTTTTTATAGGAATGTGGAAGACTTCAGAAGTTTGGACTAGAAAAGCAGTTGAATACTGAAAGCAGAACTTAGGAGGCCTTTCTAGCAGGATCCTGGAAGAAAGTAGTGCTGAGAGCAAAGTAGTTTCAGGGCAAAAAAATAAGGGCTTAAACAGCAACTTGGATGCTTTCTACAAAGCATTTAGCTACTGTCTGCCCACAGCCTAAGAGCTTGCCTAAGGATAATTTGAAAAGTAAGAGACTAGTTTCTTTGGTGGAGGAAATTTCAACACAGCCTAATGTTGAATTGGTGGCATGGTTATTAATGGCAAATATGGAGATCTACAATGAAAAAGAGCAAATGGGGCAGAAAGAAATGCAGAATGTATGTTTGGATTGAAAAAGAACACTGGGAAGATTAAAGTTGGAGCCAAGACGTGCTGAAGGAGAGGCTCTCTTTGATAAGGAGATGCGAGCCATTAAGCAGAGGCCTACAGATTTTCACTTAAACAATGGAAAGAGTACCTTCTGGGCAAGACCATGCCCAGCTAAGTCTCCAATTTGTGAAAGTAAAATGTCAGAGGGATTATCTGTTCCTAGAAAACCACAGCATAGAAAAGCTGCTAATGTGGATGAAGCAGGACAGAGTCCATCCTAGGCTGGCAATCCAACTTGGCAGTGTTGTTCATGTGGTGCTGCTTTAGAGGCATGAAAGATGCAAGAGTGAAGGGGTCATTGGTTCTTCCTTTGACATTTCAGAGAGTCACTGAGACCAGGTAGCATGCAGCAGGGGTATCCCTGCATAAAAAAGATCTTGACAGGTCATTGTATGAAATGGTGAAGGTGAAGCTTGGTTGGTCATGGAGATTCTAAGACATTAAGATGCTAGAGCTGTGAGACATTTATCAAGGAGAGCTGCATACACAGAGTGATAGCAGCCCAAGAGAGAGATGAACAGCACAGCTGGAGGGGCTGAGTCATCTAAGCCCTTTGAAAATAAAGTCCCAGAAGCTAGACATGGAGCTAATGGATTTGGCATTTGCCCTGCTGGTTTTTTGGTCCTGTTTTGGTCCAGTATTTCCACACTATGCCCTCATATCTCCCTTTTGGAATGGGAATGTGTATTTGGTTCCATTGTATGTTGGAAGTACGTAATTTGTCTTTTGATTTTACAGGGACTTACAGCTAAGAGATTGCCTTGGGTCTCAGAAGAGACTTTGGACTCTGGAATTTTGAATAATATTAAAACTGGTAAAGACTATTGGGACTTTTGAAGGTGGATTAAATGTCATTTGCATTTTATATGGTCATGAGCCTATGGGGGCCAGGGAGTGGAATGTGGTGGGTTGAATGAGAATGTCCCTCATAGTCTCCAAGTATTTGGACATTTTGTCCCCAGTTGGTGGTGCTGTTTTGGGAAATTTTAGGAGGTGTGGCCTTGCTGGAGGAAGTACATTACTGGGGGCAGGCTTTGAGAATTCTAAGCCTTGCCAGATTTCCAGTCTCAACTCCCTGTGCCTGCTTGAAGATGTGAGCACTAGGCCTTCTGCTCTGGCATGCCTCCCCTGCCATTATGGACTCAAACCTGCTGGATCTGTAAGCACAAATAAATTCCTTCTTCTATAAGTTGCCTTGGCCAATGTGCTCTATCACAGTAACAGAAAAGTGACTAATACACTCAATCACTCATTCACTCACTCCCAAGAGCCTGCTCTGGGTCAGAGAGAGGAGAGGCATCTCTGAAGAGACAGCTGGTTCCACAGAAGGTCAGGTGATTCAGCAGCCTTGTGGCTTGTGAGGACCACCTCAAAGCTGGAGCTGAGCACATGTGTCCCCAGCACCACAGCACCAGGTCTTAGCACAGAACATCCAAGAGGTGAAATGGCACAGGGAAGAGGTCAGAGTGCACAAGTTTGGGATCACAGCACCTGGGGAGGCTGAGGCAGAACTGAAAGTTCTAGGCCAATCTGGGAAACTTCGTGAGGTCCTTTCTCAAACAGTTAAAAAAAAGGAGGGGGGAAGGGGGTGACACCAAGATGGCCCAGTGGGTAAAAAGGCACCTGTTGCCAAGCCTGTCTACCTGAGTTCAATCCCCAGGACCCATATTGTGGAGGTAGGGAACTGACTCCCACACGTTGTCCTCTGACCTTCACATGGACCCTAAAATACATAATCAGTGAAAAAAGAAAGTTTAAAAAAGGGAGGGGACTGGGCAAGGTGGCACACACCTTTAATTACAGCACTTGGGAGGAAGAGGCAGTCAGGTTTCTCTGACATTGAAGCCAGCCTGGTCTACATAGTGAGTTCCAGGCCAATTTGGGCTACAGAAAGACCCTGTCTGAAAAAAAAAAAACAAAAATTAAATTAAAAAAATAAAGTGCTGGGGGTGTGGCTCAGTGGTAGAGCATCTGCCTAGAATCCCCCAGTGAGGGGCTGGGGTGTGGCTCAGTGGCAGGATACTGAGTAGCCCTGGTTTAATTTCCTGTATGAAAAACAACAATCACAGCTCACTGTTCCCTCTAGTCCAGTGATCTTGGGCTGGCTGAGAACTTCAGGCTCAGCCTGCCTGTCAGCTGGGCAGGAACTGTCTGCCAACACCTGCCAGCCTTGAAAATTTATGATTTTTTTTCCTTTTTTTTTGAGACAGGATCTCAGAATATAGTACCTGGAATTCTCTATGTAGACCAGGCTGTCCTTGAACTAATAGAAGTCTGCCTGCCTCTGTCTCCAGAGTGCTGGGATTAAAGCCCTAGACTGCCATGCCCAGTTCTCTCTGTTTTTAAAATTTATTTGTTTTTTAATTACATATGTGTCTGTGAGTGGGTTTCTGAAGAGGCCAAAGGCATTGAATCCCCTAGAGCTGGAGTTACAAGTTGTGAGCCACCTGACTGGGTGCTGGGAACCAAACCCGGGTCCTTTGCAAGAGCCGTCTCTTAACCATTGAGTCATCTCTCCAGTCCTGCAGCTTTTCATACAAAGACCAGGAACCATCTTTCCCATTAAAAATAAAGAAAAAAAATGGAAGAGTTCTTCTGATTAGATGACCTCCTCAGTTCCTGACAAGAGTGTCTGAGAGGGAAAAGATATGTTCTAAAATTTTTATTGCGTTTGTTTGTTTATTTATTTGGGGGGAAGGAGGCATGTGGAGGTCAGAGGATGACTTGTAGTAGCCAGTTCTCCCCATCTACCACGTGGGTCCCAAAGTTTAAACTCGTTGTCAGGCTTGGCGACAAGCGCCTTTCTTTACCTCTTTACCTGCTGAGCCATGTCACTGGCACTGGAAAATGATCTTTTACAACTCCCATGCCCTAGTCTCTGTCTTTCCTGATGCTGCCCAGAAAGGGAGAGACTTGGGAGACAGAGAAACCTCACAGTGCCAGTGCTGGGGGCAGAAGCAGAGCATGGGCGCAAGCTGCTGTGCTTTCTGAATGTTCCTAGAACCCAGGCCTTCTCCAATAACCAGCAGAAAACCTCAGCCACCCTGACTTCATTCCCTCTCTGAGTGTAAATTAAAGGCACTTCTGGAAGATTCTTATTGCCTTTGTAGTGATGCCCCTGTGAATGCTGATGCCCATCCTGGGAGGAGACTGCGGTCCCTTCTAGTCAACCTGGGGCAGGGCAGTGGGCGGCACCTCTGAGGGGGGTGCATGAGAAACCCTGGGGGAGGGGGAACTTCTCAGTTGAGTGGGCATCTCAGTTGGGGAGGAAGGTGTGATTCTGGCTTTCTTCAAGAAAGTCTAGGGACAGTTGTGTGTCATGTTCTGTGTTCAGTGCCTCCCTACTCCACCCTCACCCTAGTGCAGAATGGCCTGAGTTCCAGATCCCTTGAGAACACCTGCTGCTGGGCTCCCTTGTCTCTAAAATGCTATTCACAATCACTGGAGCTCAAAGCTCAATTCTGCTCTTTCTTTTGTTTGTTTTGGTTTTTTTTCTTCCTTTGATTCAGAGTCCCATGTAGCCTAGGCTGGCATCAAACTTACTGTGTAGCCCAGGGTGACCTTGAATTTACTATGCAGTCAGGCTGGCCTTTAACTTACTGTGTAGGCTAGGCTAGCCTTGAACTTACTGTGTAGGGCAGGCTAGCCTTGAACTCCTGATCCTCCTGGCTCAGTTTCTTTAGTGCTAGGTTCAGAGATTGGCACCCCAGGCCCCTTCCAACCCTCCATGGCCCTCGAAACCCTGTTTTACATGTCATCTATTTTCTCAAGACTTTGTAGACACCAATCACCGTCATTTTTAATTTGGGGAGCCAGCTCATCCACAGTTTCACTTATGGGAAGCAGAGCTCCTTTACTCTGTTCCAAGCACACTGTTCCAAGTCCTTCCATGCAGACTGATTAAAGTCATCCTCACAGCAGCCCTAGGAACTCAGCACTATGGAGACCAGTGAGGCACACAGAGCCAAGGAACTTGTCTATGATCACACAACCAGGGAGGAACAGAGATTGGATTTGAACACAGGCACCTGGCTTCAGGTCTGTGTACCGAACCTCTTCTTCTTTGATGACTCAGGATATCACTTTAGCAGAGTTAAAGGAATGTGACAAAATATTGTCAAAAGTGGAGCGTTGTGTGTGCAAGGCAGAGAATAGCTGGTCCCAGGTTATTTCTTTGATGGTTCATATGTGAAACTGGAAGGCCAGAGAGGGCATGAGCTTTGCTTGAGGTCACAAAGCAGTTATAGGAGAGATTCTGGGGCCAGGCTGACCCTTTTATGAGGAATTCCTGTGACTAATAACATTCTAGAATCCTGTTCTCCCTGTAGCCACATCTCCACCCAGAGCCCAGGTGTTCTCCACACTCGCTCTGTCCTCTGGGAGGCAGCCAGAAGGGGGGAGAGTCTCTTCCATTCTGCCGTCCCCCGCCTCTCAGTTTCAGTACCTACAGTTCTCTCCTCACATTTCAGAGGGCTGGGACGACTCAGTGGGTAAAGTTTTGTTCTACATGAAAAGCTGGAATGGAGGAATGGAGATAGAAGGACCTGAAGCTCCCTGGCCAGTTGGTGAGCTCCAGGTTCAGTGTGAGACCCTGTCTCAAAAAACAAGATGGAGAGTGACTGAGGCAGACACCTGGGGTTGACCTCCGGCCTCTGCATACACAAATACACTCAAATGAATACCTATACCACACACACAAAAGCTATGCTGGAATCTAAACCAGGACACCATCCTTTTTTAGAGATCCTAAACACTGTGTGATGCCTTATCCTGTACTTTTCACCATAGCTGCTAGGAAGCTCACTGTTACAGTCATGGTCAGTTACATCACTCACTCTTTAATCCTACAGTCTCTCTCTCTCTCTCTCTCTCTCTCTCTCTCTCTCTCTCTCTCTCCCCCCTCTCTCCCTCCCTCCCTCCCTCCTTCCCTCCCCCCTCTCTCATTTTATAAAAGATATGAAAAGATTTGCTTCCTTCCATGAAGTACTGTTTCATCTGGAGGGAACAGCTATACAACACTATCTTTTCTTTGGGATCTTGCATTCTTTCCACATTTTTTTTCTTTAATATTCCCTTCTCCTTCCAGTTCCTTTTTTCCTGCCAGGACCTCATGCATGTTAGGCAAGTACTTTACCACTGCTTACCTACATCCCCAGCCCCCTCCCCCTGCCCTTTTTTTTGGGCAAAAGTCTGTCTGGCCTAGAACTTACTATGTAGATCAGGCTGGCCTCGAACTCACAGAGATCCTCCTGCCTGGGTCTAAAGGCGTTATCTCACCATACCCAGATTCACCAACCCTTTTTTTTTGTTTTCCTGAATTGTTCTCACTAGGTAGCCCAGGCTGACCTCGAACTCACAGCAATCCTCCTGCCTCAGCATTCCCAGCCCAGCTAATCTCCACAGTCTCCAACACTCCTGCAGCAACTGTAAAGCCCTTTTTCTTTTTTCCCCCAGTCTTTTTGAGACAGGGTCTCAGGGTCTCCCTGTAGCCCCAGCTGTCCTGGAACTCACTATGTAGACCACGTTGGCCTTGAACTCACAGAGATCCGCCTGTCTCTGCCTCTCGAGTGCTGGGATTAAAGCTGTGCGCCACTACGCCTGTCAGTAAAGCCCTTTTATATCTCTGTCTTTCAGTCATTCCAGAGAACAAACTATTAACTGACAGGAGTTCACAGATCACACAGTGGATGCATGTGCTTGAACCAATTAGGCCAGGCCCATGAATAAGTTATGCAAATAATGGCAGTAATCATGGAATTGTGGGAAATTAACCAAAGGTTGTAAAGGAAGTGGACAGACTCTGGAAGTAGGAGAGGAAGAGGACTGTGGGGACAGGAGTAGGGATGTGTGAGCCAGGTGGTCCTGGGGCTCAGATTTGTCCGGGTGTTGGAATAAATTATGTAAAATGGACACCAGGCTCTGGTGTCTGCTGATTGGATAGGAGTGTAAATTACAACCGAAGATGAATAATGAATGAGTTATGCAAACTACTGTTGATGTGAGCACCATCTACAGGAGTTCCTGAATATATTATGTAAATGTACCAAGTTACCCAGACAGATTCTGGCTGTCAGACCACACCAGGCCTCCAGGCCAGCCAGCCAGTGTAGTGTGAACTATACAAATGGACATGTCTTACTGCAAAGCAGGAATACACTGTTCAAAAGGAGTTAGCTTCAGTAACTATATGGGCAGCTGTGGCGTCTCACAAAGACCAGTTAGCGGGTTCACCACCTTGGGGAGAGTACAGAGGTACCTTCCAGGCAGGTGGTGTGACTCCGGGCAGGTGGTGTGAAATGGTACTCTCCTAGGCCCATTCTCACTCCCGACTTTCTGTCTTTGGCTCAGCCCCCTTGTGACTGGCATAACCCATCAGTCGGCCTCTCAGACTTTTCGAGGACTGGGTCCTTACTCACCTGGACCACTCCTGGGGAGAAGACAGCAAGGATAAGATAAAGCCAGACGTAGGCAAAGATGCTCCATGAGGCTGTGACGAAAAAGACCCTCAGGTGCTTGATCTTGCGGCTCTCCCCAGCAGGGATGACATACACACACACAGCAATGACCACAAACATGTTGAAGGCTGCGCTGCCCACAATGGTGCCTGGGCCCAGCTCGCCTGCCTGGAAGTTATGGCCACAGACCTCAATGACGGACAGCAGGATCTCAGGTGCAGAGGAGCCCAGGGCCATGAGCGTGAGGTTGGACACAGTCTCATTCCAGATGCGCACAGTGCCCACGCTGGTCTCGCCGTTGGCCTTGGTGATGGTGATCTCCTTCTCTTTGGAGGTGATGACCTCAATGGATGCCATGAAGCGGTCAGCAATGATGGACACCCCCAGGAACATGTAGACCATTGCTACGAAGTACACCACGGCCCTTGCGGCCTTGTCCCCCAGTGATGGGTCATCTGGCTCCCACACAGGCAGCAGCACCCCCGGCTGGCAGCGGTATGAGCCCTGGCAGCCACCCAGGGTGGCATCACTGTCATTAGCTGGGGGAGGTGGCAGGGAAGGGGTCGGGGTGACTGCCCCCAAGCAGTGGGAAACTCCCAAGAGGAGTACAAGCCCCACCAAGGCTAGGGGAGCCATGAGGGCGTGGTCGGGTCCTGGAGGAAGAAGAGGAGGCCAAGATGAGCATGTAAGATGCCTCCTTGTCTCTCAAAACCCACAGCTTGGGCTGGGGGTGTGGCTCAGTGATAGAGGCCCTGCCTAGAATCCCCCAGTGAGGGATTAGGGATGTTGTTCAGTGGCAGAGCACCTACCTAGAATACCCTAGTGAGGGACTGGGGGTGTAGCTCAGTGGTAGAGCTCCTGCCTAGCATGCAGAAGGTCCTGGGTTCCATCCCCATCACTGCCAAATGACAAAACCCCAGTTTGTTGGGCCACAAGGAAGAGAGAAGCTGGGGACTAGCACAGCAGACACGGTGACATTGGGCAACACAGAGAACACCACACAGATACACAGGCAGGCCACAAAGGACAGAGGGGCCTTGTGGAATGCTAGGAACATAAATTGGTCAAAGTTCCTTGGAAGCCCACAGCCAACTGTCACACAGTCTCATAAAGCAGCTCTGTTCCTAGGAACGGGCATAAACCCACCTCTCCACCAAAAGCACCCCCCTCCCTGGATATCCATGGCAACTTTATGAGGGCCAACCTCAAGACAACCCAGAGGCCCCTCAGCAATAAATGAGGAACAGCAATGGAATAGTATACAGCCCTAAGCACAGAGAGGACTCCACTTACAGGGGACAACAGGGAGGAATGGGGTCATTAGACCTGGGGTATGTGTATGTCACCAGGCATGGAGAACCTGTTTTCCCCTCCTGGGGATGACAGCAGCTGTCAGTCTAGTTGGCATCTCTGATCCCTAATCTGGCTTTCCCTGGACCTCCATAAACTGTGGTTCCTCCAAGCAATGATGCACCAGGCCTGGGGTGGGTGATTTGTCCTATTTAGGGATGTGAGGTCTCTACTCTTCTTTCCCCACTCAGTCCTGGGTCTGAGTGGCTATTATTATTATTTTTTTTGTATTTCTATGTTTAATTTTTATTACATTCATTTATTATTGGGGAGCAGCTCATGTCATGGTGTGTATGGAGTTTGGAGGACAGCTTTCAGGAGTTGGTTCTCTCCTTCCACCATGTGGGTCCTTTCTAGGGATCGAACTCAGGTCATCAGGTTTGGCAGCAAATGCCTTTACCTGCTGAGCCATCTTGCCAGCCCCTCTACATTTGCTTTAAGGTACGTATTGGGTATGGAGATGGCTCAGCGGGTAAAGGTTTTTGTTGTACAAGTCTAGTGATCTGAGTTCAATCTCTGGAACCCAAGTAAAGGTTTTAGAAAGAACTGACTCCACAAAGTTGTTCTCTGACCTTCATACACCCATGATGGTATTCATACCTCATCATCTATCACACAATAATAATAAACAGTAAGTAAAATACACATTAGCTCTTTTTCCTCCTTTTTTTCCAGAGCCTTCCATGGCTCTTGTCTCAGAGAACCATGGTCCCCTCCCAGGCCTCCCCTCGTCCCCCTGGCTTGCTCTATTCCAGCTACCCCCCTTTGCTGCTCCTTGCACATGAGGCAGGTTTCTGCCTTTGGACTCTCCTGCCTGCCCTAGCCTCAAGCCTTTTCTCTTTCTGGTGTCACCTTCCCTGACCATCCTGCCCCAAATGACACCCCTTGCCCTTGGGAGAGCAGTCTCCCACCCATTTCACAATGTGAGATTTAAAGCTCAGAGAAATGAAGCAAGTTGCTCCAGGTCACTGAGCATCAACTCTGTAGCCAGGAGAGATTCTCTAGGGGTGGGGCTCCAGGACCCAGTTTATCTCCCCCTCCTGTTGCCATGGTAACCCAGTTGCCTATGACAGAGAAAGGGCTGACCAGGGGAGTTGTCACCTGAGCCTGTGCCCTCTCAGACCCATCTGGGTGCCACTGGCCTCAGATCGCCAAGAATTTCCACCTTCCATGTCTGTCTGAAAAGTTCTTCTGGGAGTCTAACCCACAGCCTGCCCCCAGCTCACACCCACGAAGTGGGAGCCGGCTCTTCTGGGGGAGGGAGGCAGCCTGTTGGCAGAACTTCCCAAAAAGGAGTGAGTGAGAGCCTGTGTGTGTGTGTGTGTGTGTGTGTGTGTGTGTGTGTGTGTATGTGTGTGTGTGTGCCCGCCCGTGTATGTAGGCGAGGGCGGAGAGAGGGGTGATTCTTAAAGGGGCCACTGCACAATCAGCCCCCTAGGCAAGGCCCCTAATGATATATTTAATTAACAACCCCTAATTATGGAAGACTTAGGCCTAATTATGAACCCACCAGGATCGCAAGCAAAGACTCCCTCCTACTTCATTTCTCCTCTTCTTTGGCTATCTGGAGAAACAGGGATGACCCTGAAGAGCCAAGAATCCATCTAACTATATCTAACCCCTACCCTGGGGAAAGAGAGTGGCTTGGGAAGTCCAACATCATGTCTAATCACCTGTACCTCCTGCTGCAGTCCTGCAGGGAGACCAGGCAGACTGGTATTTCCCTGCCTTCCGTGGGGCTGGGTTATCCCAAGCTTTCAATTTCTTTTGCTGTCACCCAGCCTCTCTCTCTCTCCCCCCGCCCCAACCTTAGAGGAGGACAGACTGGGTTGAGAAAGCACTAGATAAATATTTGTGAAATACTTGGTGGAGAGGCCACACTGTTGTGTGTGGCTGGGGCAGCGGGTGCTTGCTTTCTGCCCCGGGCACCCTCGTCTGCTGCCCTGAAAGCTAATCTGGGTGTAGATGCTGGGGTGGATGAAGGGATCAGGTTGAGTCTGATCAGAGCAGATCAGGTCCAGGGAGGTGGTGCAGCTCTGGTGCCTTCTCTCCCCAGCCTTGCGGGCCAGTGGCCAGCTGGGTTAGTAGTGAATGTTCTGTTCTGCCAGGCTGGCCTTGGGAGGGGGGTGGTTCATATGCAGCCAGGTGGGACCCTTCCTGAGGTCCCTCAAGACAGTCACAGTGGGGGCACATTCTGACTGCTGGGGGTTGGGGGATGAGGCACTGCCCTTCAGGGTACAGTGCAGTGTGGGATTGCAGAATTCTGAACACACTGTCCCATGTTAGTCACACAGTGCCCCCAACATACACAGGGCTTTGGATTCTAGACAGGTAAACTGAGGCCCACCAGAAGAGAAAGGGCTTGGTCAAGCCAGAGGCAGGAAACAGCTGTAAAGTCAAGGCATGGGTCTACCAACCAGTGCTCTTTAAGCCATCCGGAATCCCCACACAGCTGTCACATAGGATGGGGACCTTACAGGCACACATCTGCTCACCCTAGCTTGGGCAGTGGGCAGTGGCTTGCACATCACCCACCTCCCCAGGCTCCTTCAAAAAGGGAGGAGGAGGCCTGGCCAAGTGCTTCCATACAGCCTAGAAGCCCCCAGGACGTGGGTGGCTGTTTTGCCACCCAACTCCACTGAGACAGGTGTGAGGCAGCAAGTCTGGACAGTGAGAAGGACCGGCCTGGCCTGACCCAACACCTAGAGCTGTGCCGGAAAGGAGGAGAGTGGCTTAGGAGTTGTCAAAAGAATGAATGGACAAACAGCTAGAGGTATGGAAGTTAGACAGTAGGAAGGACCAGTTTACCGTGTACTATACAGGTTACTCGGTAGGCTGTAGGCAGGACCAGCCTCAGAATGCCAGGGAAATAGGGCTGGGAGGATGGGGAGACCTAAATGAAGAGGGGTGAGGAGGACTTGGGGGCACTCCAGGCCCTCGGGGGTGGGGGGAGCCCACACTGCGGAGGTTTGGCCTCCTCCAGGTCCCCCTGCTCCGGGGGTGGAGACAGCGGTGTGTAGGAGTGAACTGGCTCTCGGAGACGGGGCGAGGAAAGGAAGGGACAGAGACCCAGGTGTTCAGAGACCAAGAGACAGCGAGGCACACAGATGGCGCACGAGGAAACCCGGCAGCCGCGGACTTGGAGCCAGGGCTCGGGAAACCCCTGCACCGGGCTGGGCAGAGCCGGGGATGGGGTCCGAGGATGGGGACACGAGGCGGGGAGAGGCAGCCGCCGCTCCCGCAGGCCCGGGGTCCCCGGCGGGTGGGCAGATCCACCCAGCGCTGGGCTCTTACCTGCGGTCTGCACGGTCTCCACTCCGCCGCGGCGGTGGGCGCCTCCGCCCGAGACGGAGAGGGAGAGAGAGGAGCGGGGACTGAGAGAGCCAGGAGGAGGGAGGAGAGGGGATGCAGGAAGGAGGGGAGGGGCCGGGAGGGAAGGGGAGGAGGGAGGAACCCAGGGGAGGCGGGGACGGGAGCTGGGGAGGACCACCAGGAGGGAGGAGCCCAGGGGAAGGGGCGGGGACAGGGGATCTGTAGGTGGGGGGCAGGAGGACAGAAGAGCCCAGGGAGGGGATGGACGGGTCAGGGAATCTGTGTGTACGGGGACCACCAGGAGGAGGAGGGAGGAGTCAGAGGAAGAGATTGGGACAGGGGAGCTATGGTAGGGGGACCACCAGGAGGAGGAGCAAGGAGCCCAGGGGAAGAGGCTGGGACAGGAGAGCTGTGGTGGCGGGGACCACCAGGAGGAGGACAGAAGAGCCCAGGGAGGGGGCGGGGACAGGAGCGTTGGAGGGGGACCACCAGGAGGAGGGAGGAGGGAGGGGGCGGGAACAGGGGGCTGGAGGAAATCCACCTAAAGGAGGGAGGAAGAAGACCGGGAGACCACAGGAAGGCGGCTGGAAGAGGGAGGAGCTAGGAGCGGGAGGGGCGGAGCCATGGAGCTGGGAGGAGGTCCTGGAGTAGAGCAGAAGGGAGGAGCCTGGGAGGGGGCGTGGCAAGGGAAGCAGCAGGCCGGTCAGGGGGTCGGCCTGGGCGGGGCAGGGGCTTCAGACCGCCTTGGTGTTCAGCACCAGAGGTCGGGGACAGCGGCAGAGGGCTGCGCGGGTGTGCACCTGTGTGTCGGGGGCACCCCTGTGCCCCACCAATCACACACAGGCAGGCTCTCGTCCCTACAAGGCCCAAAGATGCAGTCATAGCCACAAATAGCCACAGACTGGCGGACCTGGGAAGGGGGGCAGGAATGTCAGGCGGGGAGGCAATTCCGAGTTCACAGACTGGACCTGCTGCACAGAGCACCTCACAGAGTGATCACAGATGACGACAGCCGTCCCCACAGCACCTACTCCATCAGGTCCCACCACAGCATTATTTCATATCACCTCCATGACACACGATGACAATATCAACCTTCAAAGGTAGATGCTACTATCTTCACTGTACACGTGGGGGAACTGAGGCAGCAGGTGGTGGTATGTGGCTCCAGGCTCTGTATCCTTGATTACTGCAAGTCAGTGCACCTGGGCTAAGGACCGAGCATGATCAAGGCTGCTTGGTGTAGTGACACAAATCTATCATCACAGGACTAGGGAGGCTGAGGCAGGAGGATGGTGAGTTCCAGGCCAGTCTGGGTTACATAGCAAAACCGTGAACCAAAACAGCCAATGAGTGCTGGGGACGTGCCTCAGAGGGTAGAATGCTGTTTAGCATGCAGGAAGCCCTGTGTCCCAGGCACCACATAAACCAGGCATGGTGGTGCATTTCTGTAATCCCAACACTTGGGAAGTGGAGGCCGAGGATCAGAAGTTTAAGATCAGCCTTGGCTAGAGGCCAGCCTGGGCTACATGACCCCCTGTCCCAATACCCCCCACTCCCAAAAGCAAAGTCCCAAGTCAAGTGTCCCAGGTTCCTGAAGACAAATCCCTGTACTTAGAAGTGGGTGAACACATTTACCTGCAAACGTATACATACACATTCCCACATGTGCACACATATACATGCACACAACCCCTCAGGGTGCACATGTCACAGACCCACACCACTTTCACTCTAAACCCCACCCTAGGATCCCCCTTCCACCAGGACTGGAGACAAATACCCAGTACTGAGCAAGTGGTCTTCTGTGTGCAGCAGAGGAGAGGGCTGTCCCTGCCTGTGGCCCAAGCCAGCTGCTAGTTCTGGCCGGGCACCTGGCCCAATGCCAGGAAGGAAAGGATCTGGCTCCCTGCAGCTCCCCTTGCCTGGGCCTGGTTTCTGCCATAGGGGCTAGAGACTGGGAAACTGGCATCTGGGCAACTTATCCTCTAAGACTCACTATAGAGACATGGAGGCTGCCCCTCTGCGGGCAGGGCTAGTGGATGGATTTATAGGTGGGCTTCCCCAGCAGGAGGGACTGGTCACCCCCCACAAACACATGCACCCCCAGGAAGCAGGCATCCCATCCAAGCCCACTCTCAGCCGGGGATCCACTCAGGAGCTCCTCCCCAGCCTTGTTGACCCCAATTCTATTCCTGGTCTGGGTTGGGGGCGGCAACATTTCCTGCCTTCTTCCTCCCCCTGGGTTGCTATCTCTGATGGGACCATGAGGTAGCCATGCCCATGGCCACTAGCTGGGGAAGCTGGTCTTGTCCTCAGCTCCCTGAGCTGTTCAGCTATTCTCTATCCATAATCCTCTTCAGCATTGTATCTACTGGGGCCTGTCTGCCTGGATCTAGCCTTAACACCCACCTCTGGGATCCATGCTCAATTACTTTCCATTGGGGTTTTACTTTGGCCTTTGCTTGGTCAGTCTAACCAGTTTTCTTTTGAGACAGGGTCTTGCTGCAGTCTAGGCTAGCCTTGAACTCTTGATCCTCCTGCTTCAGCCTCCCAATGTTAGGGTGACAGGCCTGTGCCACCATGGTTAGAATTTGACTTCATTATTCACAAGTCTAGCCTCAGACCCTCTGCTATGGTTTGATGAAAGCTGTCTCAGGATCTCTTCTGTCTTTCCATTGGAATCTCACCCCAGATCTAGATCATTCCACTGATGTCTAACCTCAGCTCTCTTTTAGAGGTCTAGTTCAGGGTCTAACCTCAGCCATAGCTGCAGGGTGTTATCTCCTTTGGAGCCTAACCTCAGTTTTCTCCATTCAGGTCTAACCTCAGAGCTTTCCCTTACCTGTATATACATCACTCTGCAATCATTAAGGTTGTATGTGTGCATTTGTGTGTGAGTCTGGGCAGCACATAAGCCTGTTCTCATGTTTGGAACTCAGGGGACAACCTCGAGTCTCCAGCTTCTTTGTGACAGGATCTCTGTTGTTTGCTGCTGTGGGTGTCAGGCCACCTGGCTTGTGAGCTTTGGGGACTCACCTGTGGCCCCCCATATTACTGTAGGTGCACTGGGGTAAGAGTGTGCCACCACCCTTTTTTACATGGGTTCTGAGGATTCAAACTTAGATCTTCAAGCTTGCATGGCAAGTGTTATACCTACTGAGCTGTCTCCTCAACCCTCACAATGGTTATATTTTGATGAAGGTCCAAATGAGACAGGAGTCTTGTCTGGGAAGGTCAGGATGGGGCCTAGGGGGATCCTAATATAGTCAGGTACACAGGAGACCTGTCTGGATGGGAAAAGAAACATCATCCTCATAGTGAGACCCTGTCTCAAACAAAACAAAACAAAACAAAAAACAAAAAAGAAACACCATGCTTTCTACCTCTGCATTGAGGGATTATGGACAAGGCATGAGGGACCCTTTACTGGCCCAGCCCAAGATGCTAAAAATGGACGAATCCCAATAAAGATTTCCTCCATATCCATCTAACTCCCACCTAAGACCCCAAACAAAGCCCACTGGGGAGGGTGGAGTGGTGCTCTTCCCTTGGAGTTCCCATGCTTTAGAGTTCTATCTTTATAGATCTACACTTTCTTAGCTCAGTTCCCTTCTTTGTTTTGGCAGATTCAACAAACTTGTAAACCACTGGCTGAGGTGGCTTTTGTGGCCATTGTCCCCTGGCACCCTGGCTCTCTAAGCTAAGTTCAGCAAGAGCCAGAAAGGAGCCATCAACATAAGCAAACAACAAACAAACAACAAACTACAGCAAAATCATAACCTCCTTTCTTTCCTTGGGTCCTACTCTGGATCTAATCTCTGCCCTATTTCTGGGTCTAACCTTGGACTCTCTCTCCCTGAAGCCCCCTTGATTCTTTGGGGGATAAATCCAGCAACGCAGAACCAGGCACACAGAAATGATCAATAGTTACACTCAGGAGAATGAAGATGGCTGGGGCAGCTCTGTTGCTCTGTATGTATAAGTAGTCATCAGGGGACCAACATTCGATGGGAACATATGGGCTTGGTGACGTCACTCCTCTTCAAACAGGGACACCAAAGCTGCCAGGAGTGGTCAGCAAGGGTGACATCATCAGGGCAGGGCAGGGACACTGAGTGTTACCCTCTGGAGGAGCCCAAGGGGAGCACCCCTCCTGTGACACACTTCTTTCATCAGTGATGGGAAATGCCATGAGTTTCCTGGGCCTGGGAAGAGGGGGTGCTCAGGAGGCTGGGGACTCCCCAGGCCTGGGACCCACCCTGTCCCCAAGATCCTGTGGCTGCTGCTTCCTCTGCTCAACTTGACGACGAAGCCGAGTCAGGACCAACTCAGAGGCCTGGATCAGGCTGTGCTGTGGGGACAAGAAAAGGAGGGCAGGTTGAGACAACATTGGAGGCCTGGGTCTCAGTCATAGTGGAGGGTAGAGGGCAGACGGTGGGGTGTAGGTGTAGCTGGATCTCAGGGCAGAAGTGGAAGTCAGACTCAGGGGAAGGGTCCCTGTGGGAGGAGCAAAGCTGAGACCCAAGTGGAAAGAACTGAAGTTGCAAATCAGTGGAAGAGCTGGCAGGGTGGTGCATGCAGCAATCTCAGCAATAGGGTTGCTGAGGCAAAAGAATTCCAGGCCAGCCTGGGCTACACAGTCTTAAGAAAACACTAGTGTATGGGACTAGAGAGATGACTCAGCAGTTAAGACCACTTGCTGCTCTTGCAAAGGACTCAAGATTTGGTTCGCAGCATCCACATGGCAGCTAACAACCATCTGTAACTCCAGTTCCAGGGGATATTATGCCCTCTTTTGGCCTCTGTGTGCATGTGGTACACTTACATATATGCTGGCAAAATGCTTGTATACGTAAAATAAAAATACCAGGCCGTGCTTGGTGGCTCACGCCTTTAATCCCAGCACTCGGGAGGCAGAGGCAGGCAGATCTATCTCTGTGAGTTTGAGGCCAGCCTGGTCTACACAGTGAGTTCCAGGCCAGTTGGGGCTACAGGGACACCCTGTTTCAAAAAGACAAAATAATAAAAACAAAATAAAAATACCCAAAATAAATAAACACAGCATCTATCTAGCCTGCTTCATCAGCTGCTGCCCCACTCCATTGGTGGCATTTTCCTGGCAGATCCAGTCCCGCCCAGAACTAGGCTACTCCCTCCTGCAGGGGAGACCTGCTTAAAAGTAGGCAATGTCCTTTTCCATGGCAGCATCCATTCCTGCCCCTCTTCCCAGCCTCCCTCCTCCCAGCATAAGCCTGGCTACCTGGAGGATGTGTACCCCCTTTAGAGACACCACGGCCAGCTCCTGCAGCCCATCACCAGTCAGGTCTACATGGGCCATGGCCAGCAGGGGGCTGGAGAAGGTCCGCTGCCACAGCAGGTGAAAGCCTGGGCCAGCCTCAGGAAGCCTGCGGTACTTATAGCAGAGCAGTTCCTGTTGGGAGAGGGGTTAGGGTCAGAGGGGCTGGTGGGGGGCACAGAGCAGTGTGGGAAGGTACTGTGTCCATCTCTCAAAACCCACCTGTCCATAGGTGGCCACCAGGACTTCTGGTTGTCCATCTAGGTCCACATCAGTGACCAGGCCACAGAGGACACTGTCAAATTGGTCACTGCCAGGCAGGAGAAGCTGGTCTTCCAGGCCCTGGTTCAGAAGGTCCCTGGGGATCCCCAATACAGTGGGGGAGAGGGAGGTCAGCTGGCAGGGTTCCCCACCTTTGATGTCAGAACGGGAGGTACAACCCACTATTCTGATACTGGGCACCATGGCGTCAATGTGGGTGCCTTTGTGGTCCCTGCATGGGGCTAACCTGTCAGCCCAGTAGTCTGCCTCAAGCGTCTGTCCCCTAGTCCCCAGCCTGGATGCCCCCACTGCTCCTTGGAGGCTGTACCATGTTGCTCCCAAGTGGACACTGCCCTGTTCTTCCTGGGGACACAGGTACTTGGTCTCTCATTTGAGTACCTGGTGCCTCTGCCTTACAGAGTGTGGAAGCCCTGTGCTGGACTGGACACTTTCTTCTTTATTAATTTTTGTTTTGTTTTTTAAGACAGGGTCTTCCTGTAGCCCCAGCTGGCCTGAAGCTTAGTAGGTAGACCAGGCTGGCCTTGATCTCACCAGAGATTCATCTGCTTGCCTCTGTCTCCCAAGTACTGGGATTAAAGGTGTGTGCCACCATGCTGTCCTATTAATAATTTTTAAAATTTATTTTTATTATTTTATGTGCCTGCATGTATGTAAGTGTACCATGTATATGTAATGCCTGTGGAGGCCACAGAAGACATTAGATCCCCTGGAACTGGAGCCACGGATGGTTGTTAACTGCCATGTGGGTGCTGGGAACCACATAAACTGGGTGTGATAGTGCACACCTGTGATCCCAGCACTTGGGAGGAGGAAGCAGGAGGATGGGGAATTTTAGGTTATCATCGGGTATACAGTGAGTTTGAGGCCAACCTGGGCTACATGAAAGCCTGTCTCAAATTCTCTCCACAATACACATGAGACTGGCTGTGTAACTCACAATTTTTGGTGGCTTTAAAACCCCTGATGGCTTTGACCCATGCTGACACCATGGAAGCTGGCAAGTGCTGCATTTCTAGAGACAGCAGCTAAGCATCTTCCAGACCCCTGGTCCATCAAACCTAGGTGTGGGCATCTCTATTCCCACCCAAGCCTCAACAAATCCTCTACAAGTTCCAGAATTGAACACTCACAGCCCCTGCTCTTATCACAGCCTCTTTCCTGGCCCCACCCAAAGATACTTTTAGCTGGGAAGGTTAGACCCCACTGCACAGGCATGAGATTAGACCACACCCTCAAGCCACAGCACCCTCACCGGTACACAACGGCCGGCTCCAACATGCTGGCAACGAGCAGGTTGTACTCTTCCTGCTGGGGACTGTCCTTGGTCGCTATAGAAGAGACATGAGTTGGAGGGTCTGTGGGGACAAAGGACAGGCTTTGCCTCCCTCCCCTCCCCCCCTGCAGTGAAAGGATTACAAACTAAACCTCACAACAAAGACTTGAGGTTGTGGCTCACAGAGGGTTAGAGGTTGGACCATGAAATGACTATGGTCAGACATCAGACAGGTGTTAGATGACTGTTTAAAAAAGTCTAAAGTTAGACCACAGTAGAAGAAACAAAGGTTAGACCAGAGATGAAGACTAAGGTTAGAACAAAGCAGGAGGATAGGGATGGGGAACTTGTGCTTAGAGGGTAAAGGGCAGGTCAAGGAGAAAGTCAGTGAAGGGACTAGGAACAGGAAAACAGGAAGAACCAGCACACAGGGTGGGGATAGACTATGAGTGACAGAAAAGTGGTCAGTCCACAAGGCAGTGAGAGAGGAGGTATCAATATAAGATACAATGTGAAGAGTGAAGGTTAGACCACAAAGGGAAAAGTGAACACTGGAAAAAAGGTCTAAGGTTAAACCACAGTGGGGAGGGTAAGGTTGGGCCCTAACAGAAAAGGTCTGAATTAGAGTAAGTGGGTAGAGGTTGAAATCTGTGGCACAACTTGAGGGCTAGATAGGGACATCCAAAAAAGCACAGGGTCTGGCTGTTAGGGTTGGGAAAACTGAGCCTGCAGTAACCCCTCTCCCCCAACTCCCATGGTCTGGAGCCCAGAGCTTACCCACTGCATCAGACAGGCTGAACACAATCACCCGGGAGATGGGTCCGTCCTGCAGGACTGTCCAAGTCTGCAATACCTCTGTGTGGAGAGTAGGGACTTAGGGCCCTAGTCCCACTCCCACCCCACCACTCTCATACCCCTCACAGCCCTCACCTTGACTCTGCTGGTCCACGTGAGCCACACGTACATAACCATTCTGGCAGCCAAGAGCCGAGAGGCGCCGGGATGTGCCCGGGAGGTTGCGCACATCAAGCCAGAGGACACTGGTGGGAGGATGATGGATGGGTGGACAGGCTGAGGGAGGTCACGGAGCTCTGGCCCCACCTCTGCTTCCCAGGGGCAGCGAGCTCCTCCCTGCAGTGCCAGGGCCCTGCAGTCTGATTTCTGAGTCAGGCCTGCTGCCCAATTTCCCTGGGGGACTGGTTCCCACCACCTGCCCTACTAAGCCATCTTGTAGCTGCTCTTGGGGGACACCCCACCCTCTGATAAACTTCCCTGAGGTCATGTTGTGGCCCGAGTTTTCTGAACATGCTGTTGTTGTTTGCTTTTTCTGAGACACAGTTTCATGCAGCCCAGGCTAGCCCCAAACTCACAATGTAACCAAGGATGACTAAACTCCTGACCCTCCTGCCTCTACTGCCTGAGTGCTGGAATTACAGGCCTGCAGCAGCCTGGGTTGGGTGGTGGTGGGGACAGAACACAGGGCTCTCTTTAACTGCACGTCTTCATTTCTCTAAGGTCACTTCCACCTGGTTGTCCTGGCATGCACCCTGCTCTAACTTTTCTTCAGTTGGGGCCCTCATCCCTTCTTTGGGTGTGGGGTGTGTGGTGTGGGGGTCCTCTCCTACCTACTGGTCAGGTCTGTGAGCTCTGGGAAGAGGTTTTCCACGGGTTGCTCTTCAAACTGGTGCAGCCCCTCGTTCTGAGGGAATGAGACCCACCCCAAGCCCCGCAGTCAGTCAGCAAGCCCTGGCACATAGCCTGCCACTGCCTTGGAGACCCAAACGGCCCACCTCACCTCTTTGTAGAGATGAATGGCAGGATCGTTCCCACTCAGGAGAAAGACGGTCTCTAGCTGGTCCCCAACCTGGACTCTGAAAGCAGAGAAATCTAGAATGTACTGGAACCTGAGTAGAGTCAAATCCCTCTGTTTTAGAAACCCACTCCCATTTTATTTTGAGACCAGTTCTCATGTAGCTCAGGCTAGCTTCTAACTCACTATGGAGCGGAGGCTGGTCTTGAACTCCTGATCCTCCTGCCTGTACCTCCCATGCCCAACCTGAAATCTGCTCTTGCAAAAACCTTGGCCTGAAAGAGCCCTGACATTTGGAGACTCACATGCCAGGTGCAGCACACAGGGCTCAGCACTCTGCAGACTCGAGTAAGCCAGCCCTGTGAGACCCAGACTGTAGGAACTCAGGGCTTCCCAGTACGGCACGATGGACGCCTTGTTCAGGGAGCCCCTGCTTGCTAGAATCTCCAGTCTAGAGATGAGATAGCGGCCTGTAGAACAGGTTTGCAGAACCTCACAACAAAGGGTGGGTGAGATGGCTTAGTGGGTAGAGATGCTTGCCGCCAGGCCTGATGAGCTGAGTTTTATCCCTGGGGTCACATGGTAGGAGAGAACAGACTCCTGTAGATTGTCCTCTGACTTCTACCCACGTGCTATGGCCACCCACAAGCACACAGATAATTTTATAAACTAAAATTTTAAAAAACCATCTCACAGCAACTGCCTCTACCTTCTTGTATCCCAGGATTCTGAAAGTCCTGTTCCTGTTGCCTTCAAAGACTAGACCTGGTAGAAATGACTTCCAGATGGGAACATGCAAATCCCAACATCTGGAATCTTCTAGATTCTAAATCTGGCGGGGTGGTCCTCATGTGTAATCCCAGCACTGGAAGGCTAAGACTGGAGCATTTCAAGTCTGGCCTAGCCTAGGCTACACAGTGAAGCGCGTGAGCGTGAGAGAGAGAGAGAGAGAGAGAGAGAGAGAGAGAGAGAGAGAGAGTGAATATGATTGTGTGTACAGGCATGTGTTGGAGAGATAATTTAGCTGGTAAAGTGCTTGGAAGGTAGTCACAGGGACACAGATTTGATTTCCGGAATCCACATAAAAAATGCCATGGTGGTATGCCATGGCAGCACTTGTAATCCTAGCGCTGGGGCAGAGGACACAGGTGGATCCCTGGAGCTCACTGGCCAGTCAGCAGGCCATGGGAGAGTCTCCAAAAAAGGTGGACAGTTCCTGAGAAATGACACCTTGAGGTTGTCCTCTAGCTTCCACATGTACATGCATACCACCACACACATGAACATCCCCCCAAACACACACACACACACACACACACACACACACACACACACACCCCACAGGGTTCATTTTTAGACCTCTCACATGCTGGACCAGAGGTAGGCCAATTAGGACCCACAGACCAAACCCAAACCACTGTCTGCTTTTTTTATCAATAAAGTTTTATTGGCACAGTCCCATCACATTCATTCAGAATCAATGATGGCTTGCTTGCTTGTTACAATGGTAGAATTGTGTAGTGGTGACAGTGACCATCGAGCCTTAAAACCTAACATTTATTAATTGGGCTTTGACAGAAAAAATTAGAAAATAATAAAATAATAATTTGAAAAAATTTGAAAAATAAAATTGCCAATACTGGCTAGACTGCTGGTGTTATTCTACAGGCCTGGGGTAGAACCCACATGCTTTGGGATTCTGGAACCTGAACATAATGAATGGTTTGCATTCTATCTTGAGGCAACATGAGGGTGTCAGGATCTTCTACAGAATCTCAGAAGGTGCTGACTTTGACAGAATTTTTTCTATTTTTTGAGACAGGGTCTCTTGTAACCCAGGCTGGCCTTGAACTCATTATACAGCTGCAGATGACCTTGAATATAATTCTGATCCTTCTGCCTCCACCTCCCAAGTGCTGGGATTAGAGGCATACCTGTCTTTTTAAGGCTAGTTGCTATTTTTAGTTAATTTTTATGTGTATGAGTGTTTACCTGCATGTGTGTAAGTGCACCATGTAATCTCCTGGAACTGGAGTTACAGATGGTTATCAGTTATCATGTGGGTGCTGGGAACCAAATCTGGGTCCTCTGCAAGAGCAGCCAGTGCTCTTAACTGCTGAGCCATATCTCCAGCCCCAACCACCATATATGGTTTATCTGGTGCTGGGATGGAACCCAGGGCTTTGTGCAAGCCAGGAAGGCACTTGACTAACTGAGCCACATCCCAGCCCTCATGAGAATCTTTGTGTGTGTGTGTGTGTGTTTGAGACAGGGTCTCCCTGTAGCCTCAGCTGACCTGGAACTTGCTATGTAGACCAGGTAATCCACCTGCCTCTGCCTCCCAAGTGCTGGGATTAAAGGGTAGTGCAACCACACTGGGTGAGAATCTTTTATATCTGGGAGTCTTGGAGCTTATGCTTCTGGAAAAGTAGAGCACTAAAACCCTTAAGCTGAGTTCTAGATGTGTAGACACAGGTACTCAAAGGTCTCTCTCGATATCTCCTTCAGAGATGACAATGTGGTGCCCCCCAACATCTCCACCACATTCACCCCAGAAGCCCAAGGCTCTGAAAGGCATCACTAGAACTCGGCTGAGGTGGGTCAGGTGTGTGGGTTGCAGTCTGCTACAGTCCTGTGAGACCCCACTTCCTGATCTTGAGGGTTTACGTCTTGGGACCCTAATGGTGTTTGTTTCCAATCCTTGGTCTAGTACAACCAAGGGTTTATTTTCCACACAAGACAACAGCCTCCCAATGGGAGGAAGGGGTGCAAGAGCCCCGGGCGTCCAAGGTCACTCACTCTGCGTGGCACAGCTGGAAAGGTGTGAACTGGAGCTCTAAGTTCAGGCAGCTCTCTGTAGAAGGACACAAGCTGAGGCCCAGCAGTACCTGCCAGACCCCGACCACCCCGAGCCCCAGGCAGGACCCACTCACCAGCAATGGAGTCTAGATTGTACTCTGAGCCAGGCTCGTAGTCACAGTAAATGTTAAGGAAAGGGCTTCCCTTGTCCCCTGAGTCCTGGGGAAGGAAACTGCCCTCAGGGGAGGTAGGGGTAGCAGGAGGTACTTGGGGGAGACTCAGAATTCCCCACACTAAGGGGAAGTGTGTGGGGAGTGGTGGAGGGGCATACCTTGATAAATGTGATGCCCACAACCAGGCCCCGCTTTGGAGGTGACTTGTTGAAGGTGTCGATGGACACAATCTCAGCATCCACTGCGAGGGGACAGTTCAAGGTTCACACATCAGGCAAGTCTCCACCTCTGGCACCCCCAACCACAGTGACCTCAGACCACTGCAGTTGCGACCTCTAGGTCTGCAGGGTTCCTGACTACCATCACCATGACCTCTGACCAGTGAGCATCAGGATGTGATCTCTATGTTTGAGGAATCCTGAACTCTTAACTACTTTCAGGCCCTGATGACCCCTGCCCCCAACTCCAATGGTCACCTGCTTTGACCCCATTCAATCTCGACCTCCCATCCCAGTGACCGGCTCAGACAGAGCCTCAGAATCGTACTCCACACCTGATTCCAGCCCCGCCCCCCGGCACCATAGCGCCACGCACCGGGGATGTAGTTGAACTGCAGCTCTTTGGCCACCGGCCGGATTTTCTGTCGGAGGTCTTGGTAGCGGAAGCCAAGTACCTTGCCTTTAAGAGTGGCGGCCAGCAGCTCCCCGCGCCCATCGGCGCCTCCCGCAAGCCCGTACACGTTGCTCTGCGACGAGAAGCGTGTGAAGCTGTCCTCCCGCAGCGGGCAGGGACCCGCGGCCACAGCCGCCTCCCCCATGCTGGCCCTCCGCGACGCGTCCCAGCCTGCCTCCTTCTCCGGAACCAGCTGCGGGCCGCCACTCGCGCGCAATGATGACGTCAAGAAGCTGCCGTCGCTGCCCGATACCGGGCTCCACAGATTAGCCAACCCTCTCTCATTTCAGAGCCAAGGAAAGGAGCTCCCAGGACCAGAGATGGTAGCTCGAGCTCCTTCTGGAGGCTGTGTGGAAGACCCAAGGATTATCATGAGCCTGGTGTGGCGGCGCAGGCCTGAGATCCCAGCACTTGGAGGATTAGCAGTTCAAGGCCATCTTTCAATTATACAGGGAGTTCGAGGCTAGCCTAGGGTACATGAAACCCTCTTAAACACACCCCTCCCCCAACAAAAGCATCTAAGTAAAGAAATCATAAAACTTAATTTACCCATTTGCATAAAAGCACATTCCACCTGACAATTTATTCAAACCTCACAAGCAGGCTAAGGCTGAGGACGACTCCATGTAGCCCTGACTGACCCAGAAATCTGTAGATCAAATTGGCCTCAAACTTTTGGCAACCCTCTTGCCTGTCTGCCAAGTGCTGAGATTATAAGCATGGCTAAAGTACGTTCTTTTTTGGGACAAGGTCTCCCTGTAGCCCCAGTTGGCCTAGAACTTACTATGTAGACCAGGCCTGCCTTGTCTACTGAGTGCTGGGATTAAAGGCATGTGCCACCACACCTGGCTTTAAGTAGGTACTTTAAAAAAAAAAAAAATTATCTACTTTTTTATGAGTGTATTGCCCACGTGTGTAAATGCACCCGGGTCATGCAGTGCCCAAGGAGGTCAGAAGGTATCGGATCTCCTGGAGTTACAGACGGTTATTAGCTGCCATGTAGGTGCTGGGAATTGAATCTTGGGTCCTCTGCAAGAGCAGTCAGTGCTCTTAACCGCTGAGTCATCTCTCCAGCCCTAAAGTAGGTACTCTTTATTACGTGTGTTGGGGGGAGAGGTATACTCACCTCACAGCATGTGTGTGGTAAGAAAACTTTCAAGAGTCAGTTCTCCTACCATGTGGGTCCTGAGGATCAATTTCAGGTCTTCAGGCTTAGCCCTCTTGCTAGCTTTAAGTACTCTTTTACCTATTTTACAGATGAGCTGAGATACAAAGAGGTAACTTGCCTAAGACTACACAGTAAGCAATTAGTGCCGAACCCAAACAAGGTATTAACAACTTCATACTTCATTTAAAATAGTGCCATGTGTTCTTACTCCAAGAGAAGGATCGGCTGAGCTGCCCAGCCCAGTGGTAGATGACCCATCTGTTTTATTGAGCATCCATGGTGACAGTCACGTTGGTCCAAATGAGCCCTCTGCAAGGCCTGCTGCCACCTCTCAACTCATCTAGTCAAAGTACACTTGTGGTGTCACACCTTTTACACTTTTCCTCACCCAAAACTCTGAGAGTTGAGCCTGAACCCAGAGAGAACAGCCTAGACAGATGCTTCTCCATGATGGTGACGGGATACAAAACCAGATGTGGCTGACTTCGAGGCCTTCAGATGTGAAGGGTGTGGGAGCACATTCATGTATCAATTCTGTTAGACATGAGCTGGCTAAGTGTCCTGGCCACTTTGAGCAATGCCAGTCCCCTCCCTGCAGAAAGCAGGTGTGCACTCCCACCCCTCACCCCAGCCACAAGCTTCCTTGGTTAGAGCCAAATCTTAGCTCCCAGACCACATGGTGCCACACAAAGCAAGCTCAATGCATGCAAAATCTCCAACTATGGGCCAGGGAGATGGCTCAGTAAAGGTGTTTGTTGTGCAAGCCAGACAAACCAAAATCGGATTCCTGGAACCAATGTAAGCAGCTTCATGAGGTGGTACACATCTGTAACCCCAGTATCCAATAGTGAGATGGGAGGTGGGAAACAGAATTGCCGGGAAGCTTTTAGACCAGCTAGCCTGCGGTACTGAGCCCAGTGGAAAGACCCTCCCATAATGGGGAGGGAGAGAACTGACTCCCAAAGGTTGCCCTCTATTTAGTACTGAGAACACAGGGAAGGGCCCAGCCCTGGCACCTGCCTGGAGGTGTGGTGGATGTGGGCTCCTGCCATCTTCACCTGGCCTTCAGCCCCACTCAAGCCTCCAACTTTGCCCACTAGGGCAGCTTCCTCGTAGCTGTGACAGATGGAGTGGCTGTCATGTTCCAGTGCAGTGTGGATGGGGTGGGAGGGGGCACACAGGAGTCAGTGGCCACTCCGTGTCCATGCTCATGCTCATGTGGGCTATAGTCCACTCTCCAGCTGGCTCTGAGGCTGAGCTGGGGAAACCAATGGCACAGAGTGAACCCAAATGCCTCACAGTCAGGCAGAGGGCAGGGATGCTCTGGGATGAAAGGGACAGCAGAGGCGAGGAGGAAGAGACTCATGCAAAAGTGGCAGGTTTTATTGTCCTTCCTGGACAAGTTGCAGCTTCCAGCTGACAGACTGACCAGGAGGCTGGGAAAGGAGCAGGTGCAAGGTGGGCCCTGGGACCACTGTGGGTGCCAGGGCTGGGCCTAACCTGAGAGGTGGGGGTTGCAGGAGGCTGGGGGCTCCAGGTTACTCCCAGCTAGGGAGAGCAAGTCTTTGGACTACCTGTGCTCAGAACTCTGCTGGGATACAAGGTGGGGAGATGGAACAGCTTCAGCACACAACTGGCCAGATGAACTGGATGCTGACCCCAGGCTCCTGCGGCACAGAGGTCTATACTGAAGTCTGTCCAGCTGGTCTCCAAGGCAGAGGATGACACGTTCAGGGGCTTAAATAATAGGCAGGGTGAGGGATGCAGCGGGCAGAGGGTGACCATCTGGCTGGCAGAGCGTGCCTGGTGCCCTGGAGGATGTGGCCTCCATGGTAAGCAGTGTTGGCCCCACCTCTCTTGGGGACAGATGGGTGGGAAATTGGTGGCCACAGGCCTAGCGCAGGTCCTCCTCATCGCCCTGGATGGTCTTTTTGATGCGTAGTAGCATGGTGGTGAGCCACTGGTCCAGCCTCGAGATGGAGTCATACTCTTTTACCTACGGCCAGAGGGTGAGCCATGGCAGCCTTGCTCCATCTGTGCCCTCCCTGCCCCATCACCTCGTCTGTGAAGCTCTGAGGAAGAGTTGGCAGTCAGACTCTAGCTTAAAAGGCCCTACACCTGGCTTCCTTGCTTTGTGGGTGAACTGAGGCCAGCAGACTTGAAATGAACCTGCCCCTCCCACCTGCCCATCTCTCTGCTGTGCCAGGTGGGATGGACAGGGTTGGCTCTACCCTCAGTTAGGCCTAAGTTCCTGGGGGCACCCAGGGAGAGTCCTGGGTGGCAGACACTGCCTGGGGGACAAAGTAGGATGCAGCTGGAAACAACTGGCCTTCAAGGATGTTCAAGTTGGAAAGGCAGAAGAACTATCCCTGTAACCTAGCAGGATCAGTGGGAGGAGCAGTGAGAGGACCAGAGAGCAGCAGAGGGAAGAAGAGAGGGAAGAGCATGGACAGCTGTGGCTGGCCTGGGGCCAAGGGGTGAAGCCCTGGCTTTGGGGGCAGACAGATGAGTAGAAACCCCAACCCTGTTCCTCCTCAGCCTCGTATCACTACCTATAAAGCTGAGCAAACACTCCTTGAAGATTCTGGGGTGACCAACAGCAAATTAAAGCCAGGTCCTGGAACCGGAGGTTAAAAAGGGTGAAATTGGTGGGAGAGTGCTGAAAGCTAGGGGATGGGCCTATGCCAGCCACTCACCACTTCCGTGTAGCTGTCCACGTTCTGTTCCTCATGGGCATCCAGCAGCTTCTGCAAGCAAATGGCAGGCAGGGTCAGGGCCAGGCCAGCCAGGCCCAGTAGACGCTGTTGGGGAGAACTGCAAGGGGAGCACACCAACAGGCTACATCCCAGGCAGGTCATCATGGGGTACATGTGGGGGACTCTGGCCTCCCAACCTTGTCCACCCTCTCCCCTCCATCACTGCCTCCACTGCATTTTCTTCATGTAGAAACAGATGAGGATGGTCAAAGGAAACAAAACCAACCAGCCCTTTGAGAAGCTCTGGACAGTCCCAGATGTTACCCCACCTGGTATCCCTGCCCACCCCCCCACCCATGTCAGGAGAATCCAGCCCTGGCACTCACACCTACCCCATTTCAGGCGAGCCCAGCCCCTACATTCACCCCCCAAGTCAGGAGAGCCCAGCCCAGCACTCACTTTCATCAGCTTGCATTCCCGGGAATCTGAGAAGGCTGGGAACAGCTCCTCATACTTCTGGACAGCGAGCTAAGCAGACAGGAGAAGAAAAGCTAATACAGATAGCAGGGACACTGGAGATACTCCTGGCAGAGGGGACCTGGGACATCTGGCAGTACTGTCAGTGTTCTACACCCTGCCCTGGCCTCCAGTCACCTGACAGTACCCTCACCCCCTCAGCTGAACCCAGTGGCAGTCTGGCTGCAGATGGCTGTAGGAAGGGGGTAGGCTTCCCAGGCAGTGGTGGGGAAGAGGGCAAAAGAGCCAACCCACACGACAGGCCTAGAGTTGGGCACTTCACACATGGAACCCTTGTGGGGACAACGGTTGGGTAGAGCGAGTGAGCCTATTATTAAAGTGTGACAACATAGTGAGTACTGGGTGAGTGGGGTGAGGATGAAGACTAGTCTGACAAAACCTCAGGTTAATGGTGGGAATCAGTAGTGCCTGTGTAGAATCCCTCAGTGAGGGGCTGAGGTATGGCTCAGTGGTAGAGTCCCTGACTAGAATCCCACAGTGAGGGGCTGGGGTGTGGCTCAGTGGCAGAGTCCCTGACTAGAATCCCCCAGTGAGGGGCTGGGGTGTGGCTTGGTGGTTAAGCCTAAAATGCGAGGCCCTGGGTTCTATCCCAGCCCCAGAAAAAATAAAAGCAGCCCCCAGCACCTCTGACAAGTGCATAGCTGGCTGAGCTGAGGAGCAGGGCTCAGGAAGGGGAAGTAGTCGTGGGGCAGCCAGATGGCATGGAGCCCCTGGGGCCTTATCAGGAAGGTCAAGCGCATAGGTATCCAAGGTCCAGTTTCCAGTTCCTACAACTGGCAAGTGCCCTCCCTAGCACCGATCTTGTCACAAGGCACTGAAAACTGGTGGGTAGGCATGCCACCAGGAGAGCCAGGACCTGGGATGCTGGCTGTAGTGCAGAGCCACGTAGCACAAGGAGTTCCACCTCAGGCTCAGTGCATGTGCACCACAGCTGACCAAGCTGCTCTCTCTTGGACAAGGTCAGGATCCACTGTGCCTCATAAAGTGAGGAGGCCAGCAAGAAGCCAGCCAGCAGCTGGGAACTCATGGAGCCTCCCGGGCCCGGCAGAGACACCAGCATGAACTACACCAGTGTTTCCTGTCCAAAGGCCAAGGTGGGAGTGGGGGAAGGGGGCATGTAGAGAAGTACAGTCTGGCAGCAAGAGGTAACTTAGCCTGGTGGCAAATACTTGGCAGCCTGGAGAGGTGGCCTGGCTGGTGCAGGGCCTCTGGGCAAACCCCGGGGAGTCACCCAGTTGGCCTGGGCTCACCTTGGCATTAAGCATGTCGATGCAGAAGTGGCAGAGGGCTGCTTTGAAGAAGTAGTCTTTGGCGCTGTACTTGAGGAGGGGGCTGTCCATGGCACTGGTCCCCACCTGTGACCACATGTCACCATGAGCTCAGGACAGGCAGTTCAAGGATGAGGGTCACCGCAGGCACTAAGGCCTGCTGCAAGCTAAGTCTGGGTCCTAGGGTGAGGCCTGGAGACCCAAGGGCAGTGAGCAGGGACAGACCACGAGGCCACCAAGGGGAGCAGGAGTGACCAGGATGTGCTGAGGGGGTAACCAGGTGTCCATGGCCCTCCCACGCTGCCATCAACCCCACGAGACTGGCATTTGGTGGGCAGAGGGGTAGCAGCAGAGGGAGCATGAGAAGCAGTGCCCAACCCTCTCCTCTGGGCCAGCCGTGCCTTTCTTTCAGCCACAGCCCAGCTCTCCCCACAGGCATGATGTCACAGGGGCTGTGTGACACTTGATGCCTCCCACCGGATCAGTGCCCACTCTGCCATCCATACTGGCTGTTCTTCCCTCTCCGGCCCCATGTGCTCTGCAGAGGCTACCCCACTTTGGGGCTCTGGGGCCTTCAGGCAGCACTGTGAGGGTCTGCACGTGTACAGATTATAGGAGTAATCAGTGGGTGGCCAGGAGCAAAGGAAGATGGGCAGGAAGGCAGGGGACAGGGGATGGGGGGAAGGGGACACAAAGCCGAGAGTGAGGCTCACCTGCTCGTAGATGTCGATGGCCTTCTGGTACTGCTCCAGCTGTGCAGCGTAGCCTGCCACCTTCAGCAGACACTTGTTGGCTGAGCTGTGGGGAGGAGGGGCATGAGGTGAGGTGAGGTGAGGTGAGGGGATGGAGGCAGGTTGTACACATGCATGTACATACAGGAGGGGGCGCTGGGGAAGACTACCTGTTGGATTCCTCGCCTTTGTAGTAATCCGCAGACTGTTCATAGTGGGCGATGGCCTGGTGAAACACCAGAGTGGGTGAGAATGGAGGGAAGGATGGGAGGGGGTGCTACCTGGTGGAGCTCCCCCACCTTCAACAACCACACAGTGGTGACCCCTTCTCCCACCCTGACATTGTTTCAGGTGGGGAGCACCAGCGGTCTTTGGCATAGCCAGGTGGGGCCAGCTCACCTTCTCCATATCTACCAGTTCTGTCTCATAGATCTCAGCGATGGAGATGTGGTGCTTGGCCGCGATGGTGAATCGGCCCTGGGAGGTGGGGGGATGGCACAGGAAAGGGATGCCTATGACCAGAGACATCCTCCATGTCCACCCCTACCCCCACCCAGGCCAGCCTGCATAACATTCCCACCTTGGGGAGGGGTCTGACCACACAGACAAGTGGCATGTAATGGGGCGAACAGTAAAGAGCCAACAGGAACCCAGGCAGAGTATGGCCCACTGCCTGGCAGCTGACTCTTGGGACAGCATCCCTGGGGCTGGGTGAGGTTGGGCCTTCCCTGGGCTGCCTAGGCACACTACAAGAGGACCATGTGAGAGGGAAAAGGCTACCACAGGCACTCCAATAACAAAGGGAAATGATGAGGAGCAGAGGCAGCATACTGGTTCTATAGTGCAGCTGAAGATAACCAATCCCCTCTCCCCCTGCCACAGCACAAACACACAAACAGGAGGGGACAGTGCCATGCAAGTGACTCTTACCATGTCTGTATAGATCTCTATTGCTCTCATCAAACAGTTAATGGCCTCTGGAGGGGAAAGAGAAGACAGGGGGGTCACCCTGGCAGGTCCCAAGACAGGAGGCAGCCAGTGGCCCACAGGAGATGAGAGGTCCATGGTTGCCAGGGCTCCAGGGTTCACAGAGCGACACCTGGGCCCCAGGCGACCTGGTCAGATTGGGTTTCTCTGCACAAGCGACTTGTGGGGTACATCTTCCCCACAAGTCGCTTCTCCTTTGGGCAGTCAGTCACAATGCCACCAGTTTTTCCAGAGGGGCCAAGGCACAGTGGCAATGCTAGCTGGGCTACCTTTGCTATGCCATCTCTTACACAATTTTAAATAGGGGAAAGTTTTTTTTTTTTTTTTTTTGACAAGTTATTTGGAGAGAGGCATGAGTGGGAGGCATTTTCCAGCAGATAGAAATGAGCTCTTGGTATTTGTTTAACCATTTAAATGCATTCCTGGAGGAGGAGGTGCTGATGGACAGGGAGGCAGGGGTAGAGGGCTTGGCTAGACCACAGGGTTCTTGCTGGACAGGCTCTAGGACGACCACTGGGCTCACAATGTCCTGGGCTCTGCTGGGATGAAGACGCACCTGCTTTCAAGGGGCTCTGGGTCCTCTGAATCACATGCTCCCTCAAAGGGCACCCCCACACACTTACACAGGCATTTGGGCCTTGGTTGGGCTCTCAGGGGTCCATAACCCTCTCCCCCCTGCACATGGAGAAGACAAAACACTGCCCTAAGGGTCTGTGTTCTGTCCAACCCTGAAAGGCTTCTGGGCCCTGAGGAAGGCTCAGAGGTTGATGGCCCAATGCCCAAGACCCAAGGAAGGGAAAGAAACAGGAGTTCAACGGTCCCGCACACGTGCAGATTCTGTGGCACAGCAAGTCAGGAAGCAACAGCAAGCCAGCAGCCTGTGGGGCACTACCCACACGGCACCTCGCTGGCCTCAGCTCCTGGCACCCTGCAGCCCACAGTAAGGTCACTCTCTGGGGAGATTTCAGTAGCTGTGGGCCTGCTGGTACAGGCTCTGTGCAGTGCAACCCCTGCCAAGACTGCAAGGGAGGAACATGGATTCATAGGGCTAATTCCCTTTATGCCGGCTTGCTGCTCTGGGAACAGCTGTTCTAGAAGGTGGCAGATGCCAGCTGATATTCTGGACTGCTCCTGGTCAAGCTTCTGAAAATCTCACTAACAAGGGGCTTATCTGAGGCCACAGGCCTGAGTGCACCCCTACCCCCTGGTGCTCAGCTGCAAAGAGCAGGCGAGGAACAAGCTCAGCTCACCTCTATGTCACCCTGAAGCCCCTGGTCACACCCAGACCTCAGCACACACTGTCCTCAATAAAACAGGACAAATCATAGGCTCCAACAGGAGGTGCGATGGGTGGAAAAACGCCAGGTGTCTTATATGCAGGAGGCACTGAGGGAACAGCGGTGTGGGGGTAGAGGAAGGACATGTAGGGCTGGCCCACTTCCTTGCCCCAGGTACCCACGCACACACACAGAGGGTATCTCAGGCACCTGGCTGCCACTCATTGGAGGCCTCAGGAGATTCCTAAAGAAAGCAAGTGGATGAGGCTAAGGGAGGTGGTCTCTGCCAGGAGAAACTGTCAGGCTTCCACTGGTTCTCTAGCTGTTTCCCAGGTCACCTAGACACAGGGTAGAGGCTTGGAGCCCAGGGCTGTCCCATTATGGACTCCAGGGGTGCTGGGCTGCAGCTCAGTGGGTGCAAGGCCCTGGGTTCTATCCCCAGCACGGGGAGGGGGGGGCGGCGGCGGCAGGAATTTGGGTTGTTCAGGTCACCCAGTGATCCCCTCCCCTGTTGTATCACACCCTTCTCTGGATGCCCTGGCAGACACAGAGCCATTGTCCTCCATGCAAACACACCCTCTTCCCTTCATCTGTGAGCTGTGACTAATACCAAGGCAGTGGGGATGGATGCCACCATAGCCATCAGCCCTCTCTGCCTAGCACAAACCCTTAGTACTAGAAGCTCTCCTCTCTCAGCTGTGCCCTCCTCCAGGAAAGGGCCCAGCAAGCTCCCCTCCCCACCCTCATGCCCTTGACACAGCATCCTTATACTTTGTAGTCAGCCTGAGCCTGCTTGGCCACCCTCTGAGGCCTGAGCCCATATCCGCATCCCCAGAGCAAAAGGACATGACCACATTACAGCAGGAGGCACGGCTCTGTTCAAAGGACACTCAGTGCCAGGCATCCCACAGGCTGGCAGCCACCACCACCCAGGATCTCGTTCTCCCAGCCACTCTGGATGGAGCAGTAACTGAGAGGCACAGTCATTATGAGGCGTCTCCAGGACGACCAGTTCCCCGGGGAGCAGAAGAGAAGGCTTGGAAGGGGCTGTGCGGAGGAGAGGGCCACACCTCCCAGAGCCTGGGGTGACTGGAGCTGAAAACAACCCCCAGGGCTACCTGGAGTCACCCACAGGGCAGCAGGTGGATACATTCAAGTCCTACCCAGTCACCAGGCCCTCTCCTTGGTTTGTCAGGTCTAAGCCCACCACATCACAGATGAAGAGGAGTGACTGGTCAGCCTCTGGCGAGAGTCCACACAGAGGTCATCTCGCTCACTGGGAATGGACTTCCACAACAATGATGCTGGGGAAAGCAGTGGTTCTTGCCCTCTCCCCAGGGGGAGCCTTTTTCCCAATGCTAAGTGCCTCCTTTGGAAAGAATATTCACCCAGTTTTCATTCTTTTGAGGGGACAGGATGCTAGACTTTTCTTCTTTTATTTTTTTTCAGTCTAAGCTGGGTTCAAACCTCACTATGTAGTCACCAGCTGAGGATGTGCTTGAACTCCTGATCCCTCTGCCTCTGCTTCTCAAGTGTTGGGGTGACAGGTATGCAGCACCAAGCCCAGGTTAGATGATCCATTTTTTAAAAATGTCTTTGCCGGGCTGGGGAGATGGCTCGGTGGTTAAAGGCACTGACTGCTCTTGCAAAGGACCCGGGTTCAAGTCCCAGCACTCACATGGCGGCTATGAACCGTCCTTAACTCCAATTCCGGGGGATTCCGAAAGCCCTCTTCTGACCTCCGTGGCATTGCAAGACACAGGTACACTCACATACATGCAGGCAATACACTCGTACACATAAAAAGAATATATAATTTTTAAAAAGTCTTTGCTTGCTAAAAACGTAAAATTAGCAACCTATGCTTGATACTAAGGTGTAAAAAAGAAATATTATGGGGGCTGGGCGCACAGCCCACAGGTACAGCACCTGCTCCATCTACGTAAGGTCCAGGCTCCAGCATCAGCACCATAAAAATAACTGAAATAACTGAATGAAAATAATGAAAGTGAGGCTGGAGAGGTGGCTCAGCAGTTAAGAGCACTGGCTGCTCTTGCAGAGGACCTGGGTTTGGTTCCCAGCACCACATGGCAGCTAACCACCGTCCCTAAGTCCTGTTTCAGGAGGTATGACGTCTTCTGTCCTCTGCAGGCACTGCATGATATGGGGGCACTTACCTACACGCAGGCAAGACAGTCATACAGATCACATAAAATTTTAAAAATTTATTTTAAAAAGAAAGTAATGAAAGTCACATTCCCAGCTTGGGAAGCACAAGCCTGGGGGGCATGGGCTAGTCCAGCTCAGGATGAGGTTAGGGACATAGTCCAAGGCTGGCTCCTGTCCCCGAAGGATTCTGTGGGAAGAAGCCTGTCCCTGGCAACTCAATGGAAGTGCTGCTCTCTCTGCTTCTCCCTGGGGTGCAGAGAAGCCAGGTCAGGCTAATTTCCGCTCCTTGCTCCTTTCTCAGCAGCAACTCCTACCTGACTGGTCTCAGAACACCCCCGCTGCCTTCTGCATGTTAATTCTGACAACAGAACAGCTTTGCCTCACTCCCTGGCAGGCTGTGGGTCTGAAATGGAACTCCCACTCCCAAATGCTCACGGGCCCCCCTGGGGGGGTGCACACAGGAGTGGGGGAGGCAGGACTTGGGGCAGGATGCCAGTGCCAGCCAAGGACCGACCAATTCTGAAATTAGGGCTTGTTTTGCCTCTAGCCTATACTGTGCTGGCCACTGGAAAATCCCCGAGCTGCATAGATACTGAGGAGGGCGGTGCTCAGCTGCTCTGGCAGCAGGTGGCATGACCCACAGGCCCTCACCTTGGGGGTCAGCTTTCTTAAAAGCGTTTCCGGCATCCACAAAGCAGGTGGCTGCATCATGCTTACTCTGGAGCTGTAGGTGCAGCTGGGCGGCCTGGCAGAAAGCATTTCCGGCAGCTGCAAGAGAACGCATTGTCCCAATTTCAGTGGGCTGCAGTCCCTGTCCTGGGAGGCACATCATTCCTTTGCGAATGTAGCAACAGTCCCAGAGGATCAGCCCACAGGACCCCAACAGAGGCCTGGTCTTCAGGTCTACCCAACCCCAGACCCAAGTGAGGGAGGCAGGTGGCCCAGGTTCACAGAAAGACAGCCAGGGTGAGCCCAGTGCTATGCCCTCCACTCCAGGCTCCCCAGCACCTCAGGAGAAGGCAGGCAGAGCCAAGGCCTGCAAAGGATGGAAGCCCAGGTTCTTGAACCATGGAGCCCAGAACCCAATAGAAGGCAAGGTGGACATGGGCTAGTAGGACAGGTATGGGAGGAGTGGTTGGGGAGGCAAGGCTAGGTGAGATTAACCTACATGGCCTTCCCCACTTGCTCTCTTCTCTAGCCCATTCCTTTTCTCCACACTTTCCCAAAGCGCATCCTATGTCCCAGGCCTGTCCTCTGCTCTTTCTCTACCCTTGCAATGCTCCACTGGGATGTGATAGGCAACACAGAGTGCATCCCCACCAGGAGTCCTTGCTTAGAAAGGAAAACAGGAACCTGAGTCCAAGTAGACCAGGCTGACCCCATCTCACAGAGATTCGCCTGCCTCCACCTCCTGAGTGCTGGGATTAAAGTTGTGTCCCACCACATTCCCATTTCTATATATATATTTTTTTAAGATTTTATTTATTTTTATTTCATGTGTATAAGTCTCTTGCCTGCATGTATATAAGTGCACCTGTGCATTCAATGCCAGTGGAGGCCAGAAGAGGGCATCAGATGCTCTGCAACTAAAATTATAGTCAGCTATTAGCTACCATGTAGGTGTTGGGAACCAAACCTGGATCCTCTGCAAGAGCAACCAGTGCTTTAACCACAGAGCCATCTCTTCAGCCTCTCATTATTATTATTATTATTATTACTTTTTTTTTTTTTTTATTTCTTTTTTTTTTTTTTTATTTCTTTTTTTTTTTTTGGTCTTTTTGAGACAGGGTCTCCCTGTAGCCCCAGCTGTCCTGGAACTCACTATGTAGACCAGGATGGCCTTGAACTCACAGAGATCCACTTACCTCTGCCTCCCGAGTGCTGGGATTAAAGGCGTACACCACCACGCCTGGCCTGCCTCTCATTATTTTTAAGAGCTCCAAATAGTTCAATAAAAGGGATGAGAGCAGGGAATAAATGGTCTAAGACTTCTTTTTGAACATGGGGTGGGGCAGGAGCTCAACATGTGATTAAAAAGTAGAAGTTCCAGGGCTAGAGAGATGGCTCAGTGGTTAAAAGTACTAGCTGTTCTTAGGGCCTAGGTTTGGTTCCCAGCACCCACATGGCAGGTCACAAGTGTCCTAACTCCAGTTCTGGGGGCCCAATGCCTTCTTCTGGCCTTTGTAGGCATTGCATGAATGTGGTGCACTTACATACATACAGGCAAAATATTCGTACATATAAAATTAAAAAAAAAATCAGAAAAGTTTCATTGTTAAAAAACAAACTAGTCAGGCATGGTGGCGCATGCCTTTAATCCTAGCACTCAGGAGGCAGAGGCAAGTGGATCTCTGTGAGTTCAAGGCCAGCTTGGTCTACACAGTGAGTTCCAGGATAGCTGGGGCTACAGGGAGACCCTGTCTCAAAAAGACCAAAAAACAAAACAAAACAAAACAAAACAAAACAAAACAAAAACCCCAAAACCAAACACAACAAACCAGGTGTGGTAGTGCATGACTTTAATCCCAGCACTCAGGAGGCAGAGGCAGATGGATCTCTTTGAGGCCAGCCAGGTCTATGCAGTGAGACCTTGTCTCCAAACAACCCAAAACAAACAAAACCAAACAAACCCCAGAAAGCCTTCCTTATCCGTGCTCTATGCTTTTGGATGGCTGGCTTTCTGCTCAAGGACTTTGGGAACAGCACCTGCAGGGTGTGACAGTAACTGGGTCTACCTCCCCACAGTCTTTTCCACCATTTCAGGGATACTCCTCTCTGCCCCTTGACTTCCTTGAGTCAATCTTGCTGAAGGTGGATGCCTCAGCTGGGCTCCACTGGTTCAGGGCCTGTCCACCATCAGTAGGCTGCCCCTACAGAGGAACCTCTCTGTCCCCTCCCCTCAGGAAGCACCTCACTCTACCCTGGCCCCCTTGACCTAAGGGACAAAGCATCCTGCTGGCCTTGGGTCTATAGGCTCCTGGTATCAGAGAGGGGCTTCGAGGCCACGTGCTGGGCTAGGCCTGTGGGCCAGAGGGAGGGAAGGAGAAGGAAAGGGCACGCACCGCTCCATTTCTTGGCCATCTTGAACATGTTCGCCGCTCTGGCATACATCTCGCATGCTTCCTCTATTTTGGATGAGCCTCTGGGGAGAAGAAAAGGGAGGCGGTAAGGAGACCATCCAGTCTAGGCCACATGCTCTGCCCTGGGATGAGTGGCAGAACTGTGCCCCAGATTGCTCCCCAGGCCATCCAAGCTGGCCCCATCCTCACGCAGGCACTGTCTGCAGGAGCAAAGGCTGTTGGCATCCTCCCTGGTGGGGCTGAGTGGGCACCCACCTTGGTGGTGGCGGGTTCCTGACCTTCTTCCTCTACCCCCTGCCTAGCTTGTGGTTAATCACTGGGACCAGGGCACTTCGCAGACTCTGATCCTCAGGAGGTGGCGAAGCATTCTGGAGGATTTTCCCAGCTGAGGGAACCCCGCCGCTTCCCCAGTGCTCTGACCTGGTGCCTTGTACTCTGCCCTCGGTTCAGAAAGAGGAGTCACATTTGAAAACACGGCAGATATGGCACAATACAGGCATACAGAGAAGCACTATGGTAAGACATAAATATAAAACAGTCCTGTTTGCATCAAAAAAAAAAATTAAGAGGGTGAGAGAAACATGCGTATTTATACAAACACAGAATGTTTCTGGAAAAATATACAGAACCCTAGTAACAGCATTGTTTCCAAAGGTAGAGTCTGCAGAACTGGGGGCTGCGTGTAGGAGGCTGGCTTATTCACTGTATACCCCATGTGCATGGTCTAGTTTTGTTTTGAACCATCTGTACATTTTATCTCCAGGGACCCATGTAGCCTAGGGTAGCCTCACAAACTCTATGTAGCTGAGGATGGCCTTGAACTCCTGGATCCTCTGGCCTCCACTGCCTACGTGCTGGGATTACAGGCTTGCACAATCGTACCCATGGCTTCACTGGACAAGTGCTCTACCAATGAGCTCCATCCCCAGCCAGACTCATGCTGTCATTTTAAAATAAAGGGTGCCTCTTTGGGCTTTACTCTGGCTTCTCAATATGTAAGAGGTTCAGATGAATCTCCTCCTGGGTGGGTGGCTCCCCTCCTTAGGAGCTCAAAGCCCTACATCCCTCCCCGATCCTCTGTCTTGGCTTCATCTCATAGCTGTGGGGGCCTTGGAGACCAGGCTGGAGGCACCCTTCACAATGCTTTGCACATGTGCAACCCAAACTTGACCTCAGCCTCGAAGAGCGTGGGGCAGCACCCAGTCACACAGCAGCACACTTGCTCAGCAGGTCTGGGTGGGCCTGTTTTAGGCTTTTAACCACTGCAGTTTGAGGGATGAGGTGATCTGGGTGACTGGGCAAGTCTGACCACTGTTTTAGCAAATGGCCTGAAGTAGAGGGGCGAGCAAGGCTGGCAGGTGTCTTGAATGGAAACCACACCAGGTGAGGTGCCTCCTCCAACAGAGTCCAGTCTGAGCTCCTCCCACATGAACCACATGGGAAACACCCTTGTGCTGGGTAGCTTTAGTTGTTAACTTGACACCTGGGTGGAGGGAGCCTCAACTGGGGAATTGTCTCTATTGGAGTGGCCTGTGGCCAAGTCTGTGGGGCATTTTCTTGATTGTTGAGTGATGGGGGAGGGGGGATGCAGCCCATTGTAGGTGGTGCCACCCCTGAGCAGGTTGTTCTGCATTGTATAAGCAAGCAGGCTGAGCATGGGCCAGCGGAGCAAGCCTGAAAGCAGCCTTCCTTCGTAGCTTGTGCTCCAGCTCCTGACTCCAGGTTCCTGCCCTAGTTCCTACCTTGGGTTCCCTGAGTGACGAACTGACCCTGGAGATGTAAGTCAAATAAACCCTTTCTGCCCCAAGCTGGTATTAGTCAGAGTGCTTAGTTAGAGCAACTGAAAGCAAAGTAGAATAACCACCCTCATCTTCTCTGGAGAAACCCCTGGCCACAGAGAGGTCAGAGATGTACACATTACCTCTTGTTGGGAGGCCCTGTGGACCTGTGCAAAATGCCCCAGGAGTGGTGTTTTGGAATGTTCTTTCAGGATGTACTGGGAATAGAAGCCAGAGCCTGGCATGTGCTAGGCAGGAGCTCTGCCACTAACATATACCTCTAGCCTCAGCAATATTCATATTCTCTTTCTCTGATGGGGTCTCATGTGTCTCAGGATTCCAGGCTGGCCCTGACCTTGCTATGTAGCTGAGGCCTGCCTTCCTGCTTGGTTTTAAGTGGTGCTAGGGACTGAACCCAGGGCTCTGAGCCCCTGGAATAATCTCTTAAGAGGACATGCTCACAGACATTAATCACAGGTCTGCCCATTTCACTGATCCCCTAATTCGTCTTTTCTTGGTGGGTGCAACTGAATACTACACAGCCCCTGATGCCCTCTGAAAAGGCCCAGGCTCCTGGTCAGCTGTACTGAGAGGCCGGAGCTGGGGAACAGCTATGAGAGCAGTAGCTGCTGGCCAGGTCTGCTTAGCTCAGCCTGACAGGCGGATTCAGCTCAAGTCTGCAGCTGCAGCTCTGATTCCATACTAAGCTGTGCTGACTTGTCTCCTGCAGGAAAAGCCACAGGGATTACAGCCTGCCTGCGCCCCAGGCTGCCTCCTGTCCTTATACTTTGGTCCCAGCCCTGCCTCTGTGAGGTGACGGCAGATCTCCACAGTCCCAGCTCTTTAAGAGATGGCAGGGAAGTCCTCAAGGGGCAGACTGACTCTTGTAGGTGTACCTGGCAAATCCCAAAGAAGCCATGTGCACACTTCTCTAGCTGGGGAACAAATACGTGAGAATCTGAAGAGGATGACTGTTCACAGGAGGAAGCCTGCCCTCCACTCTATCACCAAGCCCAGCCCACTCAGAGCTGCTGCAGAGTGGGGGACTGAACCTGAGAGTCTGAGACTGGGGCTAAGTGGCCCAAGAGCCACCACATAATAGGGAGGCACATCCAGGCAGTGCTGAGGGCTTGTGCAAAGGCCCTGTGTCAGAAACATGCTTAGTGACCTGAAGAAGAGAAATGGGCTCTCGTGCTAAGAGTGGCACAAACGAGGCTGGAGGGGCATGCAGGGGACACTACAGAGTAGAGGCCTTGCTCAGACATGACTGACACAAAGCCCTCAGATGTACCACACTAAGCTGTCTTCTCTGCATAGCTCACTGAGGCTTCCTGTCCCAGGTCTGGGTGTGTTGTCTGTCTTAGGTCACCCCTCTATGGTAGCCTGACTAGAACTGAAGACTCTTGCGTGACACCCCAAGGGCTTGCAGGCCTCCTCCTCAAGGGCCTGGGCGGCAATGAGGGTGACAGATGACAGGCCTCCCCCACTGACCTCCTCCAAGCTGCCTTGGCTGTACTCTTCAGCCCACAGCTCAGTGCCTCGCTGGGAATAGAGGGAGCTGGTTGGGGCCAGCCTGGTGCAGGCTGGCTATAATTACCACAAGCTCAGTTATGCTCTCCCCCTCCTGGAGTGGCTTGAAGGAAGCAGTCTCAGGTCTCCCAGGCACAGCTGCCATATGGAGTGCTGAGTGCTGCCAGGAAAGGCGCTGGCAGCAGCAGCTAGAGGAGTTTGCAGGGCAGGCTTGGCCTGCCTACCTCCCACCTCCATTCCTTCGGCTCCCAGAAGCTGGACAGCAGAACAGCTCCCCAGCTTGCATCTGAAGTCTGTCCCTCTGGCAGCCACAGCCACTGGTCTCCAGGTCTCTCCTAGGACTGAAGGCTCACAGGCCAGATTAGTCAGGGTACTCAGTGCTCAGCAAGAGGATGGACCTAGGGCTTGTTACCACCCTCCACGGCTCCTGGAGCTGAGGAACCACTTCTTAGAACCTCAGAGTCCTCTGAAAAATGAGGGGGTGGCCAAGTACATGCCTACCCCACACCTCCAGAGGCAACAATGTACAGTGCAGGGCTGCAGTGGTGAGGACTCTGCTCACCAGGAGCTGCCTGAGCATACTGAGCATCCTCCAGCAAGGGAAGCAGCATTTAGCCAGCCTCCACCAAGCCCCCACAGGCAGACGGACCAAGACAGAAGGGTCACTGTCGAGCTGCTCTGCTGACAGCTGTCTCTTGCCAGCCAGCCCTAACCCTCTCCTGGCCTCCCTGGCTCTGCAGCATCTCCCTGTGAGCTCTCTGGCAGCCACTGCTCAGGTCCCAATAAGATGAAACACTAACGCTGGCCCAGCTCTGAAGTCCTCTCAGGACCCTCTCAGCATGTATCTGCTCTGCAGAGTCAGAAGCAGAAAGCATGGTGGGGGCACCCCCCAACCCCCACCCTGGCACGTGAGCATCTATGACCCTGGGCTACTAATCCAGAACCTCGTCTCAGCAGGACAGTGGAGACTATGAACGCGACCCCATGATCTGGGAGACACAACACATACTCAGTACTTGGTCTGGGCACAGCACCCAGCAGGTGCTTAAATGACCACCAAACAGAGGAGAGGAAACACCCAAGAGGTGCCAGCCACCCTGCCACAGATACTTTAAAGTGGCCTGCAGTGCCACAATCAACAGGAGGTGGTCAGGTGGGCTGGAATGTGGGTTCAATGCACCCATGCCACCTCTGGGTTCCCTGTCACAGGGACAGGGCTACACACTGCTGGCTGCTGCCACGCACAGGTGCTTGGAAGCAAAGGTGTCACTGTCATCAGACCCCACAGAGGGAGGGTGTAGATGCAGGAAAGTTTGCCTACTGAAAGAGCTGGCGTGGGCTCCAAAATCTCCTCCTCCTGAGGAGCTCCACGCTGTTCCTCCTTGGCTTCCAGGGTCCCAGGTCTCTCCTTCCTAGTCTGACAACCCCCCGAAAATGGCCCTTTGTCTCCAACCACAGATTCAACCAATTGCAATCACAAAATGTTTTCAAAAGCTGCACCTGCCCTCAAATGAGTCCAGGCTTTCCCCTTGTCAGCATCCCCAGGGCGGTGGCAGGCAATTCTGATACATCTGAGTTATGTAAAGAATCAACTTGTAGGTGGCTCAGGTGCAGGAGGCTGTGTAGGTTTACATAAATGCCACACCACCTTGTAGAAGGGGATCCCAGCACCTGTATGTCCCCCTCAACACTGCTGCTCCTCTATGCCCCAAGAGGATGATGCTCATCATAGTCCAGAGAGACAGCACTTCCAAAGATGCTGAGGATGCCCCTGGCTTCTCAGCATCCTCTCCACACACCAGACCAGAATCTCTGTTCCACCAGGCAGCAGAGGCCATCTGGTGACCAAGCCAGGAATTCCAGTTCCCCAAGAAACCCTACCTGCCCTGCAGACTGAGCGGAGCGGCCAAGCTTTCAGCTGTGGCTCCTGGCAGCAGGCAGCAGCCACAATGCACAGTGGGAAGGGGCATCAAGGGCTTCTGCAGGTGGCAGGGGAGCAGATACAAAGCTTGAGGCTGCCCCAGGCTCAGCAGACGTCTGTGAGCCCAGTTGGCTGGCTTGCTCTTTCCCAAAGCTCAAGTCCAGCTCTCTTCCAAAGCTGGCCCTGGGGTCTCCTGCTGCCCGTGGGCAGTTCAAACTGGCTTTCAACATCTCATCTTGAGGAACACACTGTATAGACACCCTGCAGTTTCCAGTTCCCCAGAGCCTCCAGTTCAACGCATAGTGCTGAAAACGTCGTGCTGACTGTAATGATTGCTCAGGTGAGTACCTCATATACATGCTTGGAGCCAGGGGCCCTCGCCAGGCCCGGCATCAGTCTGTTTACTCTGCCTGTCCATTTGGTAGGAAAACCCTGGCAGGCAGGGGTCACTCTGCAGACGAAGAAACTCCAGAAGCACTGGCATTCCAGAGGAAAAGGGTGTTATAAGGAAATGCAGCAGGGAGAAATTAGGGTCAGGAGTCTAGGGAACAGAACTGCCCTTCAGCACCTGTTTAGTCCCCATAGGGCTGTCTCTGGACCATGGGGTGCAGGAGTAGGAGGGAGCTGAAAAAATGCCCAGACTCCCAGATGTGCCCACTGCCAAGGGAGACAGTTTTGCTCTTAAACTGGCTGGAGTTTCAAGGCCACCTAGCAGCTAGAACTACCAAAGAGCAAAAGTGGTTGATGCCACCACAGCCAGGGTGACAGGCTACTTGACCCACGAAGCATGAGCAGAGAAGCCCCTGGGAGGAGCTGCATCCCAGCCCTCCCTCCTGCAGGCCTTGAGCAAAGGCCATTTGTCAAATGTTTACCTGGGCAGCCTGAGCTCCAGGGGGAGGGGCTGGGCCCTTCTGCCAGTGAAGAGGAGTCTCTCCAACTGACTCTCGGTGCCTAACACCCAGCTTCCAGCACCCTGGCTCCAGTGGGCCCTGCTCACTTCCCTGCAGCACCTCCTTGACTCTTCCTGGAGGTGGAATGGACCAGCAGGAACCTGCCTACTCTTTCAAATGTTTGTAGAAAACAGGGCAGGGAGCAGAGAGAGGGAAACAGCTGTCCAGTTTGCTGACACCCCTCCTAAATGCAGTGTCCAAAAATGGGCATGAGTCTCAGGGAGAAACTGCTATGGGGGTACAGCAAGCACCAAGGCTAGTCTAGAGGGCTGTGGAAGTACACAGGCCAAGGCTGACCATCACGCGCCATGCTTCCTGTGCTGCTGGACAAATAAATGGAATTTAAGCCCCCTTTATCCCTTACCAGAAACCACAAGGATTGTGTGTAAGCTACATAAGGATAAGTGCCTGGCCTAGGCTGGATTGGGAAGCAGAGTTAGTGCTTAAGCAGACATTACTGTCACCCCAACAGCCTCCCGTATCACTGTCCCCGCACTAGCTGGTAAACAGGAGCCCATTAGGACAGGCTCCTGCTAAAATGCTGCAGGCCCCTCCAGTACCTCAAGTCCAAGCCCATGCTCACTGGCCTCAACTGGGTCCAGCCTCTCTTCCCCACTTCTCCTAAGATCATGATCTGATGTGGAACTCCCTGCCAACTCTAACCCTTCGGGACGTGGCCTTGTGCCTCTGGGCCTCAAGCTGTCCCCTCTGCCTGGAGTGCTGTTCCTCACCAGGGAGCACCCCCCAGATCTCCTGCTTAGCCCCCAGGTGGAGTCCTGTCCTCTAGGAAGCTCTCCCAGCCCCCACCCAGTCATTCTGATCACATGAGACCTTTGTCCCTACCACTGTTGCTTAGATAAGACAGCTCTTCCAGATCTGAGCTCCCTTCCCACATCCCAGAGTTCGTCAGTGCCCAGCTCACTCCCAACCCCCTCCAGCTCTCAGTTTCCTCCCAGCTCAAGAACTCTGTGTCAACGACACAAGCTGGTCCCCACTGATAATTTTGCTTTATTAGTGATTGGGAAGTGGTAAGTGGGTGGTAAATGTCTCAGGCACCAATAGCTGCATCCTGCCAAGGGCCCAACTGTACACTTATCTCTCCGGCCAAAAGAGACCAGACAGTGTCACCAGGAAAACTACTGCAGAAATCCGAGCTCTAGGCTCCACCCCCAAACACTGGGTTTGAACTTCTCCTCTTGTGAAGAAGGAAGAAACACACCCAGAGTCCCTCTGGGCCTCTGTTCCTGTCTAGTCCACACAACCCATCAGAACCCAGGTGTTTCTCTACACACTGCAGAAATTGATTCATATGCTTCAAGTTGTTCTGCTAAACAGTATCTGACCTCAAATAACAATGGGATGGGTCCCTCTCTTCCTGGAAAGAGCCTTCCCCTTCTTTCAACTGCCACTGACTAATAAGTCTCTTCCAGAACCAGGCTCTTTCCCCCGGACTCCTTTCCTAGGCTTCTAAGAACTCTTTCCAACCGACCCCCCTCAAGGCCTGGGCCTTCTCTTCCCTTCCCTTAATTGGCCTCTCTCTAGATCCCCTCCAGTCTCTCTTCCCACCTTCCACGCCTCTCTCTCTCACCTTGAAAAGGCAGGCAGATTCCATTTGGTTCCTTCTGCCTCCAGGAAGAATAAGGAGGTGCTGTAGGGAAGTGAGCCCCATAGCTGCTTCCGCCTGGCTAGTGGGCAGTCCAGAGATCTGAGCTGGTGCCTGGCTCAGTTCTGAACACCTCACACACTCAAAGCAAACTTCTGCACTCTGTTTTACTGTGCTTCCAGGGATTCTCTTTCAGGGAAACTAAGCCCCCGCCCCTGGATTAAGAAATGGTTGAACCACATCCCAAGCTTGGGCTTTGCTGCTTCTAAGCTCATCACACCGCTGAAGTCGGTCAACTTTTTTAAGTCGACATAAACTTTGTGTGAAGTGCCTGCCACCTCTTGGGGTCTGTTCTGTCTTCCACCACCCTATTCTAAGGCACACGAGTCACCCCTTCAGACCTCCTTGTGGACCACCCAGCAGACCTCTGCCCTGCTTCAGTTATCTGGGTGCCTCGTCCTCCCTTTCATCGCTTTCTTGTCCAAACCAGCTTAAGATCCATCTGTCTCCGCCAGTGAGTCTCTTCCACCTCTTAGCCCAGGCCTCCTTAACAGGAGTCACTCCTTCCAAGGGCCCACTCACCCCAGGCACCCAGACACCTCAGACTCATCCCCAGTACCGTCCCAGCCCGGCAGCCAGGGCCGCACCGATCCCCGGTCACCGGCTGGGAAAGGCGGGACCACCTTCAGTAGGTGTCCTCGGCCTTCGAGGTGCCGAGGACGTGCGCGCCCGGCTGCTCCCGCTCCGGCCTGCGACACAGCCGAGCCTCGCCCGCTGCTCACCCGAAGAGGCCGGAGAAGAAAGACTGCGAGTTTTTCACCTTGCGCTCAGCCTCGGCCAGCAGCGCCATCGCCTCGGCCTCCTTCCCGGAGTTGGCCATGACGCCGCGGAGCTACTCCGCACAGCGCTCCGGACAACGCAGCGGCGGCCTCAGGGGCCTGCGTTGACGTAGTCCCGCAGCCCTCCGCCCAGGGGCCCCGCACCACGTGATCCGCGCCGACCAACCAGCTGCCTCGAGCGGAGGCCCCGCCCCTTCCAGGCCCGCCCCTGCCTGATGCACACCGTGACCCGCAGCCACCAATCGCCGTGCCGGAGGTTGGACGCATGCGCACAGGCCCATGGAAGGCAAGCCACTAGTTTCCCAGAGCCCCAGGGCTCAAGCGCCACGTGATGTCTCATAAACCAATCACAGCCCTGTTCCGCCCAAAAGCTTGACCTCCCACCAATGAGCAGGAGTCCTGGGTCATCTCGCCCCGCCCCTGAAGAACTAGACTACAGTTGTCAGCTGACCGCTGACGCTCACGTGATGGCTCAGGGTTCTGACCCGGCCAACAGTTTGGCCCCGCCCCCTTCCGATTGCGTCATCGTCTTAAAGGAAATTGTTCTTGCGCCCTCTGCTGGTCATCCATGGAATTGGCTTGGGGAGGCCAGGTCTCTATTTCTAGCTGGAAGGGCCATTGAGATGGCTCAGCGGGTAAAGGCGCTTGCTACCAAACCTCAATACCTGAGTTCGCTCCCACGGACCACATTGTGGAAAGCGAAAACCGACTCCTGCATGTTCGCTCGCACACACACACACACACACACACACACACACACACACGAGCCTGTATGATGACTCTGGAGTATCTTGCAATACCAAAAAGGGAGTACAAACAGAATGAAATGGGTGTGTCAAGGGACATGGGCAAAGCTGGGGAGATGGCTCCTGGGTAAAGTACTCCTAAAAGCTGTCATCAAACAAAGGAAGTCTGAGAAACTGCCACCTCCGATGGGAGTCTAAGGGGGCTCGACTGCTAAGTCCAGTGTGGGATCCTGGGTGGAATCCTGGAACAGAATAGTGGATGAAAGTGAAGGAAGTCTAGGGCTGAGTAGGTGAACTGCTTGCCACACAAGTATGAGGACCTGAGTTTGGATCCCCTGGACCCACATAAGAACCTGCGGAATGTGCCTGTGACCCCAGCACTGGGCGGAGTGGAGACATGCAGTTCTCTGGAGCTTGCTGGCCAGCCAGGCTGGCCAAGTCACTGAGCTCTAGGCTTAGTGAGAGATTCTGTCTCAATAAAATGAGGAGGGGCTAGAGAGATGGCTCTGTGGTTAAGAGCACATACTGCTCTTACAGAGGACAGGAGTTCCATTCAAGCACTCATGTTGGACAGCTCACAGCCATCTGTAACTCCAGCTCCAGGAGATCCAACACCTCAGGCCACCATGGGCATTGCACTCACATGCACACCCCTCCCCATATACATTAATTAAAAATAAAATAAGATGCTGGGCATGGTGGTGCACACCTTTGATTCCAGCACTCAGGAGGCAGAGGCAGGCGGATCTCTGGGAGTTCAAGGCCAGCTTGGTCTACATAGTGAGTTGAGTTCCAGGACAGCTGAGACTACAGGGAGACCCTGTCTCAAAAAGACCAATAAAATAAAATAAGACTTAAAAAAAATAAGAGTGATCGCTTTGGCAGCACATATACTTAAATTGGAATGACAGAGAAGATTAGCATGGTCCCCTGTGCAAGGATGGCATGCAAATCTGTAAGTGTTCCATATTTTGGGAGGCTGGAGAGATGGCTCAGTGGTTAAGAGTACTGGCTGCTCTTGCAGAGGACCAGCATTCGATTCCCAGTACACACATGGCAGCTAACAACTGTTTGTAACTCTAGTTCAGGGGATCTGATGCCCTCTTTCCACCTCTGCAGGAATTGCACAACATGTGTGTGCTTACATACATGCAGGCCATACACTCAAACAAAAATAACAAAATATTTCTTAAAAAAAAATAAGGGAGAGTGAAGACACCTGACATTGACCTCTAGCCTCCACAAGCACTCACATGCACACATTCATAGATGCATATATGCACATATGAACAACACACACAAAAACTAAAAATAATTGAAAGAAGTCTAGCTAAAGCATGGATCTCAGTTAACACTTATTGACAATAGTTCATTAACTGTAGCAAGCACAGCATGGTAAGGTATTGATAGAGGAAGCTGGGATGATGTGTGTTGGGAATTTTGGTACTGTTTGCTGATTTTCTATAGATCTATAGCTATCCTAAAAGGCTCCTCTACGTAAGGCCAGGCTCCTGGGCCCCGCCCACAAAGACTGCAGTCCTGACAGTGTGGGGTAGCACAGGAAGCTGTCTTTTTCCAAGCCCCAGAGGTGTAGCAGAGAATGTGGGGTCACCATTTGAGAAAGCTGCTATGTGGGGTGGGTGCTGGTGAGGGGACAAAGCAGAAGGAACCCCTGACTCTTCAAGAAGACTTTCCCAAACCTCCCTGTGGTCAGCCCTGCATTCTGACCGCAGAGCAGCTGGGGCGAGTCTGGATGGCCATGAGCAGTTTCGGTTCCACCCTGTGGAGCCAGTCAGGGTGAAAGCTTGTCCAAATGTTACCTTTCAGAGTAATCTGTAATACAGCAATAGGCAGCTATTCACCCTCAACCCTCAACTCTTCAATTCAGACTTGCATGTCTAGTGTTGGAGGTTAGTGCCTCAGGGTAGACAGAAGAGCTCAGGCCACAGGACACACTGACAAGCAGTGTGTGATGGAGGGCCTTCTTGATCCAGTCCATGCAATGGGGAAACTGAGGCTCATATGAGTGATTTATATGTATGTCACCAGGAAGGGCGAGGTGCCAATTCAGGTTCCTGGGCGGCCTGACCCCTTTCCCTCAAGCAGGGTGTTCCAACAGCTCCACATTCAACCCCTGCTGTGACATCTCCCTGCCAGGCTCTAAGTTTTAGCTGAGATATGTTCCCTGGGTGAGACATTCTCTGCAGTGCTGGGATGGACTGAGACACAGGAAGGGACACAGCCCTCTTCCCTGCTTTCTGCAGGTTGGGGCTGGGGTAGAGGCTGCTGTCCTTGCCTGGGATGCAGCCAAGGTATGCTCTGCTGGCTGCCTGGGGTCTTCCTTCATTTCACAGCTGACCAGCTACAACCATGAAGGTTTGGATGGCTTCACCTGCATCAACCCTTCACAGCCATGGCCAAAAGCACACTACTGTCACTGTCTGTCACCTGTGTGCCTCCTCTTCTAAAATGAAGTTCCATGAGGAAAGAGGCTGTGTCCCTCTCACCTCAGTGTGTGTGGTTAGACAGCCGGGGAACTGCCTGGCAGGGCTGCAGTGCATGCTGAACAGTACACAGGGCCGTGCCTGCCTTCTCCTTACCCCTCACCTCCTGACTCTGGCCCTGGCTGTGCTTCAGATGCCTCTGCTGAGTGCACAGGCTGGGAAATCGGAAGACAGCTGCTCAAGAACCCAATTTAATAAGATTTACAAGCAGATATGTAAAAAACACATCTAACAATATACAGTCATTGCAAGGCCAAGATGGTGGGAAGGCAGGGAGGCCCCACCTGGGGAGGGCCCCATGTTTCCTGTCTAACCAATGTTGGCCCCCTGCTTGCACCTCAGATTTAAGAGCCATTCAGAGCCAACCTTTAGCCTCTCAGGCCTCCCTGCTCCAAGCCTCTGGGACTGAAAGGAGAGACCATTAACCTAGAGCATGGGAGCCTCTGGCCATCCACAGGGACTGGAGCACTGTCCTGAAAGCTTCTCCACCCACTAGTGGCCAAATGCCAGTTAAGTTTGCGTAGCAAAGTTGGCCAGTGGAGGGGCAGAGAGGGCAGGGGGTGCCCCCAAACAACCCCCAGAGGCCCAGGGACACTGTTTTAGGGCTGGGGCTCCCTCCTTGCAGACTATGTTCCAGCAGGGAATCACCATTGCAGGGGGCCTATGTCAGCCCCCAGCTCCTCCTCTTCCTCCTCCTCCTCCTCTTCCTCCTCCTCCTTCAGTGGGTAGGGCTTCACCGGCCACTTTACCCTGACGGGCTCCACATGCTCCTGAAGGCGGTGGCGCTTCATGTGGGCATTCCGACTCTTGATCTTGTCAAACACTCTGAGAAGACACGGAGGGTCAGAGTAGGAGGAACTTGAGGAAGCCCAAGGCCTGAGAGTGGATAGAGGTGAGTAGGGAAGGCATGTACCTCTCACACTCTCTGCAGGGGAACATGCCCTGGCTCTCCACACTGCCTGGGGGTTCAGGGGTACGCTTGGGGGCTGCACTTGGGCTGGAATGGAGGATGGACTCCCTCCTGTAACTCTTGGTCTTTATCTTTAATTCTGGAGTTGGGCGGTGGCTAGGTTGCTCCCGAGGGCTGCAAGTGACCTGCAGAGGGGGTAAAGACAACAAGAATGCTGACTGCTGTCCCCATGTAAGGGAGGCATGCTATGTAGAAAGATGTCCCCTGCTCCCCTGGGAGCCTCTCCCACCCTCTGATTGGACCAGAGATGCACCCCAGGTCCCTTCTCAATTCCTTTACCTTTTCTTCAGCTCTTTCTACCTCGTCCAGCTCTCTTCTGACCCTCTTCTCAAGCCCTGGAGCTCGGCCACAGTCAAACTTGATCATCTTTTTCCAGATGTAGTAATACTCAACACACTGTGCTACGCTCTTGGTCTGGATCTGGTGGGAAGTAGCAGGTGCAGGTTGTGGGCAGCACCGTACATGTGTGCTCCACCTGGGACTCATTAGCATTCTGTGGCAACCCTTCCCTAACACTTCCGCCTGTGGCTGGGCAAAGGCAGAGGGCATAGTCCTCCTGGGTGTTGAGGAGTCCAAAGTGGAGCCACACAGTAACTGTCAACACTAAGGCCAACACACTGGGCACAGGACCCCCGCTCAGCAATTCTTCTTGGTAGGAAGACCCACAGGTGAGTAATGACATCCCAGCAGGCCATTGCCACATGCTCACCAACTGGGACTCACTAAAGCTGAATGACGTGCATGGGACCATCCAAACTAGACAGAGTCTCTGAGGCCTTTGGCGAAAGTGGCTCACACAGGAAGGGCAACTCTGAGTGCAGACCCAGCTGAGAGCAGTCAGGCCCAGCCCCTGCTCGCCTTGAAAATGAGTTCTGGAATGAGTAGTCTTGCAAACCTTTAATCCCAGCACTCAGAAAGAGAGGCTGGCCTGGTCAACATAGCAAGTTCCAGGCTAGCCAGGGCTACACTGTGAGACCCTATCTAAGGGGGGGAAAGGGAGGGGGGGAGAGAGAGAGAGAGAGACAAAGTTCAGTGAACTCTGACTAGAAAAGCAGAGCATATGTTGTCTGACTGCTTCTGATGCAAAGCTCTGGGAAGTGTGATTGGGTTTATGGTGGTAGGAAGCAGACTCAGGCTGAGTAGGGATGGGAAGAGGCATAGGGACACAGGTGAAGGCTTGCCAGGGGAGGAGGGGCTGGGCATTATAGGGATGCTCATTATCTTGACTGTGGTAATGGTTTCATGACATAAGCATGTGAAAACATCTTCCATCTTGTACTTTGGTTATTTGCAGCCTTATGTAATCAAAATTTTAAAGCAGAAAAGAAAATGTTATGTACAGTGTCTCATGCATTGAATCTGACATATGTTGAGTCTGGACAGAGAAAGGGGTAAGTACCCAGCCACAGTGATGAGAAGCAGTCAGTGTCCTGGTGGGCGGGGTGTATGGAGCAGAGCTTGCTGCCCCAGCACTATTGCCTTACCATCTTGTGTATCAGGTAGAAGTCCTTCTTGTGGGCACAGAATGCCTTCTTAAAGAGCCTCTTCTCCACGGGGGTCCAGATGTCAGAACCTGCCAGGGAGCACAGCCAGGGTGGGACATCTCTCCAGAGGGACCACAGCCCTGGCTAAGAAGCAGACCACCCTCCTACTTCGGGCTGCCAGTCATCACAAACCCCCTGAGAGGTGGGTCCCTCACCATCCCTATGTTACAGATGTGGGCTTCAGTGGCTTAACAAGGGCGAGTGGGCCCAGCCACCTGGCTCTGCTGTGCTCAACGCTCAACCCAAGTCCATCTCCCCCACATCCTGGTAAGGAATAGCTGTCTCACTGGGCAGAGCTTGGAGGGAACAATGGAGCAGATGGTGGGGTCTACTGAGCACAAGACAGTGCCTGCTAAATCATGCTGAAGAGGACAGGCCCCTCTAGGAGGGCAGGCAAGGGCCCTGAAGAGAAGGCCAAGCAAGAGGCAGAGAGGAGGTGGAGTTTGCCGTCAGACCCTGCAGAGCAAGCCAGGCTCATGCCCAGCGGCCTTTCTCCAGGTACCTGTGTAGTGATAGTCTGCCAGCGGGTGAGTCTGGGTCTTCTGGGGTCCTCTGAGTAAGAGAGTCTCCAGGGCAACCTGGAAGGACAGCAGGTGTGCATTACTCACAGGGAATGTAACTGGGAACCCACTCCAACCTTCAATCATTACAAAACAGTTGTCTTCTACAGTTACCCAGCCCCAAAGCTGGTTCAAGGGCTTGGTCCCTGGGCTGATGGAGAGTCAGTCTGTGGGCACACAAGGGCCTCAAAAAGCAGACCTTAGAAGGATGTCATATTTGCCTTCACTCTGTGACTTGGTTGGTCCAAGATGTATGTGGATTAGTAAGGCTCAGGCTCCTTACTCCACCAGAGACTGCTGCTCAGAGGAGGGCTCCTCCGCTCTCCAAGTGAACACTCAATTGCTCTGCCTCTGAGCGGCACCACGAGCCCTCAACTTTTTGAGACAGAACCTCACACTGTAGCCCAGGCTGGTCTCAAAGTTATCATCCTCCTGCCTTAGCCTCCCAAATGCTGGAACTATAGGTGTGAGCCACCAGGCACAGCAGCAAATACATTTTAAAAACTAATATTTTGTCTCTCTTAAACTATACACCCTGTGAGGGTTCAAATTTTGACTTGCTGACCAATATAACCCCAGTCAGCACCATATAGAATTTCTGAGATCTGATGCAAAATGAAAGTAAGGATTCCTATCCAGAAAGTCTGAAGAATCCCCAGATGGTGACAGTGAAGCATTAAGCCAAGCACAGAAACCTTTTCCAGGCAGCCTTCCTTCAGCTTCCCTTGACTGGACTTTCCAAGCACCTGCAGTGCCTGGCACCAGAGAGCAGGGCGCCCAGGGTCTCACCTGAACACTGCCCTGGGCTTCATGCAGGCAGTGCAGGGCGAGCTCCAGATTGGTTCCCCCTCCAGGCATCACGCTGGAGCATGCCATGTTGCAGAGCTCTGTCACTGTGGTTCCAACAAGAACATTGGGGAGAGGAGACAGAGTCAGGCTGTGGTAGGGAAGAAACCTGCACACACAGCACAGGGAGGGGCTACTGGTTACCTCCTCTTCCCTTACATCTCATCTACGGCAGGCTGAGGAAAGGGGACAAGGAGGAACTGCAGAAACCTGGCCTGGCACCTGTACTGGCTAACTGAGAGGTGGGGCAGGAGAACTCAGTGTGGGAGAAGACATGCGGGCAAGGGCACACTTCTTGGTGTGTTCAGGGAGAAGGACACTCCCTGGAACTGGACAGGGAAGGATGGGCCTTTGGGTCTGAGCTAAAGCCTCAGCCACCTTTGTCCTGGGTCTCTGGGTTGGTCATCACATCTCCCCATGGCTTCCAGACCAGAGATGCCACAGGTTCATCCACCCTAGCCAGCAGCCTCTCCTGCAGCTCCGGGATCTCGGCCTGAAACCGGCTTCCCACGTTGATGTGTCTGAAATGAGGCCATACACAGACACCTGAGACACAAGGGGGATTAATGTGGGAAACAGTAGAGATGCACCATGTGCCCTGTGCATGGCTGCAGCCTACTCCACAGCAGCTCGCTGCCATCGCAGCATCTCAGACGTAGTGGCTGCTCATCACCCTATCACCCAGCACATACACACAGGTAATTCCAAACATTCTTCCTCTTTTTCTCAAAGCTAGATTTCTAATGTGGGGAGCCTCCCTTGGGGTCCAGACAAGGAGATGCATGCTTTACTGACCACATGTGTCCAACCACATCACACAAATGCTCCTGCATCATGTACTGTACTATCACCAAGTCTGTCCAGAACCTCAAGGTCCAGGGCATTCTGGCCCTTTGTGCCCAACTGTGTGAGTCTGGACAGAAGGAATGATGGGACTTCCTACCTATTCCTGGGGAAACCCACAGCTTCTCCAGGGAACCTCTGCTGCTGGGCCTGACCTCTCCAGGCAAACAGGGACCTTGGAGAAGGAGACACTGCAGCCAGGGCTCGGGAAAAGTCTCCTCATTGGATTGACTTAGGCATTGAGCATCCTGACTCACGGTTCAATGCTGATCTTCGTGTCGTCCTTCACCACAAAGATGGCAAAGGAGCCGTCCACTTGATCTAGAAAACACACAAGGGAGAGCGTCAACAAGACTGACTGGATGGGACTTATAGACTCTACACTTGCCTTTGTGGGCATGACTGAAAACAAGCCTATAAGGCCCCAGGGGAGGAGAAAGATCTGAAAAAGCAGATGAAAAAAACTCGGCAAGTTTAAATATAAACCTGAAGGAAATCACACACAGGTATTAAAATAGTACATTAACAGACCAATGAGATGGCTCAGCAGGTGGAGGCACCTGCCACAGAGCCTGGTGATCAGAGTTAGATCCCAGAACTCATGTGGTAGAAGAAGAAAACTGATTCCCACAAGTTGCCCTCTGACCTCCATACACATGGCGTACACACACATGCATGCACACACACATTTTAAAAAAGCAACTTGACTTCATCTTGTAAGAGTGAGACTCTGAGGCAGAGGTGGGTGAAACTCTGTGAGTTCAAGGCCAGCCTGGTCTATATAGTCAGTTCCAGGTCAGCTGGGGCTACAGGGAGACCCTGTCTCAAAAAGATTTAAAAAAAAAAAAAAAGTGAGACTCTGATTCCTTCCCAAGCAAGACCAGCTCCCTTCCCCAGAAACTCCCAGCTCAGGGAATGGAAGGTCTATAGCAAGGACTCCACTCCACCATGGGGTTTCCCCAACACACAGATCTCATCTTAAAGAAATTAAAGGAGGGCCTGTGAGATGACACGGTGGGTGAGGGTACTTGTTCCCAATCCTGATGACCTGAGTTTGATCCCTGGAACTCACATGGTATAAGGAGAGAATTAACTCCCACAAATGAACTGATTCCCACAAGCTGTCTTCTGACCTCCACATGTGTCCCCCCATCCCTCATAAATAAATAAATGTAACTTTAATTTTTAAAAGAAAATTGAATGTAAAAACTGCATAATTTGGGGGCTGGAGAGATGGGTCAGCAGTTAAGAACACTGGCTGTTCTTGCAGAAGACCCGGGTTTGAATCCCAGCACCCACATAGCAGCTAACAACAGTCCATAACACTAGTCCCAGGGGATCCGACAGCCTCTTCTGTCCTCCTTGGGCATCAAATGACATGGGTGCACTTACCTACACACAGGCAATACATGCATACACATAAAATAAAAATAACAAATACAAAATTTTTTTTTGGTCTTTTTGAGACAGGGTTTCCCTGTAGCCCGAGCTGTCCTGGAACTCACTATGTAGACCAGGCTGGCCTTGAACTCACAGAGATCCGCCTGCCTCTGCCTCCCAAGTGCTGGGACTACAGGCGTGCACCACCATGCCCGGCTATTACAAAATATTTTTTTTGAACTGCATAATTAAAAAAGAAAGGAGCTAGGTGTGGTGGCACATGCCTTTAATCCCAGCACTCAGGAGGCAGAGGTACTCGGATCTCTGCAAGATCGAGGCCAGCCTGGTCTACACAGTGAGTTCTGGCCAAAACAAACAAAAATACAGTGATCAAAATTAAACTCAATGTGTTTGAGTTGGCAGAAGGAAATCATCAGTGAACTTGGAGACAAACAAATAGAGTATGGAATCTGAAGAGCATGAAAAAGAAGTGAGGACAGGTGAAGAGAGCCTGGAGAGATGTAGACTGTGCTGAACACTGACACAACACATCATGGTTGTACCAGATGTTGAAGAGACAGACAACAGTAGAAAACCTCCCAGGTTTATACACATCTAAGAAGCTCTGTGAACCCCAAACAGAATAAGCAGAGGCAAAGGTTAAAAGTCAAAGATAAAAATCTCAAAATCAAAACAATAAAAATAAAACAAAAATTAAAACGTCTCATTATCTTCAAGGGAACTCCAGTTAAGATTGACAATTCAGGGGCTGAAGAGATGGCTCAGCGGTTAAGAACACCAGTTGTTCTTGCAGAAGAGCCGGGTTTGAATCCCAGCACCCACATGGTAGCTAACAACTGTCTGTAACTCCAGTCCCAGGGGATCTGACAGCCTCTTCTGACCTCTGTGGGCATTGCACAACATGGGTACATTGACCTACATGCAGGCAATACATGCATACACATTAAAAAAAAAAAGATTGACAGTTCATGGGGCTGGATCAATAGCTTAGCTGTTAAGAGCACTAGCTGTTCTTGCAGAGGACCCGGGTTGGAATCTCAGCACCCATATGGCAGCTAACAACTGTCTGAAACTCCAGTTCCAAGGGATCCAATGCCTTCTTCTGACATCTGACAGCACTGGAGGACATGGGTGCACTTACCTACATGCAGGCAATACACTCATACATATAAAATAAAAATAATCATAGCCGGCCGTGGTGGCGCACATGTGTAGTCCTAGCACTTGGGAGGCAGAGGCAGGCGGATCTCTGTGAGTTCAAGGCCAACCTGGTCTATATAGTGAGTTACAGGACAGCTAGGGCTACAGGGAGACGCTGTCTCAAAAAAAAAACAAAAACAAAACAAATAATTATAATAATAAAAGACTGACAGTTTACTTCTCACAGGAGCAATGGTGGTCAGAAGACAGTAGGACTTCAGTGTTGAAAACAAATGTCAAGCAAGAGCCTCATATCAGGAAATTAAGCTTCAAAAACAAAAGTAGATAAAAGACTCCAGATATAAAGAAAATTGAGAAAATTTTGTTGCTAGTAATCTTGGCTTAAGAGAAATTTTACAGCTGGAATATTATTCATTATCAGGAAGAAAGACACCCCTGTCCATCCCATGCACAGATGGAGGCTGAACTCAACAGGACTGAGGGAAGCCAGGCAGGAAGGGCCACACATTGTGACGGTGCATTTGAAATCGGAGTACATGGCATGGCCAAACCTCAGCAAGAGAATGAGAAAGGGTTGATGACAGAGAGTGGAGTAGTTTCTTTCTGGGGTGAGAAGGATGTCTGAAAAGCAATTATGGGATATTGACCAGTTCTATATTAACATTTTGAATCATCAAACTGTTATATAGCTTAATAGAATAAATTGCAGGGCTGGGGAGATGTTTCAGAGGTTAAGAACACATACTGTTCTTGCAAAGGACCCAGTACCCATGTTGGGTGGCTGACAACCACATGTAACTTCAGCTCCAAGGCTGTATTCCCATGTACACATACCCTCCAATACACATATACACAATTTTTTTAAATGTTAAAGGATAAATTGTAGGGCATGTGAATTATGTACCATTACAGCTATTATAACCCTTTTAAGAAAAAATTTTATTTATTACTTTTATTTTATGAGCATGAGTGTATTGCCTGCAAGTAGATAGGTGTACCAGTGTCACACAATGCTTGTGGAGGTCAGGGGAGGGTGTCGGATCTTCTGGAACCGGAGTCATGGATGATTATTAGCCACCATATGGGTGCTGGGTGGGAATCGAACCTGGGTCCTCTGCACAAGCAGCCAGTACTCTTAACTGCTAAGCCATCTCTCCAGCCTCTATATTACTACCTTTAAAAAGAAATACTAGGGAGTTGCTGAGTTTCTCAGGATGAGAACAGGTGACATCAGATAGTGGTGTGAATTCACACTCAAAATAATTGTTCAGGTATTACAAAAGGCAGTATAATTTCAATTTCTTTACTAATTAACTTAAAAGATCAGCTGTGTGAGAAAATGTATATTATGGGCCTAAAACATCCAGAAATGTAATATATGTTATAGCACCATCATAAAGGAGCAAAGCTGTACTGTCTTGTGGAAATGGCTCAGTCACTCATGAAGACCTAGGTTTCATCCCCCAAATCCAAGTTTAAAAGAGAAAAAAGGCTGTGTGAAATGGCACATGCTTTAATGACTGCCAGGTCCCTGGGACTTGCTGGCCACCAAGCCTAGCGTGTTTGGTGAGCTCCAGACCAGTGAGAGGTCTTGTTTCAAACAAATAAAAGGTGGATGGTGTCTGAGGAACAGCATTCATGGTTGTCCTCTGGCCTTCACATGCATATGCACTCATGAGCATGTACACTCACACCCATATGAGCACCGCCCCCAAGCAAATACAAAAAAAAAAAAAAAAAAAAAAAAAAAAAGAAATAACACCCAATGGTAACTCAGGTACATAGGAATAAATGAAGAGATGTAGAGATGGTAATGCAGAAACTCTGCAGCAATTCTTGTTTTCCCTCAGCTTTCCATGTGACTAAAATTAAGACTATGGTATGTAAGCAGTAATGATGACAGTGTAGACTGGTGTCTGCTGATATGTCTGTTTATAAATTAATCAGAGCACCAAACGTGCACAGGTAGGAAGCAGCAGTGCTTCTGTATCTCATGATAACTGAGTCAGATCTGACTGGATTCTGCTAAGGAAAAGAGTCTAGTCTGCAGCATATGGTGGCACATGCCTGTCATTCCACCATTTGGGAGATATCAGTAGGAGGATTGAGGGCTCAAGGCTAGCCTGGACATAGAGATCCTATCTCAAAAAAATAACAAATAAAGAGTGAAAGATATACTGACAAAGCATGACTGAAGAAGATGAAACAAGGTCTGAATAAGTTGAAAGGCATTCCACGTTCATGGATGGAAAGCTGTGTTGGATGATACTTCCCAACTTGATATACATATTAATATAAACACGGCAGCTATTAAAATCACTGCTACCTATAATTCTATGGCACTGCAATGGACCCATAACAGTTAAAATAATCCTAAAAGAGAACAATGTTGGCAAACTCATGCTTCTTATATCAGTACTCACTGCAAAGCTACAGCCATCGAACCATGGTGGTGCTAGCACAAAGATGAGCACAGAGATCAGTGGGACAGAATTAGAAGCCTGAGGAAAACCCATACATCTATGATCAACTGATGTGTGTGTGAGCATGCGGGTGCACATGTGTATACTAGCATGTGGGAACCCTCAGGTGCTGTTCCTCAAATGTTGTTCACTTTGTTTTTTGAAACAGGGTTTCTCACTGGCCTGGCTAGCCAGCAAGCCCAGGAGTGTACCTTCTCCCCAGTGCTGGGGTTACGGGTGTACACCACTGTACTCTGACTTTTTGGGGGGTCTTTTTGAGACAGGGTCTCCCTGTAGCCCCAGCTGTCCTGGAACTCCCTATGTAGACCAGACTGGCCTTGAACTCACAGAGATCTGCCTGCCTCTGCCTCCCAAGTGTTGGGATTAAAGATGTGCGCCACCATGCCTGGCTTGTACTCTAACTTTTTATGTAGGTTCTGGGGGTTGAACTCAAGTCTTCATGCTTTTGCAACAGGCACTTTATCAACCAAACAATCTCCCCAGTCCTGGTCAACTGATTTTAACAGAGAGAGTTATAAATCTCTTAGAAGGAAATTGGAGCGCTGCTACTCAGGAGTCTGAGGCAGAGGGTCATAAGGTCAAGGCCTGTCTGGGCCACAGAGAAAACGGGCATATCTTTTCATTGTGACCCTCTGCCAGGCAATTAATCACACACAACACCAAGAGTACAAACGACAAAAGCAGAAACTAAACTCCATCGGTTTAGGAAAAACACAGGCAAACAGCTAAGAAGCACCTGGAAAGGAGCTGGGCATCAGCAGCCGTTAGGAATATGCAAATTAAAACACAGTGGCAGGCACCTGAAACCTGCTAGGGTGATTAGAAAAAAGCAGTCTACAACTTTGTGCAGGCAAAGGGTGGAGGCATCAGAATTCCCCTGGACTGCAGGTGGGAATTAAAAATGAACGGCACAAACAGTGTGGCAGTTCCTTAAATGGTTAACAGAAACACAGACCCTCACGAAAAGCTGTACACAAATTTTCATAACAGCATTACTTAGAATAGATGAATGGTGGGAACAACTTGCATACCCATCAATGGATGAATAGTAAAGTGTGGTCTATTGATCCAATGGAGTATTACTCACCAATAAAAATGAAGCTCTGGGGGCTGGAGAGATGGCTCAGTGGTTAATAGCACTGGCTGCTCTTGCAGAGGACCCAGGTTTGAGTCCCAGCACCCACATGGTGGTTAACCACCATCAGTAACTTCAGTTCCAGGGGATCCAACACCCTCTTCTGAGTTCTGAAGACTTTGCACAACATGGGTGCACTTACATACATGCAGGCTATACACTCATACACATAAAATAATATATTCTTTAAAAAATGAAGCTCTGACAGACACCCTGAAACACCACATACTGTATGAGGCCTTGTCTGAAGCACCTAACCCAGCATCTCTACAGAAACTGGAAGTAGATGAGTGACTGCCTGGGGCTGGGAGAGGGGCACTGCACAGTGGGGATGAGAGCTAGAAGGGCAGTGTGGCTGCCAGTGGGCACAGGCTTCTGTGGTGGCAAAGATGCTCTAAAGAGAGTGCAGGAAGGACGCAGAGCCTGGAGAGCAGCCTCAAGTCCTGCACACTAGAAATGGGTGATCTGCATGGCATGCCATCTGTCTCCATAGCGTGGTCATGGAGGTGAACAGAAGGGTGGCAGGCTGAATGGCCTCAGTGCTTTTTCCTGGCTATTAGAGACCATCTAGAAGGTGCTTGCCTCAGAGCAGCCCTGGGGAATTTCTGAGCAGCACATACAGTTCTAAGGAATTTCTGTGTCTCCCAAGCAGGTAAATACAAGGCTGGAGAGAATGGCTGGACCAGATGGGACAATATGGAATGCATGGGCCACAAGAGATGCACCCTGGATTGGATCAGAGCCAGTGGTCTGGCCTTACTCACCAAGCACAGAGCTGAGAAAGTGAGGTCTGGCCTGGGATGTAGAACAGAGAGTGTTGAAGTACAGGCCAGAGCCCTCTCGGATGGGACTGAGCATGGGTGGTGGTGTGTAAGGAGAGCACTGGAACAAGCCCTTCAGGAGATGATCCACCAGGAACATGGGAGGCCTCAGGCAGCTCTTGTGGTACCCTCCTGGGCCTGGCTCCCCAAGGGCAGAGGGTGCAGGAGGGGCGAACAGGGCCTTGGGCTGGGGACGCTTCTTCCGCTTTCTATATTGACTGCTCTCCTTACTGTCTCTCTCTTCATCTTTCTCTTGTTCCTGGAGAAGAGAGAACAGAACTACAGGTGTCATGTGAGGTCACGTGATGTACCAACTCAGTCTCCAGCTTGCACAGGGGCAGGAAAAAGAAGCTGGCCATGGGGGCAGAGGGAAGCAGGATACATGCCTACGTGACCATATCAGGTCTCAGCACAGGAGGCTGAGCAGGGTCTTCTGCACACAACCCATCCCACCTGAGCCAAAAAAGACATCTGGAGGTGACGTCCTGAGTCCAGAGCCTCCTCATGTGTCCATTTGGAGATGTGTGGGGACAACCTAGTAGCTCCCATGATGAATATTTCAAGAGTAGGGGCCAGAGACCATGTGACAGTATGACAAAATTAGAGTGTATTTCCACCAAACACCAGCAGTTCCTATGAGCCAACAATGGCCAGACATTGACTCTGGACCTTTGGGTGGAGATGAGCTCTTGAAGACTGGTCACTGTAACCACAATGATCCCCTCACCGTTTCCACTTCCACCTCCTCCAGGTCTCAGCTCTGACTCTCTCCCTGCCTGGCCCCTCAGGTTTCCTCAGTTCCCTCTGCCTGACCCAGTACCGGCCCACAAACTGGATCATTGCTGTGTGGGGTCAGGGCCTAGGCTGCCATGCAGCTGCTGCTGTTCCCAGCACTCACAGCACTGGGCCTGATAATGGGCTTGGCCAGTGCTGAATGACTGACTGCGGGTACAAACCAAGGCTTCCACAGCAGGTGGGAAGCAGTGGCTAGAGAAGCACCCACCTTGACTGTGCCCCCCCCACTGGGGGGGGCTCAAGAGCCTCTGTCCAAGAGCATTTGGGCTCCTGGGGGGACTCTGCCTGTCCCCATTAGGCCATAGGTGCCTATCTCCAGGGTTTGCAAAAGCTCTGTGCCAAATACCTAAATGCAGAAAGACGGCAGCTCTCTGAGGGAAAGCATCCAGGGGATGGAAGAGCTGCTCCCGAGGACTGCTAGAAAGGCTGCCAGGCTTGTGAGGCTAAGGGCCAGGCTCCGCCGGCTGAAGAGCTGCTCATGCACAGCCTGATGACAGCCCTGAGCAGCCAGCCTTGACACACCCGGCCATCTCTGCCAGGTTCCCACCTTTAACCTGCGATACACGACGCCCATCACTTCAACCATTCCCCAGAGCCTGTCAAACCCTGTACCACAGAAACCACTGTGTGCCCCCTTACCTGCTGCTCCTGCTTCACCCGAGGCGATGGCCACTGGTCACTGTGGAAACACATGTGGCTGCTCAGCCCTTTCTCAGTGTAAAACATCTGGCTGCAATTCTTGCACATGAATGTGCTCCTTGACTCTGTCCAGTCCATGGGACCCCCGTTTGACTGGTGACTGTGTAGACAAGGCAGGAGAGAAAAATTCGAAACTAAGATTCCAGCCCTGACTACTGACTGTTTTTATGTAACTCCATTCCACTCACAACTCTTGCTAAACCCTGTAACGGGGTGTGGGGGAGGTGAGGGGTGGGGGGGGTAAGGGGTGTGGGAGGTGGGGAGTATGGGGGTTGGGGAATGCAAACTCAAAGTCTCCATGGCTGAAGCGTCCTCTTCAAGACCGGAGACACCTAGCTCCCTTACCCAAGGCCAATAGAGAGAAGCCACAGAGGATTCGCAGTGCCCAGGGTGAGAGGGCTTCTGAACTTACCATCTGCCTGCCCCACTGTCTTCCTTCACTGGGTGTGGGAGCCTGTAGATGTTTCCACCCTGGAGATGAGAACACATCTGAGCTGGCAGAGCTGAGAGGAGGGGACATAGGGGAGCTAGAAGTGTAAGAATTTCAGAAGACAACACTGGGGAAGCCTGCATGGTGGTATGTTGGGCAATGGTGTCTTAGGTTTGACCCCAAAGCAAACCCGAAGACCAGACACACCAGACTTCACTAGAACTGAAGTGTCTGCCCTGCAAACACTCACAAATAAAAAGACAATCCACAGAAGGGAACAGAGTGTTTGTGAGCCACATGTCTGATAAAGGCCTTTGCACGCAGAATATATAAAGAATCTCTGCAAGTCAATACGACAGTAGTTCACAAGTGGCTAGGAAGCACATGGGAGGAAACTTACATCACTAGCCCCCAGGGCAAGACAGAGCGGCACCACAGGGAGACACCACTGCACTTGCTGACTCCAACAGCAGAGGATCTTAACAAGTGCTGGCGAGGAGTGGTGAAACCAGAGCACTTGGGCCCTGTAGAGGTGGCAGGAAAACAGTTGCTTTGGAAAGCAGTTTGCCAGTCCTTACATGTTCAACAGAGTTTCCATAGGGTCTGGCCACTCCATTCTTAGTGTCAGGCCAAGAGAAATGAGAATATACATTCATATAGAAGGCTGTGCACAAACATTTCCCAGCAGCTCTCCCACAAGAGTCAAAGACTGGGCACTGGAGAGATGGTTCAGCAGTTAAGAGCACCGGATCTCTCTTGCAGAGGTCCTGGGTTCAGTTCTCAGCACCCACATGGTGGCTCACAACTGTCCCTAACTCCAGTTCCAGGGTTTCTGACACCTTCTTCTGGCCTCCATGGGCTTTGTATGACATAGGTGCACTTACATACATGCAGGTACAATACACTCATACACAAAAATAAATGAAAAAAAAATTTTAAAGAGCCAGAGTGGAAACGTAAGTTGCTAAATAAAACCCAGTCTACCTATCCACCAGGATATCACTCAACTATAAAAAGAAAAGGAGCAGGACCAGAGAGATGGCTTAGCAGGTAAAGATACTTGCTGCCAAGTCTGCTGACCTGAGTTTGATCCCTGGAACCCACATGGTGGAAGGAGAGAACCAGCTCCCATAAGTTGTGTTCTGAGCTCCACGTGAGTGCCGTAGCATGCTCATGTCCATAATCACACATACACATAAAATAAAAAACATTAAAAAATTAATCTCTAAAACAAAAGAAAAAAGGAATGACGTAATGACAGATGGGGCCACATGAATGGACGTTGAACACATGAGTGGAAGATGCCAGACACAACCTACCACACAGCCTGTGGCTCCTGTGATGTGAAATGTCCAGAGCACACAGGCAGAGAGAGAAAGCAAGTTTGTGTGTGTCTGGGGATGCAGGTGGAGGGACTGAAAGACTGGGGTGACAATTAAAGCCTTTATTTGGCATGATGAAATTGTTTTGGCAAAGTGATGGCTGCACAACCTTGTGAATATACCAAAGTCTGGCAAAGTGCAAACTTTAAAATGATTGAGGGGGCTCGGTGGTTAAGAGCACTAGATTCTTTTCCAGGAGACCTGGGTTCAGTTCCCAGCACCCACATGGCAGCTAACAACCATCCTTAACTCCAGTTCCAAGGAATCCAACACCCTTCTTCCAGCCTCCATGGGCATTGCATGGCACGCAGGCAATACATTCATACACATAAAATAAAAATAAATAAATAAAAAAATTTTTTAAATGGTTCCATATTTGGATAATAAGCTGTAAAATCCTTTAAAAAAAAAGAGGGGCTGGAGAGATGGCTCAGCAGTTAAGAACACTGACTATTCTTGCAGAAGACCCAGATTCGAATCCCAGCACCCACATGGCAGCTAACAACTGTCTGTGACTCCAGTTCCAGGGGATCTGACAGCCTCTTCTGTCCTCTGTGGGCATTGCATAACATGGGTGCACTTACCTACATGCAGGCATAACACTCATATACATAAAATTTAAAAAATAATAAAATATTAAAAGAAAAGAGGTAGCTGTGGGATGATGGGAAGGAGGCTGGTGTCACTAGGAGGAATGACCAAGTGCCTCAGAGCAGGTTGTCAGGAGCTATGCAGGAAGGACCCAGGCCACCAGCAGGGCCCAGTGCAGGTCCTGCACACGTGTGTGGAGTGGCCACTCTCCACTAGAAAATGCATGGCCATCACATGCAGCACAGTTATAAGCGGAGGCCCTCAATCTTTATATCATCTGAAGAGTTCAAGGAGGCAGGTCAGAAGGAAGCAGGAGGCCAAAGAAAGCAAGGACAGAGAGTTCAGTGAGAAAGAATGCCATACTAAGTGCTTCTCATTGTCCAATCACATCTAGGGACTCACTGCAAAGGAAAAACTGCCAGGACAGTTAACCAATGCTCCAATAAACATCCAAGGCCACACTCAGGCCCAGGCCACAAGAGAGAGGCATGGGTACCTGGATTCTATTGAAGATTGTCAGCTTGGACTTCATGTCCTGGTTGGGGTCTGAGGGAGGCCCAGCAGACGAGAAGGAGGCCATTGCCACCTGGCTGGGAGAAGCTGCACAGCACACATCCATCTTCACCTTCTTCCGGAAGCCTGAGAATTGCTGGGCCCTGGGGTGGCCCGAGAAGAGCCTATAGCCTCCACCCCGAGGGCAGGCTGGGCCCTTCTCACCCCTCATGGTCCCTGAAGCCAGGCCATTCTCGCCTTGCCCCTGTTTTCCAGCCAGCTGGGCTCCTGATGGCTCATCTCCGCTTATCTGGGACTGTTGTGAGCCCGAAGTTGGGAGGATGTCCCCCAGGTCCAAGGCCCCTTTGGAAGACCTCAACTGCTTGGCTAGAGAACAGATGTCTGGATTCCGGGGAGTGTCCAGGGCAGGCTCTGTGAGGGACAGTGGTGCAGAGGCCATTTTGGTTCCTCCTTTTGTGTCTCGCCTTGGACCACCAGGAGATGTTTCTCTGGACACTGCAGGCATGGTTTTCCTCCTCCAGATCGGAGACCCTTCTGGCTCTGGATGTCCAGGGCCCACCTGGAGAGAGTCCATGGTGGGTGCTGGTGGTGGAGCCTGCAGTGGCCATGGCCCCTGCAGTGGCTTTAGGACTGCCTGCTTGCTGTCTGGCCCTGGGCGCTGAGTCGAGGTTGCTGCCACCTGAGTGTGAGAGAAGATCCTCTGGGACTTGGCAATCATCTGGAAGACCTGCATCTGCTCAGGGCTCACTAGAGACTCCTGTGACTTCATGAACAGCTGCCGGAAGAGAGGTGTGGCATCTGAGGGCAGCCCACTTTGGTTCTGTGCATCTTGGAGCCCCAGCTCTCCAGGGCTCTGCCATGGGAACAGCTCACAGTCAGGCTTGCTCTTCTTGAGAATCCAGTTGTCATCTTCCCCAGCTGCCTGCTGGATGTCACTGGAGGCCTCACCAGGTGCCTTCAGGAGGGCAGGAGGGAATGGCGGCAGGTCCTCCTGACCAGTGCTCAGGCTAGGTGAGGCTTCTACCACGGTGGGGGTGCTTTTGGGCCCAGGGCCCCCCTCGGAGCCCTCCCGGGATGGAACTGCAGGGGGCTTGTGGACCAGGAACACATTGCTGTGTTTGTTCTTGGGGCAGCCAGGCAGGTTCCGGAGCCACTGGAAGTTGTGGCTGGATGGCTGAGAACCTGAGAGGGCTGAGTGGCCTCGGAAGAGAGGCAGGCGGGCAGGCACGGAGCTGCCCTCGGGCCAACCCTCCAAGGAGGACTGGCGTTGAAATCGTGAGGACTCTGACTCCAGCTCTGACTCTGGTGGGTCGGGGGCACCGTTTTCAGCCACCCTTGACTGGACAGCTGTGAACACTTCTGCAGTTGGTTCCTTCTGTGGGAGCTTTATCTCCTCGGGAACCTCAGAGCCCAGGGTTCCTGGGGCCACTGGGGTGTTGGCAAGTGTGCAGGATGATAGCCCCAGTGAGGTGGAGCAGGCACAGGCTGTGCTCCGTGGGTCACCATCAGAAGGCCCCATGGCTGGGCCAGGAGAGGGAATCTTCTGGTGGACGATGCTGCTCACAATACAGCACAGGAGGTCTCGGTTGGGCAAGACTGAGTCAGGGGACCTGGCTTCCGGGGGACCCAGGGACCGCAGGCCACTAGGGGTAGGCTGGCTAGCTACATCTTGAGTGTGGGGTGGGTCCCCGTAGGCCTCCTCTTCCTGTGGGGCCTCCTTCAGGATGCACACTCCGTGCTGCACCTCATAGTGGCGGCGCAAGGAGCGGTAGTCGCAGTAGCTCTTGCTGCAGCCCTGCTCAACGCACACAAACGGCTTGGTCTTCTGGTGGGTCAGCATGTGCCCGGTCCTGCATCAGACAGGGAAGGGATTTGGTGGGCAGCCCCCTGCTCTGTCTTGGATGCCGGGGAGGGACCCACCTCCACACCCTCACCTCTAGTATACCCTCTGGAAAAAAATCCTACAAAAGCTAGATCAGGCTTCCCTAAAGTGGGTGCCCAAGGAACACCAGTTCTCTACAGATGATTCCTGGGGACCTGCCACTGTTGGCATGTGTTAACACAGACACAGGCAGACAGACAGACACAGACACAGACAATTTGTTCCTTGAAGGTTCACAGTGCACAGGAGAGGGAAGGAGAGAGAGGGAAGAAGGGAAGGAGGCAGGAAGGGAGAAAGAGAGAATGAACACAGTTTAGCCTTTGTATTTCAAATACCTCCACCAGCACTCCTGAGAATCAGGGTTCCTCAGAACACATCTGAGGAAATGCCAACCTGGGGACACCACAGAGCTGCCTGTAGCGGCAGCTACCTAAAACCTCCATAACAGGGAAACCAACTTACAGATGCCCAGTCAATACAAACTTCCTAGAGCCAAAGGGCCAATACACCTACAGTTTCTACAAGTGTACGTACAGGGACAGTGTGTCATAATCACTCTGGCTTAGGTGGACAGTGATGCACCACAAACAAAGGAGCCTTCATATCAGCTCCTCACCATCTTGCTTGGGATAGTCCCAGTGCATGTGGCTGGGATGTCCATGACTGCTGCTTTCCCCAAAGGGTCTCCATGGTTCCATGAGGGAAGGAATCAGAAGACCTAAATTTTAGTCCCAGGAACAGATTAAATGCTCCTTTGCCTGAGGTGGGGCTGGGCCAGTGGGTAAAGAGAAAGGCAGATTCAACAAAGCCCCATGTAGCACACATGCCAGGTACCATCCTCTTCCACTTTCAGACCTCACAGCCACACAAGTTTAGTGTTCCCTAGATATAAGAGCAAAAGGAAACTTTGCTCTAAACCCTTTTCCTGGCTTTCTTTGTAAAATCAAGGTTTTTTTAAACCCTAAGTTTTAAAAGTTTGAAAAACGTCGGGGGCTACAGGATGGCTCAGCAGTAAAGAGCACTGGCCACTCTTGCAGAGGTCCTGGGTTCAATTCCCAGCACCAACATGGTGACTAACAACTGTGTGTAACTCCAGTTCCGGGGGATCCGACACCATCTTCTGACATCGTGGGCATTGCATGACAACATAGATGCACTTGCATGCAGGCAATATATTCATACAGATAAATGAAAAATAATGTTTGAAAAAAGAAAAATAAAAACAAAAGTTAAATGACCATGTTCTGGACACAGAACATGTTCTGGACATCTTCATTCATGCCCCTAGCTGTTGCAATGTGCATTCCTCATGGACTGCAGAGTTGTTATCTTCAGGCACCCACTAGGGACTCCCCACTAGGGACTCAGGACATCTCTTTATCAAGTTAGCCAAGCTTTTTCTTGAGAGAGAGAGAGAGAGAGAGAGAGAGAGAGAGAGAGAGAGGGAGGTTTCACTATACAGTCCTGGAACTTGCTATGTAGACCTTGAGGCTGGCCTCGAACTCACAGAGATCTACCTGTCTCTGCCTCCCACATGCTGGGATTAAAGGCATGTACTGCACACCACCACGCCTGGCCCTCAAACTTTTCTTTTTTTGAGTCTCATGTGGTGCAGGAGGGCCTCAAACTTGCTATGTAGCCGAAGCTGCCCTTGGACTCCTGCTCCTCCTGCTTTCACCTCCCCGGGGTGCCATCATGCCTGGAAGGCCATCACATTTGTAAACTACAAGAGTTCTGTCTGCAGAGGCAGGAATTTCCTCACTGGGGTACATTTGGGGGTTCATTAAAGAGACCTGCCCAGAGCAGAGTCAGACCTGTCTGGGACACTGGCAGTGTGAAGAGAATGGAGTCCATGCCAGAGGACAGGGAACACACATATGGGAACCCAAAATAGGACAGGGTAGGTAGACTGGAAGGTAGGAGAAAGGCTGCCCCCGCCCAGATTCTGACATACAAGTGGTCTTGGCGCTTGAAGGCCTTGCTGCAGACTTTGCACACGTGCTTCCTCTCCTGGCTGTGTGTCAGGTAGTGCTTGCTCAGGGAGCTGGTGCTGCTGAACACCTTCCCACACAGACTGCAGTCCAGGAGTGGGTCCTGAGGGGAACTGTGGTGCCGCCTGCCTTTCCTCGAACTCCCGGTGGTCCTGCCTCCTTCATCAGCCTCTTTAGGCACCTTGAGTGTGCCCAGCCCCAGGTCTAAACAGAGGGAGAACGCACAGGTTACACAGAGCTGGAATACGAGAGTGCTCTTAGCATGAAGGACTTGTCAGAGTTGAACTCAAATTCAAGCAGCTTTGCATGTGCAGAAAACAAAGCTTAGTCAAGAAAATCCTTTTTAAAAAATAAAAAAGGTGGGCCTGGAGAGATGGCTCAGTGCTGCTCTTGCAGAGGACCCAGGTTCAGTTCCCACTACCCACATGGCGTCTAACAACCGTCTGTAACCTCAGTTCTAGGGGATCCGACACCCTCTTCTGATCTCCGAAAGCGCTGCACAAAATGGGTGCACTTACATACATGTAGGAAATGCACTCAAATACATAAAAAATAAAAATAATAAATAAAATGTTTTTAAAAATTTGCCGGGTGTGGTGGCACACGCCTGTAGTCCCAGCATTTGGGAGGCAGAGGCAGGCAGATCTCTGTGAGTTTAAGGCCAGCCTAGTCTACATAGTGAGTTCCAGGACAGCTGGAGCGACAGGGAGACCCTATCTCAAAAAGACCAAAAAACAAAAAGCAAAAACAAACAAACAAACAAAAAAAACCAAAATAGTAATGACACAAGATTAAAAGAGTATAGAACAGAAAAAAAAAATTTTAAAGGGGCTGTGGAACTGGCTCAATGATCAAAAGTACTTCCTGTTCTTCCAGGGGACCTGGGTTCATATCACAGCAACCACATGGCAGCTAACAACAGTCCATATAGTGTATACAACATGCTCTTTTGGTCTCCATGGGTATTGTATGACACGGGTCCACTTATACACATGCAGGCAAAACACATGAAATAAAAATAAATAGGGGCTGGAGAGATGACTCGGTAGTTAAGAGCATTGACTGCTCTTGCAGAGGTCCTAGGTTAGCACCCACATGGCGGCTAACAACTGTCTGTAACTCCAGTTCCAGCGTATCTGACACCCCCTTCTGACCTCCACAGGCATTGGATGACATGGGTGCACTTATATACATGCAGGCAATACACTCATACACATAAAATAAAAATAATCTTTTAAAAAAGGAAAACAAGGCCGGTGTGGTGGCACACACCTTAATCCCAGCACTCGGGAGGCAGAGGCAGGTGGGTCTCTGTGAGTTGAAGGCCATCCTGGTATACGTAGTGATTTCTAGGTCAGCTGGGGCTACAGGGAGACCCTATCTCAAAAAAAAAAAAGACCAAATAAATAAATAATAAATAAATAAAAAACAAGTCTGGGCATAGTGCACATATTTAGTCCCAACACTCAGGAGACAGAGGCAGGCAGATCTCTATGAGATCAAGGTCAGCCTAGTCTACATAGCGAGTTCCTGGCCAGCCAGGGGTACAGGGAGACCCTGTCTCAAAAAAACAAAATAAAGTAAAATAAAATAGTTAAAAAAAGAAAACAAGGCTTAGGAACTGGAAGGAGGTGAGGTCCGGGTGGGCGATATCTGGAGGACCTGGAGGACTGCACCTAGCCTTGGTGGCACACTGGGAGGGCCAGGGATGAAGCTAAAGCTTCTAGAGCAGCAGCATGACCAAATGGCAGGTTTGTAGCCTGCTGCCTTGTCACCAGATACTTAGAGGTCAGTCTAGAGACACACTATCCAAAACCTGTGCACTCACCAAGCTAGTTCTACCTTGGGGTTCTGAACTTCGAGTGGGCTTTTTACAAAAGTTCATCTGCTTTTCCTGGTGAATTGTTAGAAACAACCTGAGGCTTGGAGGAGACTACAGTCTCTCTCTCTCTCTCTCTCTCTCTCTCTCTCTCTCTCTCTCTCTCTCTCTCTCTTTATAGGAACTGAATCTTGAATCCACAGTTTGAGTCATGCTAGGTCCTAGGCAAGTTTTCTGTCACTGAGCTACACCCCAGCCCTGCATTACGACGTATCACACAAGCTTTCTGAATAAAACCGTAGAAAAATATCCAAGGACAAGAAAGTATGTTCATAATATATTACAAACACAAACACACACACACACACACACACACACACACACACACACACACACACACAACCCAGACACACACAAAACCCAGCAGCCTATTTTGCAAAATGAATTCACCCCAGCTGTGAAAAAAAACTAAATTTGAGTAGGAACAGGCAGAGACTGGGGCTCACTGACAGGGAGATGGGCTGGTTTTATTTTTCCCCTTTATGTGTCTGAATTTCCCATATTTTCTGTATCCCATGGCAAAATGACAGCAGGTATTTTTATGAATTGTGTCACCCAAGGAGCAGCTGAAGGAACTTGGGAATTCTACTGGGGGAGGGCAAAGTCATCAAGCACCGAAGGGCCAGCATGTGGAGCAGCAGCAGACTGCCTTTGTCCCTCTGTTGTAAGGGGCAGAGCCAGGCTTGTGAATGAAGACCACAGGGAGACAAGTGGCTAGGGTGAGTAGCTGAGGAATTCTAACAGTTTAAAGAAGAAAAAATAGGTTCCTTCTGAATAGAGTCCCCAGCCTTGTTGAATTACTTTAAATTCTCCTTAAAGCAACTGTTAGATTAGAACACAAATTGTGTCTGAAGAAACAAACCACAATACAGAAATAGGTAAAGTCACTGGCTTGGAAACCTCCTTGAGCTTTCCAGAAAGCAGCATTATAAGACTAAAGATTATACTCTGTCTGGGTCAGCACACTGGGAGGATAATGTTCAAAGAATCAATCCAAAAGAAAACTCAGTATGTGAAAAGCCGCTGACAGAAACACTTTAACAGTCTGACAAGACTGTGGGTCTGACAATCCACTAGAATGGTTATGATAGTGAACTGCATAGTCCACCTTTGTGTGTGTGCATGTGTATGTATTTTGGTGGTACTGGAGATTGGAACCTAAGACCTCTCACATACTAGTAAAGCAGTCTGCAACTAAGTCACACCCTAGCCCACAACATACTTAATATTAACTCTATAAAACTACATATATCTGAGCAACTTTACCCATGTTACATGTTGATGCACATTTGTAATCCCAGCATTTAGAAAGCAAAGGCAGGAGAATTGCTGTGAGTTTAAGGCCAGTCTGGGTTATACAGTGAATACCTTTACCCCACCCCAAAAAGGGAAACAAGCTGGGTGTGGTGGCACACACCTTTGATCCCAGTGCTGGGGAGGCAGAGGCAGGCGGATCTCTGAGAGTTCAAGGCCAGCCTGGTCTACATAGTGAGTTCCAGGACAGCTGGGGCTACAGAGAGACCCTGTCTCAAAAAGACAAAAAAAAAAAAGGAAACAACAAAAGATGTATGTGTAGGTCAGAGTTTTTTTTCTTGCTTCTTACTACATTTTCTATAATAAATACAAGTTTAATAAAAAAGACAATGTAGCTGGGCATGGTGGTTCATGTCAGTAATGATTAGCACTTGGGAAGCTGAGACAGGAAGATTACTGAGAGAGTTCCAGCCATCCCAGGCTACATAGTGAGACCCTGTATCAAAGAAACAAATGAACAAACAAACTAAAATTAAAGAAAGCTGGGCATGTGGTGCATGCCTGTAGTCCAGATACTCAGGAGGCTGAGACAGGAAAACTATTTGAACCCAGGAGTTCAGGGCCAGCCTAATCATAGTAAGACCCCATGAAGAAGAAGGAACAGGAAAAGCAGGAAGAAGAGGAGGAGGAAGAGAAGAAAAAGAGGAAGAAAGGAAAAGGAGGAGAAGAAGAGGGAGAGGAGGAAGAGGAAATCAACATAAGCATATTTACTTATTTGGACCTGAATTTAAGTTTTAGAGGTATGGCGTTGAAACAATATGCAGAGGAGGGAAAACCAGATCCATGTAAAGCAGATGAGGAAAACTGATATACACAGATCCTATGAATGGCTGGTGACAATCAGGGCTGCTGTGGCAGTAGAATGCACACAAATTCCCATCACCAGCATCGCTCAGCTATGGCCCAGGCTGAGCTTCCTACCATAGCCCTGGGCCTGGCTGGTGCTGCAGTACTCCAGATATCCCTCCTGGGTGTGTTCTTATGACTCAAAGACTTCATGCTTGGCCATCATCCCAACACAGATACACAGCTAACATCTGTCTGTTTACATTTGTGGTGGAGTGGGCCCTCAGAAGACTTTCATGTTAGCAAGTTCTCTGGAGGTTTTACTCCAGCACTATCCCAACAGACTGACATGTGCTTGGCAGGGTGTAAGGCCTTCTACGTGAAAAGTGTGATCATAAACACCGAGGAACTCAGCTTGGTCAACCCACTGAAGCAACTTGCCAGGAACTGATGAAAAAGTCAAAATCAAACTAAAACAAAAGAAAAGAATTCTTCTAGGAGAGGCCTAAAGCAATCTAAAATGAGATTTAACCAAGCTGTTCAATCATTTCAGTAACCCCACCCCCAAGCCCCCATTCTTCTCCTAAAGAGAAAGGTTTGAAATATGTGCTGGATAGCTTTAGTGTCAACTTGACACACCTGGGTTGAGGGAGCCTCAATTGGGGAATTGCTTTCATTGGACTGGCCTGTGGCCATGTCCATGGGGAACCTTCTTGATTGTTGAGTGATGTGGGAGGGCCCAGCCCACTGTGGGTGGTGCTACCCCTGGGCAGGTAGGCCTGTGTTACATAAGAAAGCAAGCTGAGCAGGGGCCAGGGAGCAAGCCAGTAAGCAGAGTTCCTCCATGGGCTGTGCTCCAGCTCCTGCCACCAGGTTCCTGCCCTGAGTTCCTACCTTGGGCTCTCTGATGAACTGTGACCTGGGAGATGTAAGACAAATAAATGCTTTCCTCCCCAAGTTGATAGTAGTCAGAGTGTTTTGTCACAACAATGGAGAAACAAACTAGGACAGAATGGAATCAGGGCCTATTTGAAATTAAGTATTCCAAAACAGTATTGGTTAAAAAAAATAACTAGCTGGGCATGGTGGGACAACCTATTGGCCCAGCTACTGGAGAGAATAAAGCAAGACGTTTGCTTGAGCCTGGGAGTTCTGGGCAACATGGCAAGATGAAGAAAGAAGAAGAGGAGGAAGAGAAAGGGAAGGAGGAAGGGGAAGGAAAGGGGAAGGGGACAACACAAAGCCAAGCCAAGGTCCTGACACCTGCCTGCTGCATCATGGTCTGTGAAGTGCTCTCACAGTCTTTGCTTCTCGCCACTGTGGCTGTGGGGAGGAAGGTAGACTGCATGGGAGGACTGCAGCCCCCTACATTCCCAGTGAGGACAGGAGGCCTGATGAAGTTAGACAAGCAAGGGTCAGAGTGCCAGGACCCCAACTCACAGTGCCCTGAGACATCAATGACAGGAAGGTGTCCTGTAAGTACTAGGCACACATGCCAGGAGAGTTGAGGATCTCAGACTGGTGAGATGCTCAGTGGGTAACAGCGCTTGCTGTGCAAGCCTGAGGACCTGAGTTCCATCTCCACATCCCATTGTGAAAGGACAGATCCAGCTCCACAAAGCTGTCCTCTCACCCATCCACATGCACATGCACACACAATGCACACAAGCATACATACATAAACACAGACATACAAACACACATATATACATATGTATACATACACACATATATATACATACTCATACATATATACATACCAACACATACACATGCAGACTATACACATATACTATTACATACATGTAGTACACATACATATACATATAGATATATTAAGAAAATTTGGACTTTCCTAACACCTTCTCAACTTTGTTCCCTAGGATTTTGCTCCCTTCAGAGAAAGTTGGGAATAATTCTAAATTAGACAAAAAGTCACTTGTAGAAGAGAATTTTCTTTTTCTTTCCTTCCTTCTCTTCTGTTTGGTTTGTTTTTTGGAGACACAATTTCACCGTATATCCCAGGCTAGCCATAAATTAGTAGTAATCCTCCTGTCTTAGCCTCCTCCATGCTGGATTAGAGGCATGCATCACCATGTCCAGCAGAGGAGAATTTTCCTAGGCAGTGCACGGATGCCACCCCAAGCTGGCTGCATGCACTGCATCCCACCAGGGCTCTGTTCAGCGGGCAGCTTACCTTGTAAGGCCTGGGATTCTGAGTCTGCATATTCTTCCAGCAGCTTCACAGAGTCATTGTCTTTCCCCGAGTATAGGGACAGGGTATCCAGATTGTCCTCCAGAACTTCGCTGGGCATGTCGGGTGTGGGGAGACCAGGGTCCAGGTCCAAACCACTCAGGCCAGTGTAGAGCAGGTCCCGTGTGCTGGGGCCCAGGTCCCGGTTGAGTGTGTCGCTACAGTTAAGCCCTTGGCTCTCAGAGAAGGAAGGGAGGTGGCCTTCTGATGGGAGGGCCCCCTCCTCTCCAAGGCTATATGGTTCCATGGTTCCCCAGTGCCAGGTTCTGGTCTGAGCCTGTGTTCAGACAAGTAAGGCCGTGTCTGGAGTCGAGGAGGGGAAAGCCCTTGCTGGCTGCTAGCTCCTGAAACTGAGCAAGGAGGAATCAGAATGGAAGGGGCAGTGTGCTGTGGTATGTGGTGTGGACTTGGAATTTGAGCAAGCCCAACTGGGTCTGCCCTTGGTCACTTAACAGCTGTGTGACCTTGGGCAAGTCCCCAAAGCTCTAGGGGTCCTTTAGTCATCTGTCAATTGGGCAGAAGAGTATGGAGTGAACGGGGTTTGTAGTACAGAGTGGACTGAAAGGCCCTTTCCTTGCAGTAATAAACATGGGAACTATAAGGTAGACTTTACTGTAGGGCCAAGCTCAAAAGACAAGCAAGGATAACTCCAGTGCCAGCGTAAGAAAACCCAAAGGCAAAGGTGTGAGCACAAGTCAGCCCATAGAGCCAGGTTTGAGGCCTGGAGCTGCTTGCCCACTCATCTCACATGGACATCAGACACCTGATGTGACTGACCAAATGGATATATGCTGTGTGTGTAAAACACAGCCTGGACTGGGGAGGTTTCATACCAAAAATGTAAGGGTAATGAGTTTTCATATACACTAAGTGTTGAAGTCAGGCTGGGATGTGGCTCCGATGGTAGAGTGCATGCCTAGCACGCAGGAAGCTCTAGGTTCCGTGCCCAGCATAAAGAGAGGTTATCACTATATAACTTCCAAAAATAAAAAGGATTAAAAGGGAATACTATGAACAATTGCATTTAGGTGGGTATTAACACATTAGATACATTAAAATAAATTGGTTACCTTAGTTATCTAACTTAGATACCATAAATTAAGTAGCAAATTCCTAGAAATAGACAAATTACCAAAACTAACTCAAAAAGAAGAAAACATCTGAACAGACCTATAAGAAACAGAAGACCAGGCAGCATGCAGTGGCACCCAGCTGTTGCCCAGGCACTCAGAAGGCTGAAGTGGGGAGAGCCTTTGAATCCAGAGTTCAGCACTAGCCTGGGCAACACAAGAAAGAGGGAAGGGATAGAGAGGGAAAGAAGAGGGGAGGAAAGAAAGGGAAGTATAAAGAGTAAATTAGTAATTCAAAACCTCCCCACCTAGCCCACCACCAAAGTAACAACACAAAATTAACCTGATCAAAACAGGGAAAGGCAGGCAATCCCCTACAGGAAAGCAGGTAGAACATGGGGCATTTGAACTTACTGTGGCCCAGCCCACTCCCTAGCTCAGCAGTGGTCTTGAAGACAACACCTTGGGTGTCTGGTGTTGGTTCCTGGTGTAGGAGGACAGAGTGGAATTTATTGTCAAAGGATCCTGTCTGTCTGTCTGCCCTGTCTGTAGCTCCCTGCAACAAGGAAAAGGGCTTATTTTGCCTAATTTGGAAACTTCTCAGGGTGGATGGAGGTGGGCTAAGGGAGGGCAGCTGCTGTAGCCTGGGGCGAACAACTGACATGCTGAAGCCAAGGAGAAAGTTGGGGAGTCCCATGCATTGAATAAACTCCTTGAAAAACTTTCACCCTTAGTTTCTTTCTCACAGACCTGAAAACAATTGTATCATGCCACCCAGCAGCTGCCCTTGCAGGTACACACGCAGTACAGCTCAAAGTGTGTTGTCACACAGAAATTCACAAATAGAACAAGAGTTCTGTTTACAATTGCCAAAATCTGGAAGCTACTGAGATACCCCAGGAAGGGAATGGATAGATGCACCATGAGGCATCTGGGGAAAGAATAATGTTCAGGAGTTAAAAGGCAACACACAGACATGGAGGGACCTGAACTGCATAAGAAAGACCACATATTGCATGCCTCCACCTGCATGCCTTCTGAAGATACAAACTGTCACCCCAGTTAAAACAGCAGCAGCTGCCAGGGTTGAGGCAGGATTGACACAGGTGAAGCACAGAAGGCATTCTGGGGTATGGGCAGAACTACTCAGCATGGAGAACTACTGCTCTAATAGTGGAGATATCGCACATCAGTGAGAACCCCAGAATCATATACCACCGGGGGTGAGCACTGACATAAATATGAACTTTATCACATTGCCCCCAAAGCAGCCTCTACATATTCTTAAGAATTGAACAGATCAGGGACTTGGCAGGGCAGGGTGGGCACATGCTCAGAAAAGACGTGGCAAAGCTCCAAGTCTCCTCTCTGGCTAAGCTTTGCTTTGCAGAAGCAGGAAGGGAAGACTAAGGCAGAGTTCCTGCCTGGCTGAGTGTTGAAGGCATGCTCTAGTACAGGGCCCAGCTACAAAGGCTTGTTCTGTTTTGGTTGCTGCTTTGGGCATTTACAGAAATCTTTAAACTGATAGTACAGATTTCACTGATCACACGTGATATAATAGTCTTTACCCCAGTGGTGCAGTTGGTAAAGTGCTTGTCATGCAAGCATGAGGACCAAAGTTCAGATCCCCATCCACTACATAAGAAGGGTATGGCATCCCACCTGTAATGCCAGGGCACAGAGGCAGTGATGGGGGATCCCGGGGCAAGCAGGCTAACCAGCCTAGCTGAATCAGTAAGCTAGGGCTTGGGTAAGAGAGCCTGCCTCTCAACAGCAACTTCTAGCCTTCACCCGCCCCCCACATACATGAACATGCGATAGCACATACATGTACCCACACACACGAATACACACATGTATACACACAATATACACATACAAAAAACAGATACAGTGGGTGATTTTAAAAAAATGGAGGAGCCAGTGAGATGGCTCAGTAGGTAAAAGTACTTGCTGCCAAGCCTGAGTTCAAGTTCCAGGCTCCACACAATGAAATGAGAAAGCAGACTTCTGTAAATTGTCCTCTGACCTCCACACATGTGCTATGGCCTGCATGTGTGCATATGCACATGAGAAGCCACAAATACACATGCATAAATAAATGCAATAAAAATTTAAAGGTGTAGAGTGATTAAGGAAGAAATCAGATGTCAGCCTCTGCCTCCACATGCACAAAGGCATGCATATGCATCTGCCACACATGTGCACACACACTTGAATAGGTATACATGTAGGTAACACACACACACACATACACACACACACACACACAACACCACATGGTTCAGGTTTGGAAACCAAACATGACAGACATACTTTAAGATTCTCCGAGCCTTCTGGGTTTCCGAAAAGCACAGAATGGACCATGCATGTGTAGGCAAAACTGACCTCGCCATCATTCCAGAGTGGCTTCTGCAGTGCAGTGATACTGAGTGCTCAGCACTTGGGGGAAAGGACCCACTTCCCAGGATAAACAAGCTCACAAAAATCACTCCTGTTATGCATTTTCTCTGACTGGGGTTTCATGCCAAGGGCTCTCTGAGCATTATCTCAGCACTTAGGACAACCCCCAGGCAATTCTGTCAGCACTCCTTTGCAGCGATAAGGAGGGACTAGATGATTAAATCACTAGCAAACATGTGGCTGAGCCTGTTCTTCAATCTAGATACACTGACTTTCAAATTTGCATTTCTTTTTTTAAAAATATTTTATTATTTTTATTTTATGTGTATGAGTGTTATGCCTGCATGTAAGTAAGTGCACCCGTGTCGTGCAATGCCCTCAGAGGACAGAAGAGGCTGTCAACTCCCTGAAACTGGAGTTATTGACAGTTGTTAGCAGCCATGTGGGTGCTGGGATCCAAACCTACATGGGTATTCTGCAAGAACAGTCAGTATTCTTAACCACTGAGCCATCTCTCCAGCCCCCTCAAGTTTGCATTTCTTACATTAAGCTAAACTGGATACCACACTGCTTCAATCAAATAGAAGGCTTCATGAAGCCAGGCATGGTAGCACAAGCCTGCAATCCCAGAGGCAGGAGGATCACTGCAAGACCAAGGCTGGTCTGGTCTACAGGGAATTCTAGGCTAGTCAGGGCTACCTAGTAAGACTCTGTCTCAAAAGGAAAACAAAAACCCAGCCTGGTGGTGCACACCTTTAATCTCAGCAGAAGTAGGCAGAGCTCTGTGAGATTGAGGCCAGCTTGGTCTACATAGGGAGTTCCAGGCCAGCTGGGGCTACGAGGAGACCCTGTCTCAACAAACAAATTGGCCCAACAGGTGCTTCAGTACCTTCTCAGTCTGGAACTCCCTGCTGGCCCTTGTGAGGCAGAATGGGTGAAGCCCTGTGACTCTGTACATACTCCCAGGAACCCAAATACTCCAAATACTCTAGCATTCTTTTCCTTTGTGGGGGTGCTGGGAACTGAACCTAGGGCCTTGTACAAGCTGCATGCCACTGAGCTATGTTCATTTTTCTCTTTTACAAAAGGCCCATCAAGGATGGGACGACTCAGTGGGCAAAGAGCTTGTTGCACAAGCATGGCAATCTGAATGTGGATCTCTGGAACCCACGTAAAAAGCTAGGCATGGTGGCATGTGCCTCTAACCCCATCACAGGGATCGGGGGGTTGTAATGGAAAAAGGAAGATCCATGAAGCTCACTGGCCAGCCAGCTTAGCCCAATCAGTAAGTTTCAGGTTTAGTGAGAGACCCTGTCTCAAAAAATAAAGGTGAAGGGCTAGAGAGATGGCTCAGTGGTTAAGAGCACTAGCTGCTCTGCAGAGGGCCCAGGTTGGATTCCCAGCATCCACAGTGGCTAACAACCATCTGTAACTCCAGCTCCAGACCATTTGACATCTTCTTCTTACCTCCACAGGCAGCCACTCAGGAGACAAGCATGTGGTGCACATACATACAGGAAGGCAAAACAATCATACACATAAAGTACAAATAAAACAATTTTCTTTTAATTTAGAAGAGCAAGCTGGGTGTGGTACATACCTGTGATCTCAGAGACTGGGAGGGTTGGCAGAGCATTAGGCATTCAAGGTCATCCTTATGTGCACAGTGAGTTCCAGGCCAGCCTGGGCTACATGAGACCCTGTTTCAAAGATGTGAAAAAATAAATATAAAATCAAATCAAATCTACAATAGCAGTTTTCATAGTAAGGTGGATGCAAGGGATGCCTAAGGATTCCCAAGAAGCTTTCAGGAAGTTGCAGGGGGGAGGGTGCGTGTGTGTGTGTGTGTGTGTGTGTGTGTGTGTGTGTGTGTAAGCCATTTTAGGACCCTATTCAGGCATTAGGCTGCTTTACCCATTCTCAGTGGAGCTATAAGACACGCAGTATCTCAAGTGGCTGAAGCAGATATGAGAGTCCACAATACTGTTACAAATGTAAATCAGCACTATTCTTTGCACTAAATTAAAACTTTTAAATTTTTGTTTTCTGTGTATGAGTGTTTTACCTGCATGTATGTAAGTGCACCACATGCCTTCAGAGATCAGAAGAGGGTGTCAGATCCCCTGCAACTGGGGTTACGGACAGTTATTAGCTACCATGGTTGGTGCCCAGAACCAAACCTATGTCCTCTACACAAGTATTCAGTGCTCTTAACTGCTGAGCCACCTCTCTAGCCTCCTAGCACTAAAGTTTTCTACTATAATAGTTTTCAATTCAAATGTCAGTTATATTCATATGCAATGAGTTCACTGTTATTTTATTTTTTTAATTTATTTTTGAGATAGGATCTCACTAGGTAGCCCTGGCTGGCCTGGAACTCAAAAAGATTCACCTACCTTCACTTCCTGAATGCTGAGATGAAAAGTGTATACCACTGAGCTGGGCATGTACACCTTTAACCTAGCACTTGGGAGGTAGAGGCAGGAAGATCTCTGAGTTCCAAGAATTAATTAATCAATTAATTAATTAATTAATTAATTAAAATTTAAAGTAGCAAGGTAAATGTTTATTTCGATTGGCCGGGACAGGGTCTTACTATATTTACCAAGTTGATCTCAAACTCAAGTGATCTCTTGCCTCTTGAGATTACAGGCCTGCCTGCACCACTGTGCCCCCCCAGACTTTTATATATTAATATATTTAATATTATGCCTTAATATTATTTCTGGCCTTAATATATTTCTTCTCCTCTATACTTCTCACAAACAATAAGACTTTCAGGGAGCCACATCTAACTATGACTAACTACAGGCCTCCAGAGTGGCTGGGCTGCTCCATCATGTCTACCCATTATCTTACTTTTGCAGTGCTGGGGACTGACCCTAGTGCTTTGTGTATGGTAGACTAATGCAAGACCATAGATTTAATACCTGGCACTGCAAGGAGAAAAAAAATCAATTCATAAATATTTTGAAATAATACCTTGAATACATTTGATATTTCAAGAGGCTGAATGAAGATGCATTCAAGAATTTTATTAAAGCTCAGTTATAAAAGCAGTAGCTGACAGCCAGACGTGGTGGCACACGCCTTTAATCCCAGCACTTGGGAGGCAGAGGCAGGCAGATCTCTGTTTGAGGCCAACCTGGTCTACCTAGTGAGTTCCAGGACAGCTGGGGCTACAGGGAGACCCTGTCTCAGAAAGACCAACAACAACAACAACAACAACAACAACAACAAAAAAGTAGCTGATAACTTTACATTAAAAAAAATCTCTGGAATCCTCAGTAATTTTAAATGTGAAAGGATCTTGTTACCTCCTGAGACAGGGGCCTACTATGTAGCACTGACTGACCACTAACTCTCAATCCTCTTCGGCCTCCATAGTGTGAGGATTACAGGTATGTGGTACCTCACCCAGGTGGGTGTTTCCAGTAGGAAAAAAACTCTAGGTCTGAGGGCACAGCTCAGTGTGGGAGTGCTTGTCTAGCATGTTCAGGGTCCTGGACTGAATTCTCAGCACTGTAAAAGGAAAAAAACAACAACAAAAAACGTAAGCTTCAAACTTCAAAAATGGTGGCTGGAAAACACATTTTCTAAGACCTCACATTGTCATTTTTTCATTCCTTTTTGTTTTTGGTCTGTTTTGAGACAGGGTCTCCCTGTAGCCCCAGCTGTCCTGGAACTATGTAGACCAGGCTGGCCTCGAACTCACAGAGATCTGCCTACCTCTGCCTCCCAAGTGCTAGGACTACAGGCATGTGCCACCATGCCCGGCTCATTCCTTTTTTTTTTAAAAAAAGAATAATTTTATCATTTTTAATTATGTTTAAGTGTGTGTGTAGGTATGTGCACATGTATGCAGGTGCCTGCGGAGGCTAAAGACATCAGATCCTCTGGTGCTGGAGTTACAGGTGGCTGTGAGTCTCTGTGAACCAAACTCAGATCCTATGGAAGAGAAGAAAGGGCTCTTAACTGCTGAGCCATCTCTCCAGGGCCCCCTCCTTCCCTCTTTTTTTAAAAGATAAGATCTCACTCTGTAGCCCAGGCTGGCTTTGAATCCTCCTCCCTCAGCCTTCTGAGCGCAAGCATTACTGGTAAGAGCCACCACTCTCAGCTTTTTAATTTTTTTCATGTAGCTCAGGCTGGCTTCAAATTGACTATGTAGTAGACAACTTTGAATTTCTGATCTTCCTGTCTCCAGCTCAGGAATGTTGAAACTATATGTATGCACCTCCATGTCTGGTTTTATGCAGTGCTGGAAATCAAACCCAAAGCCTCATGCATGCTAGGCAAGTACTCTGAGATGTATCCCTTGCCCTGCCATTTTAAACTATTTAATTGCCAGTCCAGGGACTGCCATAATCCCTACCACTGTGAACCCTGACCTGCCTATCCCCTGTCCTTGCAAGGATCTCAGATGCTATTTCCAACCAGCTGAAAAGGTAAAAGCTTTTTCCCCCCAATAAATATCAACAACGATGAAAACATACATCTAACCCCCCAAAAAAATAAATAAATAAAATCTATTTTTATCCGTAGAGGGCAGCATGCACCACAGATCTCGTTCTCCTTATGACTTCCTTAAGCACATACTATGCTGATTTTGACAGCAACACGCCAGATCTTCCCACTGGTGCTGAGCTACTAAGAAACACTTGAAAGGGAATCCAAGGATAACAACGCAGGTTTTCTTGGATCGGCGCAAAGGAAAGAAACTCACCAGAAAAGCAAGTGAGTGACTCTCAAAGGGAACAGGAGGGTCTGGTTTAGGCCGCACAGAGAGGGGGTTCAGGTGGCAATCAGACCTTGGCTATTTCCTCCTGGAACGCTGGGGTGGTCATTTATGAACACTCATCCAGTATTTTTTGCCCTGAAATTAGGTAGGGAAAAAGGGGCAGTGAGAACTTGGATCTTCAAATGCGCACAGGTGTGAAACTAGGGGCTTGGGTATAATTCATGTGCAAAGCAACATTAAACTGGGGAGAAAGAAATGGGGCAGGAAAAGCTTCTCTGGGAAAAATTAATTTGACTTTCTTTCCTTATCCTTTCCCCCAACCGGGGTAAGAATAACCTAGAGAGTTTTGCTCCATGAGGTCTAATTGGGGGAGATTTGACGACAAGGAATTGTTGCTGGAGGAGGAAGGGAGGGGAGGTTTGGAGAAATGAACACATTAGAGGAGAAACTGGAAGAGACGAGTTGGTTTATCAGTGGGAAAATATTTTTTAAAAAAAGTTAGATAAGATAGAGTTGGGTATTTTTTTTGTTTTTTTTTTTTTTCCTTTTTTTTCTGGCAAGTGAGGGGAAGGGAAACCTGATGGAAAAAAGTTATTATTTTGCTAGAAAAAGCATGATCAAGGAAGATAGGAGAGAATTTTGTTTGTTTCTGCTGGGTCCCTCAAAGAGCCACGTCGGGAGTCCCCCAAAGCAGGACACCTGCGGGAGGGGCGGGTCTGCAGGGGGGGGCGTGAATGCTAGGCAGCGATGCAGCAGGCCCGGGGGTCGGGTAGGGCCCGCGGCGCGAGCTGTGGCGCTGCGAGGGGGCAGTTGGGGAACCTGGCAAGGACGAAATAGGAAATGAAGGCTAGTGCAGCGGGTGGAGGGCACCCCAAGAGTCCTCTCCCAGGAGGACGGGGCTGCGGGGTGCAGCGCGGCCTGGAGCTGTTGAGGTGCAGAAGGAGCGTGCGCGACGCGGGGGTCAGGCGCGTCCCTGTACCGGGACCAGGGGCCCGCGTTCTGGGAGGAGGACGGAAGCCAAGGACTGGGTGAAGAGGGGTTCAGGACAGAGGAGAGGGCGGGCAGATAGGGCTACGGAGGAAGGGGAAGGGGGCAAGGGCTGTAGCAACCGGGTTTTACCCGCCCCAGGGGGATCGCGCGCTGCGCCTCGCGCCTCGCGCCTCGCGGGGCCTTCCCAGCAGCCGCCCGTCAGCCACGAGGTGCCCAGACGACGCCTGGCGCGCACGCGCAGTCCGGCCCCATCCCCTGGCGCGTGCGTTCACTGCAGCACGTGCGCACGTGCGCGGCCCCTCGGCGTCCAGAGCAAACCTCGCGCCTGTCGGGGCTCCGGGCCGTCGGCGGCGCGGAGCAGCTGCTCCAGGAGCTGGGAAGGGAGCGGTCCTCTAGGGGCGTGGCCTGGAGCTGTCATGTGACCCACCGCGGGCACGGAGGCGGTTGGCCGCCATCTTGCGAGGCAGGAGGTTGAGGGGTGGGAAAGGAAAGAGAAACCTGGGAAAGGGCTGCAGGGGGAGGGGCGAAATTAGACTCCAGTCACAGGCTGAGGAACTGAGTCCTCATAAAACAGTGGTTTTGAGTATAGTGTGTCCTCCCATATAATCCTCTGGTGGGGCAGTGGCCGCTGTCATGGTGCCCAGCAAAGTCACTCTGTGCATGCTCCTGGGCCAGCACAACCACGGGAGACACGGGGGTAGTCTGGAGCCTGTGCTGCAGTCGTGCAATATTGGGGGTTGAAGCTAGGATGTCTTGCATGTTATGTAAGTGCTTCACCACTGAGCAACATCCTTCCACTCACGTGGGTATTCTAGGCAGGGGCTCTACCACTGAGTCACACCCCAGTTCCTCACTGGGGGATTCTAGGCAGGAGCTCTACCACTGAGCCACACCGCAGCCCCTCACTGGGGGATTCTAGGCAGGAGCTCTACCACTGAGCCACACCCCGCAGCCCCTCACTGGGGGATTCTAGGCAGGAGCTCTACCACTGAGCCACACCCACAACCTTCACTGGAGTCTAAGCAGGTGCCCTATTGCTGATCTGTACCCTAATCCCATCCAAGTGTGATTTTGAGGGAGACTGTCAACTCCAGTTAAGGATATGAGAGGCTGGA
>NW_008331138.1:1245751-1298170 GCF_000622305.1 Nannospalax galili
GGCAGGAAGCTGGGAAAGAGAGAAAGGACAATATCCAAGGCCCCATGTTGTCCTTCCACTCCCCTCTGTGCTAGGGATAGAGCCCAGGGCTTTGATATACTAAGCAAGTGCTCTACCACTGAGCCACACCCCAGCCCCTCACTGGGGGAGTCTAGGCAGGTGCTCTACCACTGAGCCACACCGCAGCCCCTCACTGGGGGATTCTAGGCAGGAGCTCTACCACTGAGCCACATCCCAGCCCCTCACTGGGGAATTCTAGGCAGGAGCTCTACCATTGAGCCACACCCCAGGCCCTCACTGGGAGGTGCTAGACAGGGCCTCTACCATAGTGCCCAGATTACAGGCCTGTACCTCTGTTCCTTCTCCAGCTTTTTGGCTTATCTATTTCTTCTTCTGTATGTTTTATGTGAATAACAAAACTTTCAGGAAACCAGGGCTGGAGAGATGGCTCAGCAGTTAAGACCACTGACTGCTCTTGCAGAGGACCCGGGTTCGAATCCCAGTACCCACATGGCGGCTACCAACCATCCTTAACTCCAGTTCCAGGGCACTCTGAAGCCCTCTTCTGACCTCTGCAGCATTGCATGACACAGGTACACTCACATACACGCAGGCAATACACTCGTACACATAAAATAAAAAGGATAAATATTAAAGTTTCAGGAAACCACATTTAACTGCATTCAACTTTTTCTATCTTCTTCTAAAATTTGACAAGTATGGAGACCAATAGATAGACCTGATGTAGTACAAATGGCTGTATGCTTCAGTATGAAAAATACTGTACCACTCAATTCTTGGAAGGCAGGAGAATGCCCTATGTTTGAGGCCAGCCAGGGTTACAGAGTGAGACTTTTCTGGGGCTGGGGGAGGGCTAGTGACATGGCTCAGCAGGTAAAAGCAAGCACTTGCTGTTAACCTGACAACGACCTGAGTTTGATCCCCTGGTCCTATGGTAGAAGGAGAGAACCTACTCTTGAAAAGTGTCCTCTGACCTTCATGTGCTTGCTGTGGCATGCAGGAGCTCACACATGCTCACAGAGAAATAAAAGTATAGTGTCCAGTCTACAAAGAGGAGGGTCAACACAGAGGATACATTTCCTCCATGCTTCCAAGTGAAGCCAGCTGTGGTCAAGCAGGACCTTCATCTTCACATAGATGAACTGGTAAAAGAAAGGAGCCGGGGTCTCCTCCTAAGCCCATGTGACCCCTGAGGAACAGATCATCAAACGACATTAAGAGTAAAAATAAATTGGTTAATTTGGGCCAACTGTATGGTCTTAAACACCCAAAAGGAAAGTATAACCAAAGATTAAAGTGATCACTATATTTCTTTAAGAGTTCAAGGGATTACACTTCTCAGACATTAGGCTTAAGTCCATATGAAATGTTATTAAGGGAGACAACCCACAAATGTTCTAAAATGATGACTAAATTTGTTTTCTCCCCTTATCTAGAAGCCTTTGAGAGGGACCTGACACTGATTCTAACCACTCCAACAGCTATCAAAGTGCCTGAAAGCAAATCCCGAGTCCATCACTCTGGAGTCCAGCCTTGGCAGACAAAAGAAAAATGAGGAGGAAACCAATAGAGGGATGTTTTTGGAAGCTCACATCAAGAAATTCCAGTGGACTTTGATATGAACATTTGAAATTTTCCCTGTTCTGACCTTTTTCTAGTTTCTTGTCTAGAATTTGTAATGCTAATTATTCTTGCCTTTACTTCTTCATATCTCCTAGGCACCAGTCAAGGACTTTCTTTTCCTGCTACAGTTAAGAGTTATGCAATTTGGGAGTCTTTTAGATAGAGCCACTTAAAGGTACCCGAATTGCCTCCCTATTCAGCATGGAAGAAGCCAGAGTGGTTTGAGTCCCAATTTCCCACTGAAATTTGGGTAACCTCTTCAGGGGCTGGTGTGATGAAAATAGGTAGGAATTGGCTAGGCATTTAGGGTAAAAAGACCCCAAAGAAAAGTAGCCAGTTTCTTGGCTAAAAGTCAAAATGTCCTTGGGCCTCTTAGAAACATACTGTGTTACAAAGGCCAAAAGTGTCAAAAGTATTTGGGAGCTCTTATCTAATCCCTAAAAGATTTTAGGGTTACCTCTTCAGAGGGGTAATGTTAGAGTAGCAAAAAGCCCCATTAAAAAAAAAAGTACATGAAGTCATCAGGAATAAGTGATGGGGAGATATGGAAGGAGTTGGAGGGGAGGGAGTGGGCATGGATTTGATCAAAACACCTTATAGGCATGTATGAAATTTTCAATAAACTTTTTTAAAATTAAAAAAATTAAAAATGTGGCCGGGCGTGGTGGCACATGCCTTTAATCCCACCACTCGGGAGGTAGAGGCAGGTGGATATCTGTGAGTTCAAGGCCAGCCTAGTCTCCATGGTGAATCCAGGACAGATGGGGCTACAGGGAGACCCTGTCTCAAAAAGACCAAAAAAAAAATTAAAAATGTAAAAATATTTTTCAGCCAGGTGTGGTGGTGCACGCCTTTAATCCCAGCACTTGGGAGGCAGAGGCAGGCAGACCTTTGTGAGTTGGAGGCCAGCCTGGTCTACATAGTGAGTTCCAGGACAGCTGGGGCTGCAAGGAGACCCTGTCTCAAAAAAGACCAAAAAAAAATTTTTTTTTCAAAAAAGCTTGTGTGGTGGTGCATTCCTTTAATCCCAGCATTCAGGATGCAGAAGCAAGCAGACCTGTGAGTTGGAGAGCTATCTGGTCTACATAGTGAATTCCAGGCCAGCTAGGGCTACATAATGAGGCCCTTGTCAATATTTTATTTTCTCCTTTAATCCCAGAGAATAAATGGCTGGAGAGATGGCTTCCGTGGTCAAGAGCACATACTGCTCTTGCAGGGGACCTGGGTTCAGTTCCCAGCACCCATATTGAACTGCCCACAACCAACCATAACTCCAGCTCCAGGGGATCTGACACTTTTTGGCCTGCATGGACACCTGCATTCACATGTGTATACAGGAACACATGACATAATTAAATGTAAAAATAACCAGATGTAGTAGCACACCCCTTTAATCCCAGCATTTAGAAGGCAGAGGCAGGTTGAGTTCTCCAAGACCCACTTGGTCCACATATCTAATTCCAGGTCAATCAGGGCTACATAATGAGACCCTATCTCATAAAACAAATAGCCAGGAATGGTGGCACATGCCATTAATCCCAACACTCACAGGACAGAGGCAGGTGGATCTCTGTGAGTTCAAGGCCAGCCTGGTCTGCACAGTGAGTTCCAGGCCAGCTGGGGCTACAGGGAGATCCTGTTTCAAAAAGATTGAAAAATAAATAAAATATAAAATAAAATATTTTTATTTGATTTAGGTGTATAAGTATTTTGCTTGCATCTATGTGCAAGTGCATCTGTGTCATGCAATGCCCATAGAGGTCAGAAGAGGACGTTGGATCCCCTGGAACTGGAGTTATGGGTGGTTGTCAGCCACCATGTGGATGCTGGGAACTGAACCCAGGTCCTCTGCAAGAGCATCCAGTGATTTTAATCAGTAAGCCACCTCTCCAGCTTCTGTCCTAAAATTTTAGGCCGCTGTCCTAAAATGAAAAAAAAAAAATGGGGGGTTGGGAAGCTGGCTTAGCAGTTACAGAGTGCTTACTGCTCTTGCACAGCCCCCAGTTTGATTCCCAGCACTCACATTGTGTGCCTCTGTGTGATCTAGTGCCCTCTTGTGGCTTCCAAAGGCGCTGCATGCACACGCACATGCTCTCACACATACCCATAATTAAAAAATAAAAATAGGTGCTGGAAAGATGGCTTATCAGTAAGAGAACTTGCTGTTTTTGCAGAAGACATGAGTTTGGATCCAAGCACCCACATGGCAACTCACAACCATCTGTAACTCCAGTTCCAAATGACCTGGCACCCTCTTCTGGCCTCTGTGGGCACTGCTCACATGTGGTACACATACATACATGCAGGCAAAACACTCATACACATAAAATAAAAATAAATCTTTGGAAATATAAAAGTAGCCAAATATGGTGGCACGTGCCTTTGGGGAGGTAGAAACAGTTTGAGGCCAACCTGGTCTACATAGCATGTTCCAGGCCAGCCAGGGCTACATAATGAGACCTGGTCTCCAAAATTAATTACTTAAAAATGGATAAAAATAAGTCTTAAAAAATATTCTTAAAAATGTGTGGAGATTGGAAAGCTGGCTCAGCAGTTAAGAGTACTGACTGCTTGACTGGGAGTGGAGGCACACATCTTTAATCCCAGCACTTGGGAGGCAGAGGCAGGTAGGATCTCTGTGAGTTCAAGGCCAACCTGGTCTACATAGTGAGCTCCAGGCCAGCTGGGGTTACAGGGAAACCTTGTCTCAAAAAGACTGAAAAAAAAAAAAATAGTACTGACTGCACTTGCAGAGGACCTGGGTTTGGTTCCTAACACCAACATGGCAGCCAAGAACTGTCTATAACTCCAGTTCCAGGGGATCTGAGGACCTCTTCTGACCTCTATGGGTATTGCACAACGTGGGGGTATAGATAGATAGATAGATGGATAGATAGATAGATGATATAAATATATAGATATAGATATAGATATAGATATAGATATAGATATACGCAGGCATAACATAACACATTAAAAAAATTTGTGCACTCACTATGGAAATAAATATGGATGCTCCTCAAAAAATTGAGCCACTTGTCTCAAAAAATAATTTTTTGTTTTGAAGTTTAAGGTCCAGTCATTTGAATGAGTGAACAGTTCAACTCAGTTTGCTGTGTCTCCACTTTGTGTCTATAGATGTACTAGGCCTGGTGGCTCCAGTGAGGGGTGAGAGAGTGTATAGCCAATCAAGTATCAGACACAGAAGACAGATGCCATCTGACTGGTGTCCACACCCTAAATTTGGCTAGAAGAGACATCTACCTAACATTAAGATTCAGCCAGCTCAGTTGGTAAAGTACCTCTTGATCAATCACAGGTATGTGGGTTCAAATCCCCAACACACATGCAAAAAGGTGAGACCAGCGATCGGTGCTTATAATTCCAGCACTGGGGGAGATGCAGGCAGGTCTTTGTCTGGTCAGCCTGGCCTAATCCATGAGCTCTGGGTTCAGTGAGGGACACTGTCTCAAAAAATAAGGTGGGGAAAGAGCTCACTGTTAGAGTTCTTATCTCTTAGGGAAGAACCTTAGTTCAATCCCCAGCAATACCAAAGGGAGAGACCAAAGAGGACAACTGACATCTACCTCTGGCCTCCACATGCACATGCATGGCACATGCAGACACAGAAACAAATATACACATGTGAACAAGTACACATACATATTCATTCTGTGTTTCTGTTTTTAAATTTTATTTATCTTATTTATTTGTTTAGTGTGTATGAGACAGAGAGAGAGGGAAGGAGGGAGGGAGAGAGAGGAAGGGAGGGATGGAGGGAGGGACGGAGGGACAGAGGGAGGGAGAGAGAGAGAGAGGGGAGAACGGGCATATACCACAGCTTATGTGTGGAAGAGTTGGTTCTCTCCTTCTACCATGTGGGTCTCAGGGATCAAACTTGGGTCATCAGGCTTGGCAACACACACCTTTACCCACTGAGCCATCTCACTAGCCCCATATGTAGTTTTTATTTACTATATATCCCTTAGTGTTTGAATCTGAATCATTCCCTACAGATTCACATATTACAGGTCTTTAGGAGGAGGAACATGTCTTGAGGAAGTTCATTGCTGGGGGTGGGCCTTTGAAGGCTTTACCCACTCCTAATTATGCTTCTTCTTGACTTCCCGGTTCACTTTAATAAAAAAGCCATCACCACATGCTCCAGGGGACACGGGCAGAACTTCCCCACCCTCCCACCTCCTCCATGATACAATGAAATCCCTCTGAAACTGTGAGTCCAAATAACACTCCTCCTTTACATGGTTCCTGTCAGTTATTTTGTCACCAAGATACAAAAGTGCCTACATGTGCAGATAACCCCAACTGCTCCCAAGATATCTCATCAGCTCAAGATTGATCTTACGGAAATATAACAAAGGGAACAGCAGAGATGGTAGACTCCTCCATCTTTTTTTTCATTTTAAGATTTATTTGATCTTATTTTTTGCTGGGTGTGGTGGTGTATACCTTTAATCTCAGCACTCAGGAGGTAAAGGTAAAGGTAAAAGCCACTGCAGGATGGGGGAGTCCAGAGGCTGGAGTGACAGCTCAGCAGTTAGAGTGCATACTGCTCTTGCAGATGATCTGGGTTCCATTCCCAGCACCCACACTGGGCAGTTCACAAATGCCTAGAACTCCAGTTTCAGGGGTTCCGATGCTTCTGGCTTCTGAGGACACATGCGCTCACAAGCTTATACCTACACACAGAGACATACACACAAATAAAGAGAAAAATAGTAAATCTTTTATTGTTGATGCTTGAGACAGGTTCTCACTGTATAGCCCCAGCTGGCCTGGAACTTGCTATGTAGACCAGGCTACCTTCAAACTCAAAGAAATCTGCATGCATCTACCTTCTCATACGTGGGATTAAAGACATGCACCACCGTACTTGACATACCTCATTTCTGTTTGCTCGTTTGTGTGAGACAGGGCTTCCCTATGTAGCCCAGGCTGGCCTCAAACTCTCTGTTCTCCTGCCTCAGCCTTTCTGACTGAGTCCAGTGATGGCAGATCTGTGTCATGATGTTGATATTACCCTGCGCATGTTTTTCTTTTTCCAGAGACAATGGCATTGTACAGCCCAGTCTGGCCTTCAGCTCACTGAGTGATGGAGAGTGACCTTAAACTTCTTTTTAAGTGTTTTTTTTTTGTGGGGGGGAGTCTTTTTGAGACAGGGTCTCCCTGTAGCCCCAGATGGCCTAGACCAGGCTGGCCTTGATCTCATGGCAATCCACCTGCCTCTACCTCCTGAGTGCTGGGATTAAAGGCATGTGCCACCATGCCTGGCTTTTTAAAAATGTTTTTATCTATCTATTTTTATTTTATGTGTTATGAGTGTTTTGCCTGCATGTGTGTAAGTGCACCCCATGCACGAAATACCTAAAGACACCAGAGGACGGCATTGGATCCCCTGGAACTTGAGTTACAGATGGTTGTGAGTCTCCATGTGGGTTTTGAGAACTGAACCCAGGTCCTCTAGAAGAGAAGCCAGTGCTCTTAACCACTGCGCCATCTCTCCAGTCCCTGACCTTGAAATTCTGAATCTTCCATTTCCCCAATGCTGCAATTCCAGGTGTGCACAACCATGGCTAGTTGATGTAGTGCTGAGAATGGAACTTGGGGCTTCACACATCTTAGGCACGTACTCTACCAATCACCAACACCCCCAGCCCTTTATGAGCATTGTTTTAATGGAGCAAGTTAGCTGTGGTCCTCCAAACATATTAGCACCTCAGAAAGACAAGGCAGAAAAGGAAAGGTGTAAGGCACACCCATAGTTGCACTCTGAGGAGAGGCATGCAGGCCTTTAAGAAGCTAATCAGTGTGAGCCCTGAGAAGGAGGAACCAAGGCAGTGGAAAGAAAAGCAGCAACTTTGCCTGGCAAAGTATAAGGTAGAGATGCACTCCAGGAGACCGGCAGGGGTCTACCCTGGTCTGGGGCTCCTTCTCTCTCCAGGCTTTTCCTGCTGTCTTCACCCCTGGGAGTTGCTCAACCACTCACCTGATCAAAATTCAGCTTCCTATCTTCTTCAGGCTGGCTGAACCCTTGGAGGAAAGCAACTGGTCAACCTGACAGGTTCTGCCTGTCACAGATGTGCTGTAGGCTCAGGACAACTCTCCAGGTCTCTGCTGAGCTGATGTTGTCCCACACCACTGTTGTCTGGTGCACGACTTCTTATACAAGGGGCAGCTATCATTCAGAAACCCCTGACACCAGCCCCCAGAGTCCAGAGCTCCCACCACACCCCAATCTTCTCTTTCACTACTGCCTCCTTGGTGAAGAACCTTCAATGCCCTAAGTCCTGAGGCCCATTCCCTCTCTCAAAGTCAGAGGTTGATGAGGCTGCAGAGATGGCTCAGTTGTTAAGCGCTCTGGCTGCTCTTGCAGAGGATCCAAGTTTGGTTCCTGCACTCACACGGCAGCTAGCAACCACCTGACTTTGTGAGCACCTGCCCTCATGTGCACATACGAATACTCAGACACACACATATAATTAGAAATAATGAAAACAAATTTGAAAAAACAAAGAGTTCAAGGTCCTCATCTGTTCATATCCAATTCAAACCCAACCTGAGATTTGTGAGACTGTCTCAAAACATCAAAGTAAATAAATGAATAAATGGATAAATAGATAAATAAATAAATATAAATAAATAAAAATATAGGGGCTGGACAGATGGCTCAATAGTTAAGAGAGAGCACTGGCTGTTCTTGCAGAGGACCTGGGTTCAGTTCCCAGCACCCATGTCAGGTGACTCACAACTGCCAGTAACTACAGTTCCATGGGATCCAACACCCTCTTCTGGCCTCCAAGGGCACCTATATACATTGTATATACACAGACACTCACAAACACATAAATAAAAATAAAATAAATACTTTCTTTCTTTTTCTCTTTTTGAAACTTAGTCTCCCTGTAGCCCCAGCTGGCCTGGAACTGGCTATGTAGACCAGGCTGGCCTCAATCTCACAGAGATCCACACACATACATACACACGGGTTACAGACATGTGCCACCACACTCAGCTCTTATGTGGGTGCTGGGATTGGGACTGAGGTCCTTGTTCTCACATAATAGGCACTCTAACAGAGCCATCCCCTGCCCTCTGCACCTTTTGATTATGGTCACCAGGTGGGTTTGATGTGACCATAATCAAAAGGGTGTGGTTTTAAGTTTCACTTCCCTAATGACTAATGACACTAAGCATCTTTTCATGTGCTTGTTGGTTTTTCTGCTTACCACTGTTTACAAGGCGACCTTGGCCTCATCATCCCCCATCCCACTCTGTTTTCCACCTTCACCAGTCAAGTGGCTTAATGCTTGTTCTTTTTGCTCTCAATATCTTCCTTTCTCCACAGCCACTCTTTTTTAAATTTTGGGGTTTTTTGAGACAGGGACTCCCTGGAACTCCAGCTGGCCTAGAGCTTGCTACATAGATCAGGAATGCCTTGATCTCACAGAGATCCACCTGCCTCTGCCTCTTGAATGCTGGGATAACATGCCTGGCTGTCACAGCTATTGCAAAAAAAAATTTTTTTTTAAATTAATTCCCTCTAGTTTGGCTCTGACTACATACCTGGTAGAATAAGCTTAATTTATAGATGAATAAATTCATTTCCCATGTGTCATCCCCTACCCAGATATGAAGAGGGAGTTCTCAGAGGTTAGATTTTTTTTTTCCCACTGGAAGGAAGAGTTTATTTGCGCTTATGGTTCCAAGGGAATTACAGTCCATCATGGCAGGGAGGCATGGAGGCAGAGGTGGCTGGAGGAGGAATGGAAGCTAAGCTCTACAACTTCCAGCAGGCACAGGAAACTGGAGATCTGGCAAGGCTTAAGAACTCTCTAAGCCCACCCCCAGTGCCTCTCTAGCTTTGCTGCTTGCAACACACATCTCTCTCGGGCTGGTATCACTCCCTGTATGCAGGTCTTGGCAAATGCCTCACAGCTCTGGCATCATGAACAGCTTCTTGGGGTCTCCATTGCCAACCAGGCTTCACCTTCACAGCTTCATGCAATGGCCTATCAGGGCCTTCTCTATGCAGGGGAACCCCTGCTGATCTCTGCCTGGCCTCAGTGGCTGTCTGAAACCCCAGAGGAAAAACTGATGACCCCTTCATTCTTGCATCTTTTATGCCTCTAAAGCCAGCACCAAGTGAACAGCACTGCAAGTTTGGGATGGACTCCAGCCTACTTTATCCATTTTAGAAGCTTTTCTCTGCAGTGGACCCTGAAGCATTTTCCTTTCACAAATTGGAGGCTTAACTGGGTGTGGTCTTGCCCTAGAGTCACTCTCTCCTTTGTTTAAGTTTGAATCTCTAGGCCCCTCCTTAGCCACTTTGATCTTCTTATCAAAGGGATCCTCTCCAGCACATGCCAAGGCTCCAACATTTATCTTCTTAGTGCTCTTTCTCAATCCAAACTATATTTCTTTCTGCCCCATTTTCTTGTTTTCTCTGTAGATCTGAATAATATTCACCATTAATAGCCACACCACCATTTCTACATTAGGCTGTCTTGAAATTTCTTCCACCAGAGAAATTCATCCATTGCTTTTCAACTTAGCCTCAGGCAAGCTTTTAGGTTGAGGGCAAACTCCAGCCAGACTCTTTGTCAAAATATCCCTAATTGCTGCTTAAGTCCTCATTTCCCTCTGGGACTACATTGTTCTCAGAACTACTTTCTTCCAGGCACTTACTAAAATGGCCTGTTAAACTCTGCTTACAGCAATCAACCACTTTTCTAGCCCAAAGTTCCAAAGTCTTCCATATTCCTCCCAAACCCCACATCGTCAGGTTCTTCACAGTCAACACCCCACTCAAGGCACCAATTATTGTATCAGTTAATTTTCTGTTGCTGTGATAGAAATACTGACCAAAGCAATTTGTAGAAGGAAGAGTTTATTCGAGCTTATGATTCCAGGGGAAGTACAGTCCATCATGGCAGGAAGGCATGGCGGCAGAGGTGCCTGGAGGCGGAGCAGAGGCTAAGCTCTACATCTTCCAGCAGGCACAGGAAACAACCTCAGAAGTCAGTTTTATATTTAAATTGTATTTTTAATGCATTATCATATTTACTTGAGTGATTCAAGATTCAAACTTTACAAAGTTACAAAATGACCTAGGATCCACCTAACCATCTCTCTCCCTACAGTCTACTAACTTATTTTCACTATGGAAGTTATTCTGTGCAATACCAGCAAAAGTTTTTTTATCTTTTCATCCCCACCTTAAAATTTAAAAAATTATATTTTATTATTTTTATTGTATGTGTATGAGTGTAATGCCTTGCATGTGTGTAAGTGTACCCATGTCACGCAGTGCCCTAGAGATCAGAAGAGGGTGTCAGATCCCCTGGAACTGGAGTTACAGACGGTTGTTAGCCACCATGTGGGTCTGGGATTCAAATCCGGGTCCTCTGCAAGAGCAGCCAGTGCTCTTAATCGCTGAGGCATCTCTCCAGTCCCCAACTTAAAATTTTTAAGAACCGAGAATAGTGGTGCATGCCTATAATCCCAGGGAGAGGCAGGTGGCTCTCTGTCAGATCGAGGCCAGGTGTGGTCTATATAGCAAGTGCCTGACCAGCTGTGGCTATAAGGGAGACGCTGTCTCAAAAACCCGAACCTGGGCTCCTTTGTCTCCCCCACCTCCACCCCTCGTGTGGATGTAAAACTGTTGTGTGTCATTTCGCGGTTTCCCCATTTTACAGTGACTTCCTGTATCACCATGAGCCCGGATCACAAATTATTTAAGTTCCCCATCGCTGGACAACATCGCTGCTCCTCTTTTTGTTTTGAGGAACTGTTAAGAAGGCGCATACCCAACTTTCTTGGCTAGAATTTATCAGGAAGCAGACAGAGGCTACCGCAGTCTCCAGCATCTGCAGAGGGAAGCCTCCATCTGCAGGGCTCCAGGGCACTCTGAGCTGTCAGGCGCCGGCCCCGCCCTCCGAAGCCCCGCCCCACGACCCACCCGCAGCCGGCTCGATTCAAATCCAGCCAATGGCAGCGTGTAAACAAACACAAGCCCTGCCCACCCTGGTGAATCATCTCTCCTGGCCCCGCGTGAAGCGTATTTAACGCCGCGGAGGGATTGGGGGCGGGACGGAGCTGTGGCCCCGCCCCTTATCTCTGGCCAATAGGTGGTCAGGCCCCGCCCCTCGCACTCGCCGCGCTGAGGACCCGAGTCTGGGCTGGGCTCGCCGCTGCCTGATTTGGCTGCGGATTCCTGCGCTCTGGCTGGGCTGGGCTGGGTGCTGGGGCTGTGTACTGTGCTAGGCCAGCCACATTTAAAGGGCGCGGCCAGGGGTCAGAGATCACACCGGAATCAGTGCCTTCCTTTTCCTTTTTCTTCCTCTTTCTGGTCACCAAAACCCAGATCCCTTTAAAGTCTTTGATGAAAAATTCCTCTCTTCACCCCTACTTATAGCAATCTGGAGAGGCGAGAATATTTTAGGATGGAAGTTAGGCTTTTGGTTCATTTTCTTATGTTAATCAAGTGTTACATATAGAGGGGAAAAAAATGCACAAATCTTATGTCCTGTTTGACCAAAACCTAAAACTACATGTGACACCAGGAGTCCTCCGGATAGAGAAATAATTGGGGTGCAAATTTTTGAACTTTCACAGACACCAGAAGAGACAGGAGCCGCTGAGAAGAGCGCTTCTATTTTCAGTTACTTATTGAAAAGTTATGGGCTTGTGAGATGGCTCAGCGGGTAATGGCGCTTGCTGCCAAGTCTTGATGTGTGTTTGAGACCGGAAACTGCATGGTGTAAGGAGATAATCAACTATGGTGAATTTTCCTCTGACCGCCCCCGCCCCACACACGATAGATAAGTACATGTAAAAAGATACAAAAAGCCGGGGTTACATAGTGAGACGCTGACTCAAAAAAAAAGAAAATTAGAGAAGACTTGCGGATGCTGCTCAGTTTGTAGAGTACTAGCCTAGCATGCATGAAGCCCTGGGTTGCATCCCCAGCACTGCATAATCTAGGTGTAGTGGCACAAACTGTAATCCCAGCACTCCGGAGGTGAAGACAGGGGATCAGGAGTTCCAAGTCATCCTTCCCTGTATAGTGAGTTTGAAGTCCATTAGGACTACAAGAGATTGAGTCTCAAAAAATGACATGCACAATTTCCATAGACAGATGACACTAATGGGTTAGGAGCTGGGCTACTGGGAGAACAGATGTGAGTGCACCTACTCCAGAGAAAGAGTTAGGATGTGGTGGAGAAGAGAGGAGATGGTCTACTTTGAAAGGGGAGCTCTCCCCATGGAAGGGACCCTGTCTGGAGGGACTCTATCTGGACCAGCAGGCAGAGGACTGAATAAAAGTGTTAACCCCTAGGAAAGGCTGTCCCCCAATATCCTGAACCTTCCCATAGCAAAAATAGGGGTTCCTTGCAGTTTCTTAGCTACTGAGCCATTATAATTCCAGCAATCAGCTGGGCCCGTCATCGGGAGGCTGAGGCAGGAGGATGACAAGTTCAAGACCTGAGCAACTTAGTGAGACCCTGCATCAAAATAAAGTGAAAAGAGGGCTGGGGGTGGTGGTTAGAGCCTGTGCTGTTCAGCCCTCTGGATTTAAAACCCGACACTGGAAAAAATTTTCGAAAGATAAAATGAGACAGTAGCTGCTGATGTTCTTTAAGGATTAAACATAGAAAATCAGGGTTAGTGAAGGCACCCACCCCTCTCCTCCTCCAAAGATGTTGCTCCCACAAAAGGGTGGTCTGTTTTAAAAAAATTTTCATTTAGTATTTTTATTATTTAATGTGTATGAGTGTATTACCTGCATGCATATAAGTACACCCATATCATGCAATGCCTGTGGAGGTCAGGAGAGGGTGTCGGATCCCCTGGAAATGGAGTTACAGACAGTTGTTAGCCACCATGTCGGTGCTGGGAATTGAACCCGGGTTCTCGGCAAGCTCAGCCAGTGGGCTTAACCATTGAACCATCTTTCCAGCCCCACAGTGCATGGTCTTATGTAGCCCACACTAGCCTCAAACTCAATATGTGGTTGAGGATGACCATCATTTTTTATTTTATTTTTTATTATTTTATTTTGATCTTTTTGAGACAGTCTCCTTGTAGCCCCAGCTGTCCTGGAACTTGCTGTGTAGACCAGGCTGGCCTCAAACTCAGAGATCCGACTGCCTCTGCCTTCCAAGTACTGGGACTAAGCGTATGCCATGTCTGGCTCTATGACCTTGAATTTAAAAAAAAATATTGTTTTTTTGAGACAGGTTCTCCCTATGTAGACCAGGCTAGCCTTGCTCTCACAGAGATCTGCCTGCCTCTGCCCCTTGAGTTTTGAGACTAATGGCATGCACCACCATGCCTGAGACAGGGTCTCATTATGTAGCCCTGACTGAGCTAGAATTAGATATGTAGACTAAGTTGGCCTTGGACTCAGAGATCAGCCTGCCTGCCTCTGCCTCCTAAATGTTGGGATTAAAGGGGTGTGCTACTACATCTAGCTATTTTTACATTTAATTATGTCATGTGTGCCTGTATACACAGATGAATGCAAGTGTCCACACAGGCCAAAAAGTGTCAGATCCCCTGGAGCTGGAGTTATGGTTGGTTGTGGGCAGTCCAACATGGGTGCTGGGAACTGAACCCAGGTCCTCTGCAAGAGCAGTATGTGCTCTTGACTGCTGAGCCATCTCTCCAGCCCCTTATTCTCAATTTCTGATCCTCTTTGTCCTGCCTCTACCTCCAGAGTGTTGGGATTACATGTATGTACCACCATGCCCAGTTAATGTAGCTCTGAGGACTGACCCCGTACCTTTGTGTATGCTAGGCAAGCACTGTAGCCACTGAACGTTCTCCCCAGCCCCACCCATTGCTTTTTGAATAGAGTTGACACCTGTCACCAGCTCTGAAGTTTGGATGGGCTTCCAGGGACATCCAGAGAAGTTGGACATTTGATCTCCCAGGGCTGTGCCAGCTGTGGCTGAATTTGGGGGTAGGCTATCAGGGATCCTCCACACCCAGCCAGGGAATTCCAAGCAACAAGTACTCAAAGCCCTCTCAAGAAGTCTGGGATATATATGTGGTGGGCAGTACCTATCTCTTTTCAGCAAACCTGTTTTTTGAGAGGCTAGCAGAGGCTGCCCTTGAACTTGCCATGTTGCAGAGGATGACCTTGAACTTCTGATTCTCCTGTATCTACCTCTCAAATACTGAGATATCAGGCATGTACCACCACACCACACAGGGTTTATGCGGTGCTGGGGGTGGAACCTAGAGCTTTGTGCATGCTAGGCAAGCACTCTACTGAGTTACATTCCAGCCTCCTTAATAGGCCCTAACTGTGTAGTCCAGGTTGGCCTTGAACTCTGAGGAATCCTCCTGTCTCAGTCCATAGTGCTGGGGTAACAGGTATGCACCACCACACCTGGCAGCAAAATTTCCTTCAGTACTTACTAAGAGCTGGACACTGAAGGCTGGGGTATATACTACAATACACCAGAGAATCATGGGACCTGAGCCAGACATGGTGGTGCAGGCCTGACATCCTAGCACTTGGGGGGCTGAGGCAGGGAGATAACCAGTTCAAAGCCAGTCTAAACTATACAGTAAGACCCATTCTCAAAACACTAAAATAAATATATGAAACTTGGCCCCTCTGAGGCATGATCTAGTGGGGAAACTAAGGCTGTGACTTTCTTTCCTCAGTCTGTGTTGCTGAGTAGACTTAAGTGGTCCAGAGAAAGAAGCAGGAAAGTTCCTGGTCATCACTGTAGTCTTGGGGCCACCAATCATAACACATTCCTGGTACAAATGAATAAACTTGGAACACACACACACACACACCTGGGCTTCCAATCAGGGTAGCTCTGTCAGTCAAGTTCTGAGTCTTCTGGGGCTGGCAGCTGTGACAGATCACATTGCATGGCAGAAATTTTCAACAGAGAGTTGGGTCCCACTTCCTGGTTGCATGACCTTGGGCAAAGCACTTCCCTTCTGGGAATTCATTTTTTTATGTTTTCACTATATGAAGATCTCTAGATGGGGGATAACCTCAGGTCTCTCCCCTGTGGGTAAGTTATGGGTCTGAGACAGGTTCTCATGTAGCCCAGGCCAGCCTAGACTGCTAGCTGAAGATGACCCTGCATTTCTGATCCTCCTGCCTCCACTGCTAGAGTGCTGGGATTCAATGTGCATATCCCCTTACCCAGCTCCCGGAGGGCAGTTCTGATTAGAAACATACTTGACCCTGGATAACCTTCAGAGTGTAGCTCAACCCACTCAGGCCAACTCCACAGAAATGAGGTATGAGTGTGTACCTTGCAATTGCTCCACATACCTTAGTGGGCTGTGGACCTCCCCAGTGTGACAAAGCAAACATTCAAGTGTTCACTTCTGCATGAATAGTCCTTGTTTTTGCCAAGTCACTATCAAACTGCAACAGCGGGCACTTCTGTCAACTGTTGCTCTCTACTTTTCTCATAGTGGTCCTATGAAGTGGGGCCTATAGCATCAGCATTTACATTTTTTAATTAATTAATTAATTAACTCGGTTTTTTTTTTTTTTTGGTCTTTTTGACACAGGGTCTCCCTGTAGCCCCAGCTGGCCTGGACCTTGCTATGTAGACCAGGCTGCCCTCTAATTCACAGAAATCCACCTGCCTCTGCCTGGGACTAAAGGGGTGTGCCCAGCTAATTAATGAATTTATCGTGTGTGTGTGTGTGTGTGTGTGTGTGTGTGTGACAGTTCTGAGGTCAGAGCCATCTCACTGACCCTGTCAGAAGTATCTTAGAGAAGAGGAAATGGAGGCACTGAGAGATGATGCAATTTACACTATGTCAGGCAGCGCAAGTGGCAAAGGTGGGCTGTGAACCAGGATCTGGCTTGTTTGAATCTGAGCCCATAATTCCTGGACTTGCAATTTTTTTGTTTTGTTATTGTTGCTGTAGTTCTGGGGACTGTACCCAGGGCCTCTCAAATATGAGATACATACTTTTATCACTGAGCTGTATCCTTAATCCTCATAATTAAAACTAAAAAAAAAAAAAATTAAGCCAGGTATAGTGGCACACAGGGATATCTCAGCAGTGGGGGAGGCGAAGGAAGGAAGACTGAGTTCCAGCCCACCCTAAGTAGCAAGACCTTGTCTCAAAAAAACAAAAACCAAACTAAACCAAACCAAACAATTAAAATGTATGTTTAAGCAAATATTATAGGCATTACCACTATGAGACTACGACAAAATAGATGTCCCCAGTCAGTCCTTTATTCAACACACATTTACTAGGTACCTACTGTTTGCACCAGGTTTTCCAAGGCCCTGGGGACACAGAAGGGAATTTGACACCTGAAAGTGAAGTCCCAGGCCTGTGCAGCCAGGGAGGGCAGGCCTGGACCGTCTGTGGACTTGCGGCGCAGGGCGCACAGTAGCCGCTAACCAAGCGCTCTGCGGATGAAACTGTGAGTCCGAGCGTCGCGTAGGCAGGCCAGGCGTTCCCAGCTCGCTATGGCCGACCCCACCAAGGTGTCCACGGATTCTGGTCGGCGCGGCTTGCCAGGCCTGGGGCTGGCAGACACGGAAGCAGGGCTGACCTCGGTCCCTGCGCCACAGCAGCTCGGCATCGGGGGACCTGATCACGCCACGCCTGGAGTCCTGGTCACCCCCAAAGTCCCCATCGCCTGGCACCCACTCCGTCCGACGCGGGGCTCCTCCACTGTCCCTCCTGGTCCAGCCCGCATCGTGTCATCTTTGCACGTTTTCTGCGGTCCCCAAGGGAGCATCCTCCTGCAGAGCCACCATCCCGAGCCTGGACGCTTTACGCTCCCTTTCTAGGCCCGCTAGGCGCAGGGATCCCGACACACACGAACCCGAAATCTCCGCTTCCACCATCACCACTCGGATCCCAGCTCCAAGTAGCCGACCCACTGCACCCGAGCCGAGCAAGGCGCACTAAGCAGCCCCAGCCGGGCCAGGAGGAGGAGGCGGCACTGCAAAGCTGAACTCCAGCCCCCAGAGCGCACGTCCTTCCATTGGCCAAGAGACTCGCCGCTCTACCTGTTCTCGCTACGATTGGTTCTCCGTAGGCTCGAGGCGGAGCCTCCTGGAACTCCACCCCCTGTCCGGGAGGAGGGAAAGAGGAGGAGGAAGAGGAGGAGGAGGAAGGGGGGGCGGGACACAAAACCTACAAGGTTTTTTTTTTTTTACATTTAATTAAAAAAAATTTTTTTTGCATACCCGAGGGGCGCTCCCCGGAGCGGGGCGCGGGGCCGGGGCCGCGCGAGGGCCGGGTGGTTGGAAGGGCGGCAGCAGGCCCGGGCGCAGCGGAGCCGGGCCCCGCCATGCGATCAGGCAGTGCGCTGACCGGCCCGGCCGGCCGGCCCCTTCTGGGTCCTCCCTGTGCAGCCCGTGCGGGGCCGTCCCGGAGACCCCGCGCCGACGGCTGCTCAAACATCAGGGTGAGTTTCTCACAATGTAGCAATTTCTCTTTAAATCTCTTAACTCTCTCTACCTGCGAGTCGGGGCTGTGACAGGGCGCAAAAGCGAGGGGGGGAGTGGGGCTCGGCGGCGAGGGTGTGTGTGTTGGGGGGGAGAGCCGGAGCCGGGGCCGAACCCACTCCCCCCCGACACTCCACACACTCAGCCCCCCAACCCGGGCGCAGCGTCTACTGCCGCTGCTGAAGCTGGATTTTTTTTAAATTTTTTTTTTTCTTCTGGTGATCAGCGCCCACCACCATGGGCACCCCCCCATCCCGGGTCTCTCCCGCCACCCCCCCCGATCTTGCAAGGGGACACCCCCTCATTGCGCTTGGATCCCCGACCTTGCTCCTCGGTTCCCTCCCCGACCCTCCCGGGGATACAATGGAGCGGAGGAGAGGGGCGAGAGCGAACGTTCCACGGGGGGGAGGGGTGGGAGACCCCCCTCCTATCTGTTTGGGGGACCCCCTCCCTTCGCCCTGCTCCCCGCCTTTTTTTTGGGTAGAGACGAGGGCTATGGCGGGGTGGGGGACAGCTGAGGCCTTCACCCCCCTCTCCTGTCGCATGTCCCCTGCGCCCCCCTCCCAAGTCTTTCTTGGGGTGACGGGGAGAATCGGGGGGGAGAGCTCTGCAAGCTTCCGGGGCAGGAATGGCTGGGGATGAAGGCCACTGGGTCTCCCGATCTCCTTCGCCTGTAAACAATGAAAGGAGGGGACCCGCGCCCCCTCAGCTGGCTGGTCCCGCAGGCGGGCTGTTTCTTGGGGATCAAAGGGAGCAAAAAGAGGAGCCCCAACTCCTGTCACCTCCGGGGATTTGGGGCTGCCCTTGATCTGCAACTCCGTGGGCCTGGGAATCGGAGCCACCAGGCCCAGCCCGGGCACCGCGCTCCGGGTGGTGACCTTTAGACAAAGGCAGCCCTTTCCCCCGGGTGAGCCTGGCCGAGCCGGGCCCGGAGGCCTTCCCGGGTCCCTGCGGAGGGCAGCCAGGCCGCGGGCACCGGAGGGAGGGAGGAAGGGAAGGAGGGAGGATGGATGGAGGGATGGAGAGATGGAGGGATGGAGGGAGGAGGGAGGAGGCTGGGGACCATCTGGTTTTCTCATCGCCTTAGCTGCCCTTCGGCTGCTTCCCCGGCTCCTGTCACGGGAAGCCGCGGGGAGACAAGGGACCAGGAAGCTGCCCAGCCAGGCCTTGGTCGACCGCCAGCCTGAGGACCCGGCGACGAGCCCCGGGAGGGCGCGGGCTCGGGCGCCAGCGGTGATTGGAAGGCTCGGTGGCTCCTTCCTCTCCGCGCCCCTTTGTTTTGCTTTGTGGTTCTGAGCAGCTGAGCGTCCCTGGAGGTGGGGTCAGAGGCTGCCCGGGTCAGCTCTCCAGGGGAAGTGCTGGTGACAGGGCCTTCTGATGTCCCCAGCTTGTGCGCTTGCAGTGGGTACCCAACTCCATGTCTAGACCCTCATCCCCTTTTGTCGTCCCCTCCCCACCCGAGAGTGTGAGAAAAATCTGAACGTGTGGGGTACACCCAAAACTCCAGGCTGGGATTCAAGATCAGCTCTTTAGTGCTCATCCTGTACCCCGCACCTGCGCGCTGTGTGTGGTGGGGGGGCTCGGTCGACTCTGACCCCACCCCCAGATGAGAAAACGGTGGAGGCCACGCTCAGAGACCACCCCTTTCCTCTGCCCCATGGGACTTCTGGGCTTGTTTATCTCCTTCCCCTTCCTTGGTTGCTTTCCCCACCTCCCAGAAGCCGGAAATAACCGCTCTCTTCCCAGGGAGGCTTATGGATTGGTCACTGCTAAGTGCCTTCCACTTAACTATAGTCCAAGGAGGAAGTGGGGGGCGCGTTCCCATTTTTCAGGCAGGCTCACTGAGGCCCACACAGTTCTGAATCACAGTGGGCCCCAGTTCACCGCCACCTAGGGTTTATCAGGCCTACCTCAAAACTGATTGACTGGCTGTCTTCTTTTGTAGCACTTTGTCCCTTTGACTTCAGTGGACCTGAGGTTTCTGGAAGGATCTGCCAGATGTTTTCTCTTGAGAAGTGGTGTGGGGGAGGAAGGGGAGGGTGTGTGAGTCAGGATGGGGGAGCCCAGGCCTGACTGGATGAAGGCTTAACAGTGCCTGGAGCAGATCCCAGTTACCGACCACTTCTCCACCTGTGCTGGACCTGGCTTGATTGCTGTCACATGATTGCTTCAGAGCGAGAAGCTGACCAGTTTGGGAGTGTTGTGGTTCTGTCCCTCTTTCCTCTGACCTGAGACCCACATGACACCTTGTTAGGGTTGGCAGAGAACTTGGTCTCAGGCCCCCTGTGACCTTAGGCAGGTCTTGAACCTCGCTTGGCTCAGTTTCCTCTGCTGCACACGCGGGGTGGGGGGTGAAAGTTCTTTGAACTGAACTGACCTGGAGGTGGGGAAAATGGTAGTCAATGTGTGGTTTCTATTTAATCCTTGAGCCTTCATGGGTGCAGATGCCCAGAGGTTTGGGGGAGGGGTGTTGGGTACCAAGGTGAGCAGCTAGCCTCTGCCCTACAATTCCCTGCAGTGAGAAAACAGAATTAAGAAATGCCCTTACTAGGTACTTTAATCCCAGCACTCCAGGAGTTCGAGGCCAACCTGCTCTATATACTGAATTTCAGGCCAGCCAGGGCTACATAGTGAGAGTCTGTCTCAAATGCCCCAACTCTCCTGCTCCACAGCTGGGCATGGGACCCCCTACCTCCCTTCCCCCCATGGATGGATGCTAGGGGGGGGCATAGTTTATCCCATAAGGGATATAATCTCAGTGATGTCTTTTACAAAAAGGTAAACTGAGGCTAGTAGTATGTGCTTCATGGCTAAGCCAGGACTCCTACTGGCCTGGCTACAGGGGCTGGAGATGGGGGGAGGGGCTCTGCTTGCATTGTAGGGCCTGATTACAGGGATGTTCAGGGGCCTGTACTCCCCCACACTCCTTTAGCTTGGTGAGGTAACCTATATAACTCACAATAACCCTAGGGGGCACACCAGGAGGAAATTCAGTGCATCCTGGGAGGAGGTGCTCATTTGGGTGGGGGAGGTGGGAGAAACTTCAGTTAGACCCAAATCAGCAACAGTTCTACATCCTGCCTGCTGCCTTCCTTCCCAGAGGCCTCTGGTGCCTTGGTGAACCTACCTAGGATACCGGCTACCTGAACTTCCAGCAAGGTCAGGGATCAGCATGGAGCCTTTGGGTCCCTAGGGAGTATAGGGAGAGGTTCTAGGGTGTGTGTAGGGGGGTTCTCTAGCCCCAGGGCCAGCTGCCAGCCTTCCAGGCTGACTTCCCCCTCCTCACTCCCCCAGGCTTCCTTGACTCTCAGTCTCAAGAATGCGGAGGGCTGCTGCTGGGGGAGGTTAATTGGAAACAGGAAAACATGGCATTCCTAAGCAGGAGCCTGGGTTGGAAGCAGCCAGGCTTCCATTTCCCCTCTCCCACCCTGCAGAGCACAGACTGGGAAGGGAGGCCTGGATCATCTTGTCCTGGTGTCTCTTGGGTCTCCTCCCTGACTGGGTGCCCATACTCAGTGGATCCAGCCCCAGACACCGAAATTAGACATCAACCTTGCTCACAGCTCCCTCTCCCCCAACAGGGCTACCCCAGCATTTAATCACCCTATCTTACCCTCCTGGTTCATTTTCTGACCCCATCCATGAAGAATGTACCACACACACCATGGGAAGTTGTGAAGCAGTGGACTGAGTGGTCCCCAGGGATTCACACCCCCCCCCAAGTTCCTTCTCTGTAGCAGTCCCTGGTCCCAATTGACTGAAGCCTTTGTGTTTCAGGGACATGCAGACTCCCCCATGAGAGGGCCTGAAGGAGCTTTCTAAAGGCATTTCTAGTTTGGTAACAATTGAGTTTTGTGTGAGTTGTGTGTATTCATGGGTGGGGGTGTAACTGCAGTCAAGGAAAGTGCAGTGCGCTTGTTTCTGCTGTTGTTCCCAATTAAACTTCCTGGGGGGCTGTAGTGGGCCAGGGCCCTGGGGATCAGTATTTGGAACCCTGGCCTGCAGTTCAGGCTCCCTGCATGCAGGGTTTGATTACTTCTGTCTGGGTGGCCTGAAAACTCCAAGGAGAAAGCTTTAGCTGGCTCTCTTGCCTCCTCCGCCCCTCTCTTTGTTTTGTTTTAATTTGTCTATGTGTGTATGTATGTGGGCACTTGTGTGGAGGTCAGTGGACAACTTGGCAACAGTCAGTTCTTTCCTTCCACTACGTGGGCCTGGGGATTGAACTCAGGTCTTCCATCATGCTTGGCTGCAAGTGCCTTTATCGTAACCCTGAGTCATCACATTAGGCCCCTTGTCTCTCTCTTTTTTTTTTTTTTTTTTTTTCGATGATAGGGGCTCATGTAGCCCAGGCTATCATCCAAGGATGATCTTGAACTCCTGGTCCTTCTGCATCCACCTCTAAGTGCTGGGAATCCACCATACCCAACTTCTTTCTAATAAGTACATAAAGGACAAATTCTTAAATTTGGGAGGAGGCTGGGCGTGGTGGCACTTGGGAGGTTGAGGCAGGCTGATATCGTTGAGATTAAGGCCAGCCTGGTGTACTCCAAACAAAGAGTCCAGGCCAGCTGGGACTACTGGGAGACCTTATCTCAAACAAACAAACAAAAGAGACAAAACTTGTGGTTCCCTCCGGGCACCATCTGCCTCAGCATCCTCAGAGGCCCAGGCAGCTAACTCCTCAGTTCTGAGGTTGTGTTTGCTTTTTTTACCTTATCTCCCTAGAATACCTTGTGTATATACTCTTTCCTTTTCTGGGCTCCACTGGTATTTCACTGGCTGGATAAACCTTTCTTGTGGTGAGGATGGAGGTGTGTCCTAACAGTCCCACTTGCACAGCACATGTCTTCTTATGGGACATGTGTATGCTCTGGGAGCTGGCTTTCTGAACCAGGGCCTGGGATTTGTCTCCTCGTGGCTTTCGAGGCATCTGGGGAAGTTGTTCTCCATCCTGACACCAGGCCTCACAACATCTACCCCTTCCCCTTTGCTTTTTCCTCCTGCGTGTGGCCTGCATCATGTGTGGAGGTGTGCAGGTCAGAAGTACGACTGTGAAACCCGACCATGGGATCAAATCCCAGCTTGGCACCTTGCTCTATGAATGGGGCTTGCTGGCTCTGGCCCTGTGTCTCCCCCTCTGTGAGAGGGGTTCAATCCACTATCAACCTCATGAGGTGGCTATGTGGGGAAGCAACTCCGCTGAAGTTCATGAGTCGCTTTGCTAGTCAGTGTGCCTGGGATCTGTCCATCTTAGCCAGTTCCTTTCTTAGATGGCCTTTTCAATCCAGCTGGGCTGTGGAGTCCCATCTATGATGGACAGGCACAAAATAGAATGCTGATTTTCCCACTGCAGGGGATGGAACCCAGGGCTTCAGTGCATGCTAGGCAAATGCTCTACTACTGAGCCATCCATCCAGCCCCTCACTGGGGGATTCTAGGCAGCTGCTCTACCACTCAGCCACACTCCAGCTCCTCACTGGGGGATTCTAGGCAGGTGCTCTACCACTGAGCCGTGACCCCCAGCCCCTTACTGAGGATTCTAGGCAAGTCTTCTACCTCTGAGCTACATGTCCAGTCTTTTTTATTTTTATTTTGAAATAGACTTTCTTACATTGTAGCCCAGCTAGGTTCAAACCCATGATCCGAGCCACACCCAGCCCCTCACTGGAGGATTCTAGGCAGGGGCTCTACCACTGAGCCACACCCCAGCCCCTCACTGGGGGATTTTGTTTGTTTGTTTTGAGTTTTTGGAGACAGGGTCTCCCTACAGGCCACACACCCCCATCCCCAGCCTGGAACTATATAGACCAAGCTGGCCTCAATCTCCCTGAGATCTGCCTGTCTTTGCCTCTTAAATGCAGGGATTAAAGGCATGCACCATCACTCCCAGCTTTTTATGTGAGGCCTGGAGGTCCTCATTATTAGTGCAAGCACTTTTACTAACCCAGTTGTCTCCCTAGCCCCATGGTAAGCATTTGTAAAAACTTTTTAAAGTTTGCATTTTTAAAAGTATTTTTTTATTTTTTTTATTTTACGTGTATGAGTGTGTTGCCTGCATGTATGTGAGTGCACCCATGTCGTGCAATGCTGCAGAGGTCAGAAGAGGGCTTCGGATTCCCCTGGAACTGGAGTTAAGGATGGTTTGTAGCTGCCATGTGGGTGCTGGGAATTGAACCTAGGTCCTCTGCAAGAGCAGTCAGTGCTCTTAACCGCTGAGCCATCTCTCTAGCCCCTGCATTTTCTTTTATATGTTTATTTATTGTGTGTTTATGTGTGCAGGGGCATACATGCCATAGCACAGGTATGGAGGTCAGAGAATAACTTCCAGGAGTCAGTCAGTTCTGTCCTTCTACCACGTGGGACCTGGGGATCGAACTCAGGCTGTCAGGCTTGAGCCATCTCACAGGTGCTTTTTTTTTTTTTAATTATTATTTTTTTTATGTGTATGTGTGTATTGCCTGCATGTAGGTAAGTGCACCCATGTCGTGCAGTGCCCACAGAGGTCAGAAGAGGCTGTCAGATCCCCTGGGACTGGAGTTATGGACAGTTATTAGCTGCCATGTGGGTGCTGGGATTCAAACCTGGGTCTTTTGCAAGAACATTCAGTGTTCTTAACTGCTGAGTTGTCTCTCCAGCCCCCACAGGTCCTTTTTTTACAAATTAAAAAAAAAAAATGCTTCTGTGTGTGTGTGTGTGTGTGTGTGTGTGTGTGTGTGTGTGTGTGCGCGCGCGTGCACAAGCAAGCCACAGTGCATATGTGAAGCAGGTGAAAAGACAACTTGAGAATGAAGCTCAGGTTGTCAGTCTTGGCTGCAAGCCCTTTTAGCCACTGAGCCATCTTGCTATTCCTGGTACTCCTACATTAATGGAGGGCAGCCCACATGCTGGTTAAATACCATCCAGCCTCAGTTTCCTGGTTCATAACAGAACTCCTTTTCTTGGATGGCTGTAAAGCTTAAGTGACTGACTTAAAGCCAAGACTTCCAGCACAGGCCCCGCCTCTGAAGGAACCCCCTAGACTCACCGGGTTGTGATTATTTTCACTTTTTTTTTTTTTTTGTTTTTGTCTTTTTGAGACAGGGTCTCCCTGTAGCCCCAGCTGGGCTGAAACTTACTATGTAGACCAGGCTGGCCACACCTGGCTAATTTTCACTTTTGGAAAATAATTTGAAATTTGAAAGCAGCCACCCAGAGCTCAGCTCAGTCTATCCCATGTAAGTTCCTGAGAAAGTTTTATGGTTTTCCTCCACTAGGATTATTTTTTCTTCTCTCTTTGTCTTCTTCCTTTTTTCTTATTAGGGTCTTGCCATGTAGACCATCCCTCGAACTCATAGAGATCCACCTGCTTCTGCCTCCCCAGTACTGGGATTAAAGGGGTGCACCAACATGCCGGACAGCTTTTTCTTTTTTGCTGGGCGCTTTTACTGTGTCCTATCGTTTCAAATGAATCACATCGTAATTCCTGTTATTAGTTGCATTGTTTCTGGGATCCTTACTCTTTGCCCACATCCAGGTTTGTTCTGTGCTGTGAGGGAGGTAGCATTAAGCCCATTTCACAGGTGAGCAAACCTAGGCAGCACAGCATGGGCTTTGGCCCGGTTCGCCTTCTGCTGAGTTCCCTGCTTTGGCATTTCAGTGAGCTCTTGGTCATAGCTCTACCAGACCTCACTCACTCCATGGGGCTCTGACTGCCCAGGTTTGGGAGTTCATACTTGCAGTATGGGGTGCAGGTTCTTGTATTCTGTGCAGAAACTGTCCTCAGTAGCTGAGCCCGATATGCAGGCCTGACATACTAACTACTTGGGAGGCTGAGGCAGGGAATCTGGAGTTTAAGGCCAGCCTGAGCAACTTCTCTCAAAAACAAAAAATAGGCTGGGCATGGTGGCACATACCTTTAATCCTAGCTCTTGAGAGGCAGAGGTCTGTGAGTTTGAGGCCAACTTGGTCTACCTAGCCAGAGCTGCATAGTGAGACCTTGTATCAACTCCTCCCCCTGCCAAAAAAAAAAGTAAAAAGAGAGCTGGGGACATAGCTCATCTATAGAGCACCTGCCTAGAATCCATAGACTCTACCAGTGAGGGGCTGGGGCCTGGCTCAGTGGTAGAGCCCCTGCCTAGAATCCCTCAGCGAGGGGCTGGGATGTGGCTCAGTGGTACAGCACCTGCGTAGAATCCCCCAGTGAGGGACTGGGGTGTGGCTCAGTGGTAGAGCAGCTGCCTAGAATCCCCCAGTGAGGGGCTGGGGTGTGGCTCAGTGGTAGAGCTCCTGCCTAGAATCCCCCAGTGAGGGGCTGGGGCGTGGCTCAGCAGCATGTGCCAGGCCCTGGGTCTGCTGGCCAGTCCTACAGACACAAAACAATTGTTCCTATCAAGGTGGAGTGGGAGAAGTAGGTCTGTAGCACTGGGTGATGGGATGTTCCTGGAGGTGAGGGCTGGCTGAGTCACTGCCTGAGTTAGAGACCTGGCCCTTCCCCTTCTAACTCTTCATTGGGTGGCTAGGGAGGTCTTTTCTGTAAGCCCAGACCGGAAGCACAAGAATAATAAGAGTTACTTTTCTGGAGAACCCCATTGTTCAATCCGGTCTTGTGTGGCCTGTGCCTGGCTGTGCGTAGGCACTGGGTGTACTGGTTATTACTCAGGTGTACTCTTCTTCCACGGGGCAGAGTTGCTCCACTCCAGCCAGGTTCAGCTGTCCTCACCTCCTCCCCTTGCATACCCCATCCCTCCCTTCTTTTCCTTCTTGGTGTGGTGACTTCTAGGAAGTCCTCCACCAGTCTTTTCCTGGGCAGGCATGGGAGCCATGAGCTAGGATACCCATTGAAGGCTGTGGGATGCTTCTTAATGACCCCGGGGCCCTTGCCAGAGCCTTTGGACAGCCCTGATAGCCAAGTATTCTGGGGAGTTGTGGGGGGCTGCAGATGAGGTTCCCAGGGTCCCCATCCAGGTATGGGTGTATCTGTTGGTTGTCTGCCAGATTTAGGGCAGGCCCTAGGGCTCACCAATTCTCTGGACCTCAACTTCTGTCCTGCCTCTCCCTGGGTACCCATGGTACCTGTAATGCCCATGTAGGGGAGGGCAGTCTCCCCAGAGAGATGACTTTTCTTCTCTCCGTGCCTCCCCTCTGCTTAGCATGCCCCACCAGCCTGGCCTTGTCTCTTAAAAATGTATTCAGTGACTTCCTGCTCTTGTGTGTGCTCTTTCCTTTTCATATTCACACACACACACACACACACACACACACACACACACACACATATGCACTCACACTCACACACCCAGAGTAATTGCCCTCGTTGAACAAGAGCAGTGAACACAGTATAGTAAGATGTGTTGTCACCCCAGCACTTGGAAGGCTGAGGCAGGAGGGTCACCAGTACCAAGCTAGCATGGGCTACACAATAAGACCATATCTTTAAAACACCTAAAATCCCAGTATAGTGGCACACACTTATAATCTCAGCACTTGGGAGATGGAGGTAGGCTACTTAGCGGTCAGGAGTTCAAGGGCAGTTACAGCTACATAGCAAGTTCCAGATCAGACTGAGCTACAAAACACTGCCTTAGAAACAAAAACAAAGCAAAACAAATAACCAGGAACAAACATGAATGAGCAAAACATACCTCGAGGGACTGGAGAGAGGGCTCAGTGTTACCTGTCAAAGTGTTTGCTGTGTAAGCGTGGGGACCTGAGTTGGAACCCCACCACCTGTGTATAAAGCAAGGGATGACCGCGTGCATGTCCATAGCCCCAGCACCAGCCAGAGACAGGAGGAATACTGGGGTTGCTGACTGCTAACCCTGCCTCGAAAGAGGAGAGGGGAGCTGGCTCAGCCGTAAAAAGCACTGGTTGCTCTTGCAGAAGACCCAGGTTTGGTTCCCAGCATCCATGTGGCAGGTCACAACTGGCCATGACTCCAGTTCGAGGGGATCTAACGCTTGGCCTCCCAGGGCATCACACAACACAGGTGTACTTACATACATGCAGACAAAACACTCAAACCTAGGTTCAAAGCCAGCCTGGTCTACATAGTGAGTTCCAGGAAGCTGGGGCTATAAGGAGACCCTGTCTCAAAAAAGACAAAATAAACAAACAAACAAACAAACAAATAAATAAATAAAATGGAAGTAGAGAGTGCTAGAGTGGGATACCGTACATTTGCCTCTGGCCTCTGCACATGCACACACAGGCATGAACGTGCTTGTACACACACATTAAAACATAAAACAGGGCTGGAAATGTAGCCTAGCATGCACAGAACTCTAGGTTTGATCCCCAATACCTCATAAACTGGGTGCGGTGGCACGTATCTGTAAATCCTAGCACTTGGAAGAGGGAGGCAGGAGGATCAGAAGTTCAAGATCATCTTCCATTTCATAGTAAGGTCAGCATGGGCTAAAGGGATCCTGCCTCAAAATAAAAAATAAGAAAAGCATTTTAAAAGAAAAGCAATTCATATGACTCAGTTGATTCTTTTATTTTTTAAAATTTTATTGTGTGTGTATGTGTCTGCGTGTGCATGCATGTTGCATACATGCATATGTGTATGCCACGGAGGGCATGTGGAGGTCAGAAGACAATTTTATGGAGTCACTTCTTTCCCGCCACCTTTATGTCAGTTCCAGGATTGAACTCAGATCACCAGGCTTATGCAGCAAGCCCCTTTATCCTCTGAGCCAGCTTGCTAGCCCCCAGTTGTTCTGTTTTATTTTTGGTTGCCATTAATCTCTTGCAGTGCCTAACTTACAAATTAAACTTTATCATAGATGTATATGAATAGGAAACACGAGCCCTAGTGGGTTTCTGGCATCCATTGGAGCTCTTTGACCTTCTGCTCCTTAGAAAACGAGGGGATGCTCTATCTTTTCTTCCTCTTCATTGTTTCTTACCAGTTGTAATTTGCAAACAATGAAATGCAGAAAGTCCACCCTTGTCTTTTGACAAGTCTTGTGCCCCAGCGTAAGTCAGCAAGACACAACACGTTCCCACCCCACCCAGAGTTCCCTTGTGGCCTTCCCAGCCAGCACCCTGCCATCAGTTGTCCCTCACAGCTGTCATCCCAGCCCTTCTCCATCTGCCAGGGTTTCACAGATGTGGAATCCCTTCTCTTGAGCTGTCCTTCAGTTTTTGTTTTTCTGAGACAGTGTCTCATAGCCCAGGCTGGTTTCTAGTTTGCTCTGAGAGTGAGAGAGCATTAGTGTGTGCTAGTATGCACTTAACATATCGAGATCAGAAGGTTACCTCAGGTGTCATCCCTTGCCTTCCACCTTGTTTGAGGCAGGGTCTCTCCTTTGCCAGGCTAGCCTGCGGTGAGTGCCCAGGCTTTCTCCTGTCTCCTTCTCTCATCTCACCAAAGGAGCACTGGGATTATAGACATGTGCCGCTGAGCCCAGCTTTGCATTCGTTCTGGGGATTCAAATTTGGATCCTCACACTTGTGCAGGAAGCATTTTCCTCAATGAGCTGTCTCCCCCACTAGGGCCTAGAGTGATCATCTTTTACTCAGTATCGTTCCTTTTAGCTCCACTGTGTGAGGACTAGGGGTGTTTGTGTGTGTCTGTGTGTCTGTGTGTGTGCACACATGCCATGGTGCACATGGGGAGGTCAGAGGACAACTTGTGGAAATCAGTTCTCTCCTACCATGTGGGTTCTGGGGATCGAACTCAGGTCATCAGACTTTGCAGCAAGCTCCTTTCCCCTCTGAGCCACTCCTGTTTTTCAAAACAGGGTTTCTCAGTGAACATGGTGCTTGCCAATTCAGCTAGGCTGGTGTCTTGCAGTCCCCCTGGGATTGTCCTTTCTTTGCCTCCCCAGCACTGGGGTTGCAAAGCTCCTGCTTTTTTATGTAGGTGCTGGGAATCCACACTTGGGTCCTCCTGCTTTTTCGGCAGGCTTCTTACCCACTGGGTTGTCAACCTAGCACATAGTGGGTGCCTTTCTCTGTAAAAGTCTTCCTTCCCTCACCCCATTGACTCTTAGCCCATGAAATCACATCTCCCAGCTATCCCTTCCCTGAAAGTTCTTCCCCATGCGTCCATCAAGGAGTGGCTTCTGGTTTACTGTCCAGCTTTTTCTAGCTTTGTCTAGACCTCCCCTACAGCAAGTTGTCCAACCTGATCTCTCTAGACACTGAGCTTCAAAAGTGGAGAAACCTGGTATACGTTCTGATGCTCTGTGCTCATAGGGTGCTGTACAGACTACCCAGAGGTTTGTTGATTGAATATTGGACACATGAAGGATGGTCCATCCCATCCTTCCCAGGAGAGCAGAGAACTCGTATTTCCAGTCCTTGATTCTGAAGAAGAGCCTGAATTCCTTCCAAATGACCAGAGGATTTTGTTTAAAGCCCCTCCCCCCCAAACTCCTAGGAAATCTGAGGGCCCCAAATCTAGCACTGTTTTCAAGCCCTGTCCCCTCAGCAGTTTTTGTTTTGGTAATTTTAAAAGATTGTATTTATTTATTTTATGTGTATGAGTATTTTGCCTGCATCTAGGTTCAGTGTTGGCAGAGGCCAGAAAAGGGCTTCGGGTCCCCTGAAACTAGAGTTAGTTGCCATGTGGGTGCTGGAAACTGAACCTGCACCTCTTCAAGAGCAGGTAGAGCTCTTAACCACTGAGGTATGTCTCCAGTCCCTTTTGTTTAGGTGTTTTGAGACAGGGTCTTGCTGGGCGGCCCCGGCAGCCTTGTTGTTACAGTTTAACCCCCCACACACACCTTTTTTTTTTTAGTATAAAATTGAGGATTAAACCAAGGGTTCACACGTAGCTAGGCAAGCTCTCCACACTGAACCACACCCCAGTCCCTCACTGATGGATTCTAGGCAGGTGCTCTGCCACTGAGCCACACCCCAATCCTGCTTTTTCTTTTTGACTCGTATGGGGTCTCACTAAGTTTCTCAGGCTGGCAATGAACTTGCAGTCCTGCTTTGGCCCCCGAGTGCTGTCATCATAGGCTTGTGCCACCAGGCCTGACTCAAGACTCTAGTTATTTCTGTGTTGTTAGAGTTCTTGGCTCCTTACCTGGTGAAGGGAAGTCTCTGGTGTCCACCTAGTTCTTTGTCAATTCCTGACCTGAGCACATCCCACCCCCTTTTTTTTTTGGTCTTTTTGAGTCTCTGTGTAGCCCCAGCTGGCCTGGAACTCGCTATGTAGATCGAGCTGGCCTCCAACTCACAGAGACCTGCCTGCCTCTGCCTCTTGAGTGCTGGGATTAAAGGTGTGTGCCACAATGCTTGGCTATTTAAGTCAATTTTTTAAGGTTTTTTAAAAAATTTTTTGTTTCTTTATGTGTATGAGTGTATTGCCTGCATGCATGTAAGTGCACTCATGTCATGCAGTGCCTCGGAGGTCAGAAGAGGGCTTCGGATTCCCCTGGAACTGGAGTTGTTAGCCGCCTTGTGGATGCTGAGAATCGAATCTAAGTCCTCTGCAAGAGTAGCCAGCACTCTTAACCACTGAGTCAGCTGTCTAGCCCTTTAAGTCAATTTCTAACAAAATCTGCTTTAAAAAATATATGGAGCCAGGCATGGTGACACATGCCTTTAATCTCAGCACTTGGGAGGCAGATCTCTGTGAATTAAAGGCCAATGTGGTCTACATAGCGAGTTCCAGGCCACAAAAAAATTGTGTGTGTGTGTGTGTGTGTAGTGTGTGTAGTACTGGGTCTGGAGAGATGACTCAGTGGCTAAGAGCTCTTACTGCTCTATCATGAGGACCAGATTTCAAATCTAGAACCCATGTTGGGAGACTCACAAATGCTTGTAACTCCAGCTCTAGAGAATTCAACTTGTTTCTAGCCTCTACTTGCACACACACCCCCAATACACATGAGCATGCGCGCACGTGCACACACACACACACACACACACACACACACACACACATACACACACAAATAAAATATCTGTGTTTGTGGCTGAGGAGATAGCTCAGCTGGTGAAGTGCTTGCCTTGTAAGCATTAAGACCTGCGTTTGATCCCCGGAAGGCTGGTAAAAAAACAGCTAGGTGTAGTGATGCACACTTAACATTCCTGCACTGGGGAGGCAGAGACAGGTGGATCCCTGGGGCTCGCTGGCCAACCAGCCTAGTTTAATCAACAAACCTCAGGTCCTAGGGAGAGACCCTTTCTCAAGAAAAGGTGGTGGGTGAGCAAGATGGCTCAGCCAGTCAAAGGCACTTGCTGCCAAACCTAGGGACTGAGTTTGATTCCTTGGACCCACATAGTGAAAGGAAAGAACCAACCCCTGTAAGTTGCCCATATGTGTGTGTGTGTGTGTGTGTGTGTGTGTGTCTGTGTGTGTGTGACATATATGTCACACCAACATACACAAATTAAAATGTGAGGGGAAAAAAAAAAGATGGGTAAGGCCTGAGGAGTGCCACCAGGGTCTCCCCCCTCCCCCTCACAAATGTGCATGCACACACACCAAAAAAGAAAAAGAAAAAGTGAAATAAAGCAAAGTTACATATGGGGGGCAGGGGCTGTAATCCCAGCACTAGAGAGGCCGAGGCAGGAAGATGGAGAGTTTGAGGCCAGCCCAGGCTACACAGCAGGACTCCATCTCAAAACAACCCAAAAATCCATGTTACACATTATAAGCTGATAATATATCACAGAAATATAACAGAATTGCATGTACATCACATTACATCAATCTGTACTCCCAAGCTTCCCTGTTCCTCCTGTTCACTGTTGCTCTGCCCTTGGCCTTTCTCTGTGTGAGTGTAGGTCTTCTCTGCTGTCCCTGCAGGTGACTGTGTGTGTATAGAGATTTTGCTGGGTCTAAAGGCTTGTATTCTGTCTCCTCTGTCTTCCTCCCCTGGGGGCTGGGTTTTAAATTTATTTGTTTGTATTTTATGTGTATGAGTGTTTTGCTAGCATGTATGTAAGTGTACCACATGCGTGCAGCACCCATGGAGGTCAGAAGAGGGCACCAGATCCCTTGGAACTGGAGTTACAGACGGTTGTTTGCTGCCATGTGGGTGCTGGGAACTGAACCCAGGTCCTTTGCAAGAGCAGCCAGTGCTCTTAACTGTTGGGCCATCTCTCCAGCCCCTCTTTCAAAAATTGTTTTTGTTACATTTATTTATTTTGGGGGCATGTGTGTGCCACAGCATGTATGTAGAGGTCAGAGGACATCTTTCAGGAATCAGTTCTCTCCTCTACCATGTGGGTCCCAGGGATTGAACTCAGGTCATCAGGGTTGGTAGTAAGCACCTTTACCCATTGAGCCATCCCACTGTCTGATAGAGTGTTTTTCTAGATGCCAGATGCCTTTGGTTCATCCCCAGTAAAAAGCAATTGAAAAATTCTCTTCCAAGCCAGGCTCCCAGGTTCCCTCTGGCCATTTGTCTGTCCTAGGGGTAGAGAACTGACTTACCCAGGGCCCCACACAAGTTGCTGCCTGACCTGGGATTCATTTCCTGCTGTTTAATTCTGACTCACAGTGAGGTGTCCTGCATATACTATAGCCCATGGTCCCCTTGGGGCACAGAACTCTGCCTCCCAGGGAGGGACAGACAGGCTCTAGATGTGTGTTTTAATTTGGCCAGTCGGGTCAGGCTGTGTGTAGGAAGGAGGCTTCCCTTTGGGGCGGGCAGGGGCACCTCAGCAGGCTTCCTGAAAGAGGGTGTTCTCAGTAGGCACTGGGCAGAGTGGCCAGCCAAAAGAAGTCACCAGGGTTCCTGGTGCTTTGTCAAGGTCCCTTGAAGCTTCCCAGGGGATGACAGGCCAGAGATGGTGGCTCTGAACTTGAGTGCTGTGTTTTTTATGGATGGGGAGGGAGATAAAACAGTCTTGCATGAGCCAAGGTCACGGGTCTGAGCAGCTGGTGGGTGGAGATGCCTCTGGTGTGTGGAGTTGCCCTTGCAGAAGAAAGCTCGTACACCTCTGAACTGGCAGAGGGAGGCGGGGGCCAGAAGGCAGCTCCCAGCAAGGGACTCATAGGATGGAGGACCAATCCATCCTTCCATCCACCTCATACACACACCTGCAGGGGCAGAGAGTCCTGCCGAGGCCGCTGTCACTATCTTCTCCTGAGCAAAGTGGGGAGTTTCTAGAAAGGTCTTAGCTTAGAGGGACCCAGGTCAGGCCTCCTGAATTGGAGCAGGTGTTCTGGCATCTGTGGGGAGGGGAGGGAGCCAGCCTGAACCACTGTTAGGAGCCTGGGAGATGGGGAGGATAGGTCTTCGAGGTGGCTCAGCACTTAATATGAGCACTTGGGAAATGAGTTAGAAAGATGGAGAATTCACATTCATCTTCAGTTGCATAGTTAGAGTAAGGGCAGCCTGGGCTACATGAGAATCTTGAAAGAGAGAAGGAGGGAGGGAGGAAGGGAGGGATGGCTCAGTGAGTAAAAGGTGCTTGCCATCAAGCCTGAGGACCTGAGTTCAGTCCTCAGTACCACGTGGTGGAAGGAGAGAGCGGATTCCCACTAGTCCCCTGACCTCCACATGTACTCCATGGTGTGCTCATACACACAAATAAATAAATATAGAAAGGAAATGATGTATGTTTAGGGGATGGGGGGCAGGTGCAGGTAGCTGTGGAGTTGTAAATAAATGGCACTTGCCAGCCCTTGTGGCTCCTGGGTTCCTGCCCTTCCTTCCAGAGCCCTGTAACCATGTTCCTCACCTGCCCTCTTTTCCTGCCCTTTCTCCTGCTTGGCCTGCACCCAGCATGGCTGCCCCTTTGCTCACCTGTCCCCCCTCCCTCAGCAGGTGTCTCACTGGCCTCACCCTTTGCTTGGCACAGGTTATAGGGTACAGAGTCCACCCAGGTTGGTGTTTGAAAATCTGAACAGGCCTCCTCAGCAGTGTTTGAGAGAGGAAAGGGCAAGGGAAGGTTCTAGAAGAGGCAAGAGGGTTTGGGATTGGGCTGGGGGCTAAGACTGAGGGGACCTAGGCTGCTCCTGTGGAAAGGGCCAGGGTCCTTTGTCTCTTTGGGACTCTTATGGGCACATTCTGGAGTTTTAGGGTCCTTTTGGGATTTTTTGGGGGGGGTCTTTTTGAGACAGGGTCTCTGTGTAGCCCTAGCTGGAACTTACTATGTAGACCAGGCTGGCCTTGAACTCACAGAGATCTGCCTGTCTCTGCCTCCCGAGCACTGGGATTAAAGGTGTATACCACCATGCCCTACTACACATACCTTTTTTTTTTTTTCTCTTTTGAGATAGGCATAGATAGAACTCACTATGTAGACCAGATTGGCCTTCAGCTCAGATATAAATCCCCCAGCCTCTGCCTTCAGAGTGCTGGGATTAAAAAGCACGTGCCACCACTCCTGGCCAAATTAATTTGGGAAAGAATTTCAGGCTCCTCTCCCTCTATTTGAGAACTTTCTGTTTTCGAGATAATGTCTCATATAACCCTGGCTGGCTGGGAACTCACTGTGTAGCTAAGGATAGCCTTGAACTTAAGATCCTCCTGCTGCTGCTCCAACCTCCCAAGTGCTGGGATTCAGTGTGTGCACTACCATGACTGGTTTATACAGTGCTGGGGATTGAATCCAGGACTTTATACGTGCTAGACCCACTGAACCAGCCCAGTCTTGCTTAGGGTTCTGTGTAGATGATGACAACTAGGTCGAACACCCGTGTGAGCTTGCTCTGGTCCAGGCACTGGGCTAGACCCTTTCTAGGTATTGTCATTGTCCATGGTGACTTTAGGAGTTTGGTGCAGGAGTGCCCCATTTCATGGAGGAAGAGACTGAGGTATGGGGGCATTAACTGACTTGCTGGGTAGCCTGAACCCTGTGCCATGATTTTATTCACAGGCATAAGGTCTCCCAGCTCTAGAAAGCTGAAAGCCACTTTGGAAACTACCCTCCTTTTTCTTTATCCCCTCATAGGAGCCAACCCTGGTTGCTTCTGAGCCATGACGGGCCCAGGCTCTGTTCCTCCTTTCCTTTCTCCATAATATCTTCATTAATATAACAATGGCCGCCAACTTCCTGGATACTGCAGATGTGTTTGAGCTCACTTTTAGCTACTCGGGGCCGGTGACAAGTTGGTGGTACCAGCAAGGCCCTTGGTCTCTCAGCTTCGGTTTCCTTACCAGTTGGAGAGCCCTGTTGCTTTCTTGGAGGTTAAATGCATGGCATCCCTGTGCTGCCAAAGCCCTGCATTCCTGGCAGTAACCCGTGTTATAGGTGTTTGAACATCCATCTACATCAGGCTGGAGCAGACGCCGGGTGGCAAGGATGCCCAGCAAAAGTGGTTCAGCTCCCCTCAGATGTCCTGGCTGTCGACAAAGGATGGTCAAAACAGTTTTCCATCCAGTGAGTCAGGTGAAGAGGGGAAAAGAAGAATTTAGGGAGTGTTGGAGGGGGCCGTAGATCCATGTGGCCCACCAGGAGGACGGCTGTGGAATCAGTTCAGACGTAAGGTCACACAGACTCTGCCTCTGGTTCTTGCTCTCACTCTGGCGATGTCCCTGGTGTTGACATCAGGTCTTTGGACCCAAGGCTGTACCTACTTCGAGGCAAATGAAGTTGGGCTGTAGAGCAACTTTGATTCCTTGGGGGGTCCTGGTAGCATAAGAGCTCTGATATACTTGAGGTTGGACCTCAGACAGATAGATAGACTGACTGACCCCCTTTCCCTGTATCTGCCTCCCTCTCTTCCTTCTTTCTTTATGGATGGGATTATTCTGGCTCTCAGTTGGAGGGTGCAGTCCATCATGGAAGGAAAGGCATGGCGGCAGGAACATGAGGCAACTGGTTACATCACTTCCATAGTCAAAAAGCAGGGAGACCCTGTCTCAAAAAGAACAAAAAAAAACCCCAAAAACCCAGAAAGCCAAAACTGACATTGTGTGCATGTGTGTGTGCACTTGTGCCACACATGTGGAGATCAGAGGACAACTTTTTGGAGTTGAGTCTCTCCTTCACCATATGGGAATTAAACTCAGCTTGTCAGGCTTGACTACAAGTGCCTTTACCCAACTGAGTCAGCTCACAGTTCCTAAAGAGAGCTCTTAAAAAAAAAAAAACCTTTTGCCGGCATGGTGGCACACGCCTTTAATCCCAGCACTTGGGAAGCAGAGGCAGACGGATCTCTGCGTTCAAGGCCAGCCTGGTCTACATAGTGAGTTCCAGGACAGCTGGGGCTACAGGGAGACCCTGTCTCAAAAAGAAAAAAAAAAAAAAACCAACAAAAAAAACCTTTTATTTATTTTAATTTATGTGTATGTGTGTGTATCGGTGCGTGTGTATGTACACATGCATGCAAGTGTTCTCAGTGTCCAGAGGAGGGTGTCAGATCTCCTGGAGCTGGAGTTACAGGTGGTTGTGAGCTGCCCAACCTGGGTACTGGGAATTGAACTTGGGTCTTCTGAAGGGGCAGCAAGTACTCTTAACCCCTGACCCATGTCTCCAGCCTCCAAAGATAGCACTTTCTTTTATTTACTTTTTAATTTATTTTTATGTTTATGAGTGTTTTGCCTGCATGCAAATGTACCCGTTTCGAGCAATGCCTATGGAGGCCAGAAGAGGCATCAGATCCCTTGGAACTGGAGCTATGGGACAGTTGTTAGCTACCATGTAGGTGCTAGAAAACTGAACCAGGTCCTCTGCAAGAGCAGCCAGTGCTCTTAACCATTGAGCCTGCTCTCCAGCCTGCTTTTTTTTGTTGTTGTTTGTTTGTTTGTTTTTTGAAACAAGGTCTCCCTGTAGCCCCAGTTGTCCTGGAACTCCCTATGTAGACCAGACTGGCCTCCATCTCACAGAGGTCTGTCTGCCTCTGCCTTCTGTGCATGCACCACGCCTAGCAAGGTGGCACTTTTAAGTCAGAATGTGTTTAGTCCACCCCTTGTCCCCGAAGGCACATACCTGTCTCATAGTACAGAATGCATTCAGTCCAACTTCAAAAGTCCCTAAGATCTTTGCCAGTTCCAACATTATTCAAAAACGTCTGTGCAGTGTGTCTTTCAGGACTCAAGAAATCTCAGAACTGTGGGTCCCCAGAACCTCAGAAGGCAGCTCATGGGCCGAGATTATAGTTCAGAGGTAGAGCCTTTGCTGGCATGCGTGAGTGAGGCTCTGGGCTCTAGCTCAGAATAAGAAGAGGAAGCAAGTCACATATGTCTAGAATTCAGTGGCCCAGAGTAAACACCCCCATTCAGAAGGGAGGAATGGGGGCTCAGCAAGGGAAGCTCAGACAAAGCCAGCAGGGTGAGCGAGACTCGCCTTTCTAACCAGCTCCCAGGAGGCTCTGTGGGGAGGTTTCTGGCTACCTCTGAGGCAATTCAAGAGTTCAGGCCCAGTGTGGTAGCACACACCTATACTCCCAGCTCTTGGAAGGTGAAGGGAGAAGGATCCTAAGTTCGAAGCCAGCCTCAGCTACATGAGCCCTGATTTCAAAAAACAGCAAGGGGAGGGGTGGCGAGAGAGATCTGTGGGTAAAGGTGCTTGCTGCCAAGTTTGATGACCTAAGTTCGATCCCTGGGACCCACATGGTAGAAGGAGCGAACTGATGCTCCCAAAGTTGTCTTCTGACCTCCACATATTATGCACCATGCACACGTGCACACACATAAATAATAAATATAATTAAAAATTTTAAAGTGCTACAGTTCTGGAAATAGTGTGTGTTGAGGCTAAAGTAAGATCTGTGAGCACTTAGCTATAGGATTTACCAACTTGAGATCAGGTCTGAATTAACAACTCTACTGAAACAAGTCGTGGACTGACAGTGGCCTTAGTACGTTCATAGGGTCAGTCAGTCTTTGCCCCTCCATTCCCAAAGCACGCTCCTCATTCTGGATTGCCAGACCTGTGAAACCCTGGTTCATCCTCCTGTCACTGTCCCCTCTCTTCTCCTTCTCCTTGCTGCCCCTCTGGATTGACCTGTGACCAGAGACGACTGGGCTAATTAGCTTTTAGCTTCTGGCCGATTTCACTTATTATGATGTTACTTTACTCGTGTTGTAGCCTGGAGTAGACTTGCCTCCCTTTTTATGGCTGAATAATATTCCATGGCAGGGATAGGTCACATGTAGGTTACCCAGACACCTCTGGGCACCCAGGTGGTGCCAACCCTTTGGCTGCTCAGAGCAAAGTTGTGAACGTGGATGTGTGAGAATCTGACTGGCTCCTTGCTGCCTTCTGGGTAGACACTAGACTGGAGTTACTTTGTCATAGATGACTTTTTGTTGAAGATTATTGTTTGTGATTTTTTTAAAAGCTTTTTTAAAAAAACTTCTATGTGTATGTGCGCACATGAGTGGGCATCTGTGGAGTCCAGAGGAGGGCACTAGATCTTCTGGAGCTCTGGGGGATTATGAACCACCCTTGCTTATGCACTTGCATGGACTTTCAGTTATAGCACATATGGAAGTCAGAAGACGGTTAGCAGAAATCGGTTCTCTCCTGCCATCATATGGTTCTAGGCGATGAAACTCAGGTTCTCAGACTTGGCAGCAAGCTCCTTTACCACTGTGCCATCTGGTTTTTTTGTTGTTGTTGTTGTTGTTGTTGTTTTTTGGTGTTTTTGAGACAGGGTCTCTCCCTGGAACATCAGGGTTCCCCAGCTGTCCTGGAGCTCACTATGTAGACCAGGCTGGCCTTGAACTCACAGAGATCTGCCTGCCTCTGCCTCCCAAGTGCTGGGATTAAAGGCGTGTGCCACCACGCCCAACAATCTGTTTGTTTTTGAGATAGGATCTCATATAGCCCAGGCTGGCCTTTAACTCCTTGTGTAGCTGGCCTGGAACTTGCTATGTAGACCAGGCTGGCCTCAAACTCACAGAGATCTGCCTGCCTCTGCTTCCCAAGGGCGGGGATTAAAGGTGAGAGCCACCACACAGGCTTTTTATACCATTTTTTTTCTTCACCACGTTTTCATTTCATGAGCCCTCAGATGTCAGGACCTGAGGTTTGACAAACACGTAGCGAGAACAGAGGCAGAAATATGAGAGTATTTGAACAACAAGAGCCACCTGCATTTCCTTGACAATATACCTCAGTGCCCACAATCTGGATTCCAGCTTTGGAATAGCAGGGCAGCCCTGAAGGCCAGAACGCAGAGTACAGCCCTCTGTTCCTGGGATAGGCTCTGTCCACACTCCCCCACTCACAGTGCTATGCTAACGTCACTTCTAGCTCCTTCTACCCCCCTTCACAGTAGCCTAGTTCTTGGAACCTTCCAGAACATTCCCCCTTCAGGGCCTTTGCACTGGCTATTCCTTCAGCCTGGGATACATCCCCCCACACTTCATTCAGGTCTCAGCTCCAGTGTCACCTTTGCTGAGATGCCCTCCGCCCTTAACCACCTTGTTTAAAGTTGAATAGCTGGGAGCTGGCAAGATGGGTCAGCAAGTAAAGGTGCTTGCCTCACAAGCCTGACGACCTGAGTTTGAGCCCTAGAACCTGACTCCACAACTTGTCCTTATATCCATATGAGAACTGCTGCATGCTGACTACAGCTCCCATCACCTCACCAACACCACACTCCCACATACCCAATCCCCAAGCCCCTACATATATAGCCCACCCACATACACATTCGAAACACACACATTGATAATAATAATAACAGGCTGGGCATGGTAGAGGCAGACACAGGTGAATCTCTGAATTGCAGGCTAGCAGGGGCTACAGCGAGACCTGTCTCAAAACAAAACAAAAAAAAGAAATAATTTTTTTTGTGTGTGGTCTTTTTGAGACAGGGTCTCTCTGTAGCCCCAGTTGGCCCAGAACTCACTATGTAGACCAGGCTGGCCTTGAACTCAACAGTGGTCCACCTGCCTCTGCCTCCGGAGTGCCTAAAGACTTGCACCACCACACACCCAGTGTAATTCATAAAATTTAAAGTTGAATGGCAGAGGCAGGCGGATCTCTGTGAGTTCAAGGTCAGCCTGGTCTACATAGCGAATTCCAGGACAGCTGGGGCTACAGGGAGACCCTGTCTCAAAAAGACCAAAAAAAAAAAAAAAATTTAAAGTTGAACATCCCTTTCTACTGTGTTACCCTAGTCAATTATTAGCCAGTTTGCCTTATAATAGCGGAGTTCATTTGTTTACTGATTTATGGTTGTGCATATTTATCCTTTCACAAGAGTTTATCTGAGGAGTCTCCAGAAATCTGGGGCACAGGAGGTGTCCACAAATGTTTTGGGGGTGAAGCAATCAACTGTTGGTTTTTCAGTGCGTACAAGGGAAGCCATGCTTTCCAGTCAAGGTGCGGGGAGCAGGACTCAGACACCATTGGGTGTTGTGTGGACTGGGAGGGTGGAGTCACCGCAGCCCTCAGAGCCCTTGCAGCCAACACTGTGGAGTCAGCAGCAGCTACTGGAAAGCAAGAGCCTGGATCTGCATGAGAATACTCCTTGTTTTGCTTTCTTTTTTTAGAGCTTATTATTTCAGAGAAGAGTTGCTTGGGAACAATATAGGGTTTTATTGTCAACTTTGTGTTTCTCCCTCTGCTCTACCCTCATCTGCTGGGACTGAACACAGAGCTGCCTGCTTGCTGGGCAGGTGCTCCATCACTGAGCCACACCGCAGTCCCTCACTGGGGGATTCCAGGCAGGTGCTCCACCACTGAGACATACCACCATCCCCTCACTGGGAGATTCTAGGCAGGTGCTCTACCATTGAGCCACATCCCAGCCCCTCACTGGGGGATTCTAAGCAAGGCTCAATTTCTGCCTCTATGCTATATCCATAACTACCTCATCCCTGTTTTTTTCAGAAAATCTTTTTATTTTGAGATAGTGTCTTCCTGAATTGTCCATGCTGGCTTTGAACTCACTCTGTGGCCCAGGCAGGCCTTGAACTATTAAAAAAAATTTTTTTTAAGGTATTTAGTGTGTAAGGGTGTGAGTATGTGCTACAGTACACATATGGAGGTCAGAAGACAGCCTGTGTGAGTCAGTTCTCTCTTTCCAACCATGTGGGTTCCAAGGATTGAACTCAGATCATCAGACTTAGCAACAAGCACCTTTACCTGCTGAGCCATCTCTCTGGACCCAAGCCTTGAACTTCCAATCCTCCTGCTTCAGCATCCCAAGTAGCTTAATGTTGGGTTCTGTATCTCACTTTAGAATCACCTTAACCTCCCAGGGGAACAGGTGACACTAAGGCAAAGAGTCTTCACCCATCTTTTCCCTCAAGTCCAGGTGTCTGCATGTTTTTTGGTTTTCTGACACAGGGTCTCCCTGCAGCCCTAGCTGGCCTGGCACTCACCATGCTGGCCTTGATCACACAGGAGATCTGCCTGCTTCTGCCTCCTCAGTGCTGGGATTAAAGGCATACACCACCACACTCAGCTTGTGTGTGTATTTTTAAATTTTTAAAAAATTTATTTTATGTGTATTTGTGTGTGTGAGTGCAGGCCCACGCACGTTACAGTGTGTGTGTGTAGGTCAAACTTTTGGGAATTGGTTCTCTCTTCCCTTGTTGAGGTCAGGTCTCTGCTGTTACTGCAAGTGTGCACTGCAGGCCAGCTGGCTGGGAGTCTCCAGCCAACCCTCCTTTCTCCACCTCTCACCTCTCTGTGGGTGTTTGGTGCTGGGATTAGAGATGTGCTCCTTTTCTGTGAACTTTGCCGATAGAACTCAGCTGGGGAGGTTTGCCCACAAGTGCTTTCCCAACTGAGCCATCTCTTGCCCAAGAGTATTTGTTATTTATTTTTTTTATTTTGTTTTGTTTTATGTGTACAAGTGTTTTGTCTGCATGGATGTAAGTGCACTACATGCATGCAATGCCTTTGGAGGCCAGAAGAGGGTGTCGGATCCCCTGGAAATGGAGTTATAGACAGTTGTTAGCTGCCATGTGGATTCTGGGAACTTGAACTCAGATCCTCTGCAAGAACAGCCAGTGCTCTTAACTGCTGAGCCAGCTCTCCAGCCCCCAGCTATTTATTTCCAATTGAAATTTTAAGCTCTCTGAGTTTCCAAAAATGATGTGCCGGCCAAATGCCGCAAAGCCAGCTCCTCTCCCACTGGTTTCTATGGCTATTGGTTGGGCCTATTTCAGGCTTCTGGGGTGGGTGGGGTGAACTGGGAGAGCAGAGCTTTGCCTTCTTCCATCCCTTGGCCATCCTGTGCAGAGAACGCTGGCCACCCTAACCACACAGAGAGGCAGCCAGGCCTGCAGGGCAGATGCATGGGGTTGGGTGAGGCCTGTGACAGGGGACTTGAGATGAGAGAGTTTGTAGCCTGGGAACTTGGGTTGAAATGAGGTGTTGAAGTAGCCATGGTTATGTGGGCCATTGATGATGACGTGTCTCCTTGCTTGTGTGCCCCCCTCATCCCTTACAATTGCATTTCTTTTGTTTCATTTTATTTATCTGTTTGTAATATTATTAATTTTAGTGTTTTGAGACAGGGTCTCACTATGTAGTCCCGTCTGGCCTGGAACTCCCTATGTAGACCAGGCTGGTCTCAGTGCCTCCGAGTGCTGGGATTAAAGGCGTGTGTCACCACGTCTGGCCTTACTTATTTTTTCAAAGACTTGCTATGTTTTTAATTATGTGCGTCTGTGTGCACATGAGTGCAGATGCCCTGGGGGCCAGAGGTATCAGGTTCCCCTGGAGCTGGGGTTACAGTGGTCGTGACAAGAGTACAGAGCCTGGGTCCTCTGCAAGAGCAATACATGGTCTTAAATTGCTGAGCCCCACCCTTTTTTTTTTTTCAACAGCATCTCATGTGTCTCAGGCTGGTCTTCAACTCCTGATCTTTTTGCCTCCACCTCCTTCATGCTGGGATTATGGGTGTGCACACCATGCCTAGTTTCTGCAGTCCAGTGCTGTGGGCTGAACCCAGGCTTTGCCCCAAGCTTGTAGCTTTGTTCTACTTTATTTTTTTGAGGCAGGGTCTCACTCTGTAGCCCAGGCTGGCCTGGAACTCAGGGCAGTTCTCTCTCAGCCTGTCTAGTGCTGGGATTACAGGTGTGAACCACCACACCCTCCTTTGAAACTTTAAAACAAGTGTGTTTCACACTTATCATCCTAGCACTTGAGAGGCAGAGGCAAGAAGATAGTCACCAGTTGGAGGCTAGCCTGGTCTATGCATCGTTCCAGGCTCACTGGAGCTGCTCTAGCCAGTCTGTCTCAAAAACAAAACGAAACACCACCAATAGCTTTGAGACACAATTTACATACCATAAAATTTATGTTTGTGAAGCGTACAATTTTGTGGTTTCAATGTCCACAGAGTTGCACAACTATCACGGCTCTCTGGTTCTGGAACATTCTTGGCACCCCAAAGGGAACCCTGCACCCACACAATAGTTATTATTTATGGTCCCTTCCCTCTTCCCTCTTTCCTCTTGTAGCCACGAATATTCTCTCTCTCTCTCTCTCTCTCTCTCTCTCTCTCTCTCTCTCTCTCTCTCGACTTTGCCTGCCCTGGATGTTTCAGATAAATAACATGATGAGGTAGGCATTCTCACACTGTAGCACGTCTTTCATGCAGTGTCATGTTTCAAGGTCCATCTGTGTTGTGCCACAAGCCTGAAGAATATTCCATGGGACAGGTTATGCTGTTCCTTCCTCCTCATTGGACAAATATTCTGGTTGTTTCCCTGTTGGGTTTTCAGGAATATCACTACGGGAGATATTTATGTAGAAGTTTTTCTATGGATGTTCTTCTGTTTCTAGTGGGAGTGGTAGCTGCTAAAGATGACATTTGAGCAAAGGACCCCCTACCTCCCAAAGAGATGAAGGAGCTTACCTTGTGCATTCTTTCCTGAAGGGAGTTATACACAGACATCAGCAAGTGCAAAGGTCCTGAGGCAGGGAGGCGACAGGAGCCACCCTGTGGGACAACCAGTAAGCTGGCTTCCATTGAACTGAGCATTCTGTGATCTGGACCCTGTGTGTGAGAGACAGTGGGAGGGGCAGAGGTCAACCTTGGTATCTCTCTCTGTCAGTGGAGGTGCCATGGTATTTGTGTGTGAAGGTCAGAGGACAACTTTTGGGGTCTGTTCTCTCCTTCCACCATGGATGAAACTCAGGTCCTCTTGCTTTCACAGCAAGCTGTCTCCCCAGCCCCTGGAGAATAAGTGCCCAGAACCCTCAAATCCTAGCTCAGCTAGAAAATACTTGAATGTGTGTTCAAGAGAAGCTCCACTAGCCTGGGATGTGGTTAGTGCTGCTTAGATGTCTGTGTGATGGGCCAAGAAACAGCTCAGAGAGGAAAGGTAACTGGCTTCAGGTTGCATAGCTGGGAGGTATAGGGCAGGGGCTAAACCCTGCATGGCTGACCTGCATGTATTGTAATTATTGCATATTTCTGGAAAAGTAGCAAAAAATATTCTTTCCTGTGTTCTCTTCCCTTATGGAGTCCCAGGTTAGCTGTCAGTCAACACTCATTAACAAAATCACATTCCTATTCTGTATGTGTGTGTCCTTGTCAACCTGTCTGCTGTTGATTTGGGGTGTTTTTGGTTTTTTTTTTTTTGGTTGGGGGATAGTTGACAGGGTCTCACATAGCCCAGGCTGCCCTTGAACTCCTGATCCTCCAGCCTCTGCCTCCTGAGTTCTGGGATCACAGGTGTGGCCTGCCATGCCCAGCTGTCCCTTCTTCCTCGGTAGTAAGGCTGAGCTCTCAAAGGTTGCTTGGGATTGTTTTTTGTTTGTGTTGTGTTGTGTTTGTCTCTTTCATTTCTTCAGTCTGGGTTGGCTGAGGCTATGGCTCAGTTGATAGAGCACTTGTGTAGCATTCCAGAGCCCTAGGTTCCATCTCCAGCAACGCATAAACCTGGGCATTGTGGTACACACCTGAAATCCCAGCACTCTGGAGGTGGAGGCGGGAGGATCAGGCATTCAAGGCCACCCTCAGCTACATAGCAAGTGTGAGATCATCCAGGGCTACAGGAGATGCTGTCTCAAAACCTAGCAAACAAACAAACGACCCCCCCCCAGCCTCTTCAGCTCTGCAGTGTCGCAGTGTGTAACCTGAACAGCTTACAGTTGACTGGGGTTTATTTAAGTGTTTCCCAAGCATCCGAAGATACACAGTAAACAAGATAAGTCAGTAAAATATTTACTAGATCAGGCGTTGCTAAGTATTCCAGATAAAGTGGGGTAAGGGAGGTCAGAGTGTAGGCATGAGGTTACAGATGGCCCCCTTAAGGAGGCGACATTTGGCCTGAAGCTGGAGTTGTTACAGGCTGTTGTGAGCCACCTGACATGGGTGCTGGGAACCAAACTCAGGTCCTCTGAGAGAGCAGTACATCATCCTCTTAACCGTGAAGCCATCCCTCTAGTCCCCAGTTCTTCACATTAAAAAATAATCTCTGTGCTGGGTGCTGTGGTCCATGTCTTTAATCCTAGCGCTCGGGAGGCAGAGGAAGGTGGATCTCTGTGAGTTCCAGGCCAGCTGGGGTTACAGGGAGACCCTGCCTCAAAAAGACCAAAAAAAAAAAAACCAAAAACAGAAAAGAAAAAAATCTTTATTTTTAAATAGCATGTTGCCAAGTTAGTGAGGGAGGTGAGCCTTGAACTCACTCTGAATCATAGAGGCCTCAGTTTTGAGGTCCTCCTCAGCCTCCTGAGTCTCAGGATGGCAGGCTAGTGACCACAGGTCCTATTCACTGTAAGGTATTTCCTGCCTGCTTGGCATCTTTCTTGGGTTGTAACATGTATTGGATATTCCTTATATAGCTGAGATATATTCCACAGTCTAGGTAGACCCATTTTACCTCTCTCCCTATTGGTTGATGGATATTTGAGTTGTTTTCCTACAAACATGAGTTTTCATTTCTCCTGCTTATCTGTCTAGGAGTGGGATGGAGGGGTCAGAGGCCAGCTCCCTGTAACCTTACTGACCAACTACCAGATGACTCCCCAGCACTAACCAGCTTCTGTTTCCACCAGCCACGCATAAGAACTCCTGGGCTTTCTACTTATTTATGCCTTCTCTTATTGGTTACAGCCAGGTTGTTTGCAGTTTGGGGTTGCTTAGAATGTTCTGGAATGTATTCTAGAAACCATATCTCCTCAGTCTTCCAAAAGGTGGAATTACATTAGGAGTGACTCCTGAAACTTCCTAGGAGGCTGCCCTCCCTGCCTGGTCCTTGTGTCGCCCTCACTGCAAATTCTTCCAGAACCTTCTTCAACCATGGACATTGACATCTTACTGTGTTCTCAGCCTTTGTGCTGCTCTGTGCACTTTAGAAGTATGTTTGGCTCGTCCTCACAGCCTATGGATGAGCTGTCCTCTACTCATCCTCCTGTGTGGGGTCCCGTTCTATCTTGGTGTGCTGATGACTGTCCTGTTGGGTCAGAGGCTAGACATGGAGACTGTTCACTGGTTGTTGCCCCCTGAGGGTATTGTGCACATTTTCCTGACCCTGCGTGGCCTTTGTCTTGAGTATTTCATGTAGTCCATGCCGGCCTCTAACCTGTTGTGAAGACAGGGATGATCTTGAACTACTGATCCTCCCGCCTCCACCTCCTGAGTGCTGGGATACAGGCGTGTACCATGCCTGCTTTTATGCAGTGCTGCGGATGAAACCCAGGGCTTCCACATGTTGGACAAGCACGCCACCCATTGAGCCACATCCCCAGCCCGTGGACTGTGTTTTATTGGAGTGCTTCTGGCCCTGGGTGGGTGGAAGACCAGGTGTAGACGTCTGTATCGGCCAGCCTCCTGAGCTCCTATTAGCGTGGGCCAAGCTTTAGTACTCTGTGGCACTTCCGTCCCAGCAGTCTCTGGTCTCCTGCTGCCCTGGTTTCCTCTGGCTCTGTGACTCTCACCTGCTTCCCTCGGGAGCCCTGGAGGCCCTTGCTCTGCCTGTGGACCCCCTCTGTCTTTGGTTACTTAGCTCTGAAGCCCAGTGTCGCTGCCCTCCCCAACAGACTGGGTGTCTCTGACCCACTAGAGGCCATCCTGGGTGTGTTCCACCCCATGACCTTTCATCTCCTCTTCACCATCAGCTGGCAGGTCCCTCTGGGTCCCTGTCTGAGTGGCGGGGCCCTGTGTCAACTGTCCTGTGATGTCCCACACCTTAGTCCCAGTCATTCTTGGGTTAGGGCCTCCCGAGTTCAGCACCAGCTGTATTTGAACTGGGTACAGCCCTTGGTCGTCTAGTCAGTGTTTACACAGAGTGGTCAACACAGAGAGACTGGGCCCGGGCTTCCTCCCAGGGAAGGCAGAGTTCAGAGAAATCACATTCATGGCATGTCAGCCTGTCAGCCACCCTTTGCAAAGCAGGAGGAAAGGAGGGATGCCTGGAGGGAAGGCTTGTCAGTCTAGATCCAGTTGGTTTGAGCTACTGACCTGGTGACAAGGAAGAGAAGATTAAGGCATACCAGAAGCAGGAGTGGCATGTGCAAAGGTCCTGAAACAGGCATGTGCCTGGCATGTGGTCGGAGTGCTGGGTAGACAGACATGACCCGTCGGGAGAGGGCAGGAGGTGAGGACAGAGAAAGAACAGGGGCAGACCCTGTACAAAGGGTGGCAGTGTGTGACTTGAAGTTTTCTTCTGGGTGAGGTAAGAATCCAAGATGGATGCTGAGCTGACAGACCCAGGCCAACCTGGGTTCTACCAGAATCTGTAGGTTCTGTGCAGGGATGAGGTTGTAGAATAATTCTGCATCCAGGAGGGGGCTGCAGGAAGACTGTGGCTTCAGGCCTGGAGCCAATGGGCAGGAAAATCCTGAGCCCCTCACAGGCCAGCTCAGTGCCCCAGGCAAACAGCCAGTCAGAGCCCTATTGCCAGTGTGGTTAACATTGTTGAGTCCTGTAGATGACAGGGGGGATTTGATTACTGCTTTTTGCTTTTTATGGTGCTAGGATCAAACCCAGGGAATGCTAGACAGGAGCGCTACCATTAAGCCACACCCCAGCCCCTCACTGGTGGATTCTAGGCAGGTGCTCTACCACTGAGCCACGCCTCCATCCCTTGGTTTTTGGAAACAGCTTTTCCCTATCAACCCTGGCTGGCCTTGAACTCCTGCCTCAGTCTCAGTACTGGGCCTGGCACTAGTTCATTTTCTTAATCCTGGATTCCATCTAGGATAGATTTAGATTCTTAGTCACCAGTTCTCTGCCCATCTCTCCTTGCTGTGACTGTCTCACACAGTCAAAGGTATGTGGTATGTGGTCCGGGGTCTGTGGATGCAGCTCAGTTGCTAGAGCGCCTGCCTAACATATCTAAGGCCCAGGGTTCAATCCCCAGTACCCCAGAATAAAACCTTCTGTCTCTTTTCCTGATAGTGGTATATGTATATGAGTGTGTGTCTGTGTGTACATATATATATATATGGGTATGCCTCTCTGTATGACTGTCTGTGTCCTTGTGTTTGTGTCTCTATGTATGGATGTGTCTCTCTGTATGACTCTGTCCATCTGTGTCCGTGTGTTTGTGTGTCTATGAGTGTGTCTGTTTGTGTATCTGTATTTGTTTTGTTTTTTTAATATTTTGTTTTTTTAAATTTTATGTGTATGAGTATATTTCTTACATGCATGTAAGTGTACCTGTGTCGTGCAATGCCCATGGAGGTCAGACAAAGGTGTCAAATTACCTGGAACTGGAGTTACGAATGGTTGTAAGATGCCATGTGGGTGCTGGGAATCAAACCCAGATCTGCAAGAGCAGCTAATGCTCTTAACTCGCTGAACCATCTTTCTAGCCCTATGTATCTATATTTGTATATCTCTGGGTTTGTGTGTGTCTCTGAGTGTGTCTTTCTGTGGTTATGTGTCTGTGGGTATGTATTAGTGTCTGTATATGTATCTGTATTTGTGTGTCTATTCATATGTGCCTGTGTTATATATGTGTGTTTATGTGTCTCTGTATATGTATGTATCTTTGTGTCTTATTTGTGTATATGTGTCTCTTCTGTGTGTGTATATGTGTGTGTATTTTTGTGTGTGTGTCTTTGTGTCCGTCTTATGTCCACTTTGTGGAGTCAGTTCTCTCCCCTCTGGGATCCAGGGATGAAACTCAAGTTCTCAGGCTTGCGTGACTGGTGTTTTTACCTACTGAGCCATCTCACTAGGCCCGATTCTTTGATTTCTTTTTAAGCACTGTCAGTTACTCTCTGGGGTTTCTTTTCTTTCTTTCTTTCTTTTTTATTTTTATTTTTTGAGACACAGTCTCCCTGTAGCCCCAGCTGGCCTGGAACTCACTATGTAGACCAGGGTGGCCTTGAACTCACAGAGATCCACCTGCCTCTTGACTCCTGAGTGCTGGGATTAAAGGTATGTGCCATCATGCCCGGCATTTTTAATTAACATTTTTAGTGTTCAAAACAGTGGGTTCCTTGATGGCACTCTCATGCTCACATGCCATTGTTCCTTGCTGGGTTTTGGTTGGTTTGATTTGGTTTTTGAGATAGGATCTCCTTGTAGCCCCAGCAGGCCTGGAACTCACTATGTAGATCAGGCTGGCCTTGAACTCACAGAGATCCACCTGCCTCTGCCTCTGCCTCATGTGTTGGGATCAAAGGTGTGCGCCCATGCCTCTGTCTCCCTCACTCTTCGTCCCTCCCTCCCTGTTCCATTTCATACAAGTTCGAGCTGGCTTCTGTGGATGGGGGAGCACATGTGGTGTTTGCTTTCTCCACTCTCTCTGCACTTGTTCCCCTCCCCTCTGATTCCTTTTTGAGGATTTAAAGTTGGACGTATCATCTAGAAGTTGCCTGAATGGGACGCTCAAACCCAGGGCCAGGCCATGCTGCTGCCCGGCCCCACCATCATATCCAGGAGTTTCACCCCCAAAGTCTTACATTAATGGGATTAAAAGGCCTGAAATTTAATCCACCTGTGGAATTTAGAAGTGATTAGCTGAGATCAGAGCCCGAGGTTGAGTTTCTTGTTGCATCAGGGACACTGTATAAGGAGACAGGGAAACCAGACATGGTGGCGCACATCTGTCATCCCAGGACTGGGGAGGTGGAAGCAAGAGGATCAGAGTTTAAGGCCAGCCTTGAACTGAGACCCTGTTTCGAGGGTGGGTGGGGTAGGACAGAAATGTGGTTCAGTGATTAAAGCGCTTGATGCCCAAGCATCAGGGCCAGAGTTTGAATCCCCAAAAATGCTCATAATAGTCAGCTGGGCCTGAGAATCCAGTCTAGGAAGGCAGAGCCAGGACATCCCCAGAGGAAGCTGGCTGGTGAGGCTAGCCATACGCGAGCTCTGGGATTGATTGAGAGAGCCTGCCTCATTGAATAAAGTGCAAGAGCGATTGGAGGTTGATTCCAGACATCAACTTTGGGCAGCCACATGTGCACACACATGTCCATACACATACAGACACATGCATACTTACCCTACACATGTGCATTTACACAGATGCAAATGTGCATACACACGTGAAAATGGAAAAAGAAAACCAAATGAGCTGGGGTGAGAGATCACACAGATGTACATGGCAGCACATGATATGATGGACACCCTCTCCAGGGCAGATACCGTGCCCTTCAGTCTTCCATCTTTAACACCATTTTTCTATAAAGTGACCTGCCTCAAGTATTTCATACTGTAACAAGAACCTGACTAATCCATGTGGCCACTGGCTCTGCACAGGGATCTAATACCCTTCCTCAGACACTGTTTCTCTGCCTGCTAGTCAGACTCCATAGGGAGTACATCGACCACCTGTCTAAACGAATTTGTTTGATGTTTGAGATTTGAGAGTAAAAGAAAAATGGGCAGTCTACAATGAAATGAAACAGAAAGTCCAGGTCGGGTGTGCATGTCAGCATGATGGCAAAGTGGTAGCTTAGCAGATCTGTGTGGAATGGAGAATTTGAATAGATGGAGGTGATGACAGAAAATGAATAGATCACCTGGACTGGCCTGGGACATGACTCCCTGGAAGAGCCCCTGCCTAGAATCCCTCAGTGAGGGGCTGGGGGTGTGGGTCAGTGGTTCAGCACCTGCCTAGAATCCCCCAGGGAGGGGCTGGGGTATGGCTCAGTGCTATAGCACCTGCCTAGAATTCCCCCAGTGAGGGGCTGGGGGTGTGGCTCAGTGGTAGAGCACCTGCTTAGAATCCCCCAGTGAGGGGCTGGGGTGTGGCTCAGTGGTAAAGCACCTGCTTAGAATCCCCCAGTGAGGGGCTGGGGTGTGGCTCAGTGGTATAGCACCTGCCTAGAATTCCCCCAGTGAGGGGCTGGGGGTGTGGCTCAGTGGTAGAGCACCTGCTTAGAATCCCCCAGTGAGGGGCTGGGGTGTGGCTCAGTGGTAAAGCACCATATCCAAGTCCCTGGTTCTATCTTTAGTATCACAAATAATAATGATAAAAATTGTCTTTGCAAGCCAGGCATGGTGATGCACACCTTTAGTCCCAGTACTTGGGAGTCAGAGGCAGGCAGATCTCTGTGAGTTTGAGGCCAGCCTGGT
>NW_008331138.1:1298258-1332114 GCF_000622305.1 Nannospalax galili
AGGTCTTTGCAATGGCTAATACATTCACATGACCACAACAGAATTAATTAATTTGAAGAATGCACTGTGGAAGTCTGAGGAGGCCCAAGTCTCCTTCCTAGTCCCTTGTTATCACCTGGTTCCCTTGTAGTTAGTCAGTGGTAGCCTGGCTTATTCTTCCTCATTCTCAAAGCTCTTCAAACAAATAAAGCCATTTGTGATATTTATGTCCTGCTTCCTTCACCACTTTTTTATTTTAGATTTATTTTTATTGCTTTTAATTATGTGTCTGTCTGTGTGTGGGTGTGTACACATGTGTGGATGCTTGTAGAGGCCAGAGGTGTCAGATCCCTTGCAGCTGGAGTTAGGCCACCTGACATGAGTGCTGGACCTGAACTCATGTCCTTTGTAAGCATAGTTTGTACTCTTAACCCCTGAGCATCTCTCCAGCCTCTTTTACACTTTAAAACATTTTATTACATTTATTTATGTATTGTGTGAGTGTAAATGTGGTGGGGTACACATATGGAGCTCAGATGACAACTTGTGGGAGTTGGTTCTCTCCACCGTGTGGGTTCTAGGGATTGAACTCAGGTCGTCAGGCTTGCTGACAAGTGCCTTTGCCTGCTGAGCCATCTCACCAGTAAAAGTCTCCACAAAGTTGTCCCCCTGACTGCCACATACACCACTGTGGCATGAGGGTTCTCAAACACCACACACACACACACACACATACCACACACACACACAACACATACAACACACATACAGACACACCACACACACACACCACACACACCACATATACAGACACACCACACACACCACACATACAGACATACAACACACCACACACAACACACACACACTACACACACACTACACACACACAGACACACCACATACACACACACATCAGGACATGCAGACACTAATAGTAAATAAAATTACTGAAATATTAGGTGGAGAGCAATTGGGAAGACACCTGATGTCTACCCTCTGGTCTCCATGTGCATGCAGTCACATGCATGTGCATATAGGTGTCTGTACTCCTACAAATACATACAAGCACCTATACAACACCACATGCAAATAATAGTAATAATAATAATAAATAAATAAAGTAGATAGTCCAAGCCAGGCACGGTAGGTAGCTCACACCTGTAATCCCATCACTTGCATGATTGAGGCAGGAGGATTGCCAAGAGTTCTAGGCCAGGTTGGAAACATAGTGAATTCCAGGAAACCTTGTCTAAAGAAAATAAATAAAAATATGGGACTGCAGAGACGACTCAGCAGTTTAAAACACTGCTCTTGCAGAGGCACAGTTTGGTTCCACCCATATCAGGCGATTCAGAACCGCCTATAATTTAAGCTCCAGGGGATCCAAAGCCCTCTTTTGGCCTCCATGGGCACGACACTTACCATGTGCATGCACGCACACACACACACACCCCACATACACACATAACTAAAAAAATAAAAATGACTGCTTAAAAAATTGAAAATAAATGAAACCAGTAAGATGGCACAGTGGGTAAAGATACTTGCTGCCAAGCCTGATAATCTAAGTTTGATTCTCAGGACCCACATGAGAGAGAAAACTTGACTCCCAAGTTGTCCTCTGACCTCCACATGCACACTGTGGCATGTATCCCCTTATAAAATGTAATTTAGGGGCTGGAGAGATGGATCAGTGGTTAAGAGCACTGGCTGCTCTTGCAGAAGACCCAGGTTTGAATCCCAGCATGCACATGGCAGCTAACAACCATCTGCAATTCCAGTTCCAGGGGATCTGACACCCTCTTTTGACCTCTGCAGGCATTGCACAGCATTGGTACACTTACACACATGCAGGCATAACACTTGTACACATAAAAATAAATCTAAAAAATAAAAAAAAATAATAAAGGACTGGAGAGATGACTCATGGTTAAGAGCACTGACTGCTCTTGCAGAGGACCAGGGCTCGATTCACAATACCCACATGACATCTAACAACTGTCCATAACTCCAGTTCCAGGGGATCCAACCCTCTCTAATAAATAGGGCATGGAGAGATGGCTCAGGGGTTAAGAGCACTGACTGCTCTTGCAGAGGACCCAGGTTCAATTCCCAGCACCCACATGGCAGCTATGAACCGTCCTTAACTCCATTTCCAGGGGAATCCGAAGCCCTCTTCTGACCTCCACAACATTGCACCACACAGGTGCACTCACATACATGTAGACAATACACTCATACACATAAAATAAAAATAATAGATAAAAAAAAAAGTGTATGAGTGTATTGCCTGAATGTAAGTGCACCCGTGTTGTGCAGTGCCCACAGAGGTCAGAAGAGGGAGTTGGATCCCCTGGAACTGGAGTTGTTAGCTACCATGTGGGTGCTGGGAATTAAACCCAGGTTTTCTGAAAGACCTGCCAGCCAGTGCTCTTAACCACTGAGCCATCTCTCCAGCCTCCAGAGCGTTTGTTCATCTGCTGGCTGGCTCCTGATCATTTCCACTGTAGCTCTGATAAACAGAGGTCTACACATACCCTATACATGGTTTTATGTGAAATCCCTCCCTCCCTCCCTCTCTCCTTTCCCTGCTTTTTGGGACAGTGTCTTGCCATGTAGCCCAGGCTGGCCTCAAACTCACTTTGTAGCCCAGGTTCGCCTTGAAGATGTGATCTTCCTACCTGAGCCCATGTGTGTGGCTACACAAGGTGTTTTTCCAGGCCAGCCGTGCTTGGTGTAATATATAGCTTTGCAAAACGTAACTTGGTGAGTTTTGTCAAATATTATCCAAGTAAGCATCACACAGGCTGAATTTGGAGCATTTGGGTTATTCTAGAAGGTTCCCTGGAAGTTCTTACCAATTAATTTTCCCGTTCCTCCCTTGAGAACTGCACACATTTTCCCCCCAGTTCTAGAGAATGCCACAAGTGGGCTCACATAGCCTATGGTCTTGGGTCTGATTTTCTTTGTTCATCATGGTGTATGGCTGCTCGGTTCATGTTCCTTTCTGTAGCAGAAATATATGCCTTACTGCCAAGCCGTGTCCCACCCTGCACCTGGGTTTTGTGCATTGGAAAGGTGATGGGCAGTGAGCAGGTTGGGGCTTGCCTACTTATTGGTCGTGCTGGATAGCAAACCCAAGGCATTGAGCATTCTAGGCAAGTACCCTGGCACTGAGCCACAACCCACTGGGGGAGTCTAGGCAGATGCTTTACCACTGAGCCACACTGCAGCCCCTCCCTGGGGGATTCTAGGCAGGTGCTCTACCACGGAGCCACACCCCATAGCCCAGGTTGGTGCTGTTATGATTTGGGCTGTCCAGGCGGTTCTTGTGCAGCTGTTTCTGCAGATGTCTTTTTTCTTTCTTTCTTTTTTTTTTTTTTTTTTTGGTTTTTTTGAGACAGGGTCTCCCTGTAGCCCCAGCTGTCCTGGAACTCACTATGTAGACCAGGCTGGCCTTGAACTCACAGAGATCTGCCTGCCTCTGCCTCTCAAGTGCTGGGACTACAGGCGTGCGCCACCACGCCCAGCTCTGCGGACGTCCTTTTTACTTTTGTTGGATGAATACCTTGCAGTGAATCCTCATGTCATGGCATCAGTGCGTGTTTAACTTTACTTAATGTGCTTTTTCATCCTTTTGTGGAACAAGGCATCTAGTAAAAGCCATTCCAGGGATGTTTGGCAGTTGACATTTGCCAGACCACTGAATATGTGTCTCTTGGGTTCCCCTGGTGAGTGTAAAGTTCCTGCTGCTGCACAAGCCATCACCACCCATGGTCACAGGGTTTTAAGCCGGAGGACGCAGTCATGCCTCTGCCTCCTCTTCCCAGTGTATCTTTCCATAGCCCCACTGGCTGCAAAGCTGCAGAAGGAAGTTTCTGGCAAGGGGTGGAGCACTTGACACCTTCCAGATGATTCGAGACAGGCTCTCATTTTGGATCCAGAAGGTCTACAAACTCAGGTGTGCTGGTTCTGGGGCTGACTTCCTGTGAGTCCTGTCAATTTTGTCTGTCCCCAAGCTGGATGCAATGACAGGGGAGGCCCTGTGTTCACTGCAAGTGTCACCTCTTCTCCCAGTTTCTCGTTAGCCGGTGGCTTGAGCTTGCTGTGAGCTGGAAGCTTCTTAGTCAGGGATGGTCCAGGGAGAATGGGACTGAGGCGGGAGGCTCTGTCTGGCCACCTGTGTGCAGTGGGCTTTTCAGTGGCCACCATCAGCACCAGACAGTGTACACTGTGGGCTGTTAACGTGATTGGGTAATTTCAGAACCTTGAATGTCACCACTGGTAGTGTTGGTGTCAATTTCAATTGTGCCAAAATTGCTCTGTCTGTCTGTTCCTCAGAGGGAGGGGACACTGGTGGGAGAATCAGCATATTCCCTGTTTTTCTGCCTTTGAAATAGACTCTTGCTGTCACTCCCAGAGCCCAGCTGCCTCATGCTGGGCCTTTGCCCAGCATTGGAGGAGGTACTTCCTTTAGCAGGTACAAACTGGTGATCCCTCTTTGTATGAATTAGGAAAGGAGACTGCACTCTGCAGGCCGATGCTGCCATGTTCGAGCCTGAGCTTGATATGAGGTCTTATACTTTGGTCCCGCTTCTTTGTGCAGTCAGCAGCATGTGCAACAGTATCTACAGGCATGTATTTACAATCCAAGTTAAATCATGCTGTGTGTTGTTAACTTTCATACCATAATAGGTTTGTTTTTTTTGTTTTTTTGTTTTTGTTTTTGGTCTTTTTGAGACAGGGTCTCCCTGTAGCCCCAGCTGTCCTGGAACTCACTATGTAGACCAGGCTGGCCTTGAACTCACAGAGATCCACCTGGCTCTGCCTTCCAAGTGCTGGGACTACAGGCGTGTGCCACCACACCTGGCACCATAATAGTTTTTTATGGGTGATATAAAAAACACTGCAAATATCGTGCCTTAAAGTAAAACCAGGCATGGTGGCACACACCCATGACTCCAGCACTGGGGTATGGGGTAGATGCAGGTGGATCTCTGTGGGCTTGAGGTCAGCCTGGTTTATTTACATAGTGAATTGCAGGCCAGCTGGGGCTACATAGTGAGACCGTGTTTCCAGAAATAAATAAGTAAATAGATGTTTGGAGCCAGGCAATCCATACAGCATTATTAAACCCAGCCTTTTTTTTTTTTTAATTTTTATTTTATGTGTATGTGTGTACTGCCTGCATGTAGGTAAGTGAACCGTGTCGTGCACCCTCAGAGGTCAGAAGAGGCTGTCGGATCCCCTGGGACTGGAGTTACAGACAGTTGTTAGCTGCCATGTGGGTGCTGGGATTTTCCCGGTCTTCTGCAAGAACAACCACTGTTCCTAACCGCTAAGCCATCTCTCCAGCCTCCCCCGCGCCCCAGTCTTTATTTTTTGAGACAGGGTCTCACTTTGTAGCCCTGGCTGGCCTGAACTCACTGTGTAGACCAGGCTAGCCCGAAATACACAGAGATCCAACTGCTTCTGCCTCCCAAGTTCTGGGATTAAAGGCATGCAACACCATGCCCAGCATATTTTATTATTATTATAATTTTGCATTAATTATTTTAAGGGGGTGAGCGAATGCCATGGTGCTCATGTGGCAGCCAGAAGAAAACTTGCGAGATTTGGTTCTTTCCTTTCACCTTGTGGGTCCTAGTGATCGAACTCAGATCATCAGGCTTGAAAACAAGCCAACTCCAAATCCATTCTTTTTCTCTCCTTATGTATATGTTCAGAAGGGTTTATTAACCTTGAGTTTGTTGCTTCTTAGTAGCTAAATAGCTGCCCCAGCTCCAATCATCAGAACTTCTTCAAAGCTGGAGCAGGAAGCAACAGGCTTTCTTCTAGAGAAGAAAAACTTGCTTGACAACTCCCACAGCCTGTGGAAGGTGTCAGGAACATAAGGCAAGCCTGTACTTTGGTGTTTACCATGTGAGGTACCATGGCTCTCTAGCTTCAGGGAAAGCTGAGCGTGGCTACCTGATAAGGAGATACAGGATGCCCCCAGCATATGTTCAGAAGGGTTTATTAACCTTGAGTTTGTTGCAGCTGTGCTGGGAAATAGGGTATTTGGCCCAGAATACACAGGCAGACAGGCTTTCGAATTTTCCTTTCTATTCCATTCCATTCTACTGTGTGCTTTTTAGTTGTTTTGTTATACTTTGGGTTTTCAGGGTCTTTTATGGAGGGGGTGTGATTGAGAGAACATCTCATCGTGTAGCCCAGGCTGGCCTCCTCAGACCAATCATCCTCCTGCCTCAGCCTCCTGAGCACCGAGATTGCAGGTGTGCCACACCCAGTTTGTTTAATTGTTCAGAGAAATGTCTGGCCCAAGTCTGCTACTTTGATTTCCCAACCTACAGTGGTGTGACTGTCTTGAACTAGGCAACTCAGAACGGTTCTCGTGTAATTACAACTTGGACTTGTAGCTTGGCAGGCCTTTCTGGGAGCAAAGTTGGGCTTGTGTACTTGGGGAAAATGAGAAACAGGAGTGGAGGGACCTGGTGCTAGCACTGACAGGATGGCTCAGCTATGTGGCCACCCTTCCAAATGAGATACAGTTTCACTGACTTCAGTTTTTATGCCTTGCAATGAACGTAAGAGGCACTCATATTCACCATTAGCCATTTTCTTGCGTTCACTGGAGCCTTTGAATCCCAGATGCTGCTAGGCGGACTGGCTCCCAGTCAGCTCCCAATGACAATGCAGAACTCTGGTTGCCTTCCAAGTGGAGGAGGAGCTCACCAGGCTTTCTGGAAGGACGCTGTGTCATTGTGCGTCACTGCTGTTCTTGTGGTTGGCAGGCCTGGCTTTTTATAGCGGAGCAGTGAAGAATGATATCTTCAGAATCACGGGATTCAAATTCTGGCCCCATAGTATCCTGGCCCTCTGTGACTCTGTTTTCTTGCTGGAAAGCACAAGTCAGTATTGTTTCTCCCTCACTGTGACTCAGTGGGGACAGGGTTGCATAAGGCCTGATTCCTAGGGCACATTTGGGCAGTGTGGGCTCAATGGTGTATCAGTCATCATCAGCTGAAAGAGGTGCAGTAACAAGTGAGCCTGGGTCTCAGTCATTTTAGCAGAGAGAGCTACAGAGCCGCAGGTCTCAGCTGCTACAGCAAGAAACACTCAGCTTGCTCATGTGCATGCCATTGTGGGTTGGCTGTCGATGTCAGGTGTCCATCCTGTCCTAGGACCAGAGCAGAGCTGTGAGAAGCTCCTGCTTCCGCTCTGAAGGCACACCATGTGTCCTATTCGTGCCATTCAATTCACATGCCAGCCTGCAGGACTAGCGTCTTTCTGTAAGTGTGGACCCATTGGTGGACAATGGACAGATGACCCGGAGGCTGATCTTCCATAGCGTGTCAGCAGAGTGCTGCTGACTGTTTGGGGTTGGCAGCTCTGCCTATAGCTCAGGCACTTCTTTTTGAGAATGTGGAGGTGAGCTGGTAAGGGGTGTCCATGGTCATCACCAGGGGAAGAACCCCTGGTCTGCACACCCCCATGGCCAGAACACAGTTTGTTTTCCCAGGCACCCTTGCCTCTCCTTTCATGCAGGAGGTGCTTAATAAATGCCTTTTTCAGCAAGCTGCCACTTGAACAAACGAATGGACTTGTTTAATTTCCATTGTGAATTCATTCATTCATTCTATACATATTTACTGAACCTTGCTCTGCCACCACTGGGTTGGATCCAGGGATCTGAGGCATGAAGCAAGTGACTGTTGCTGTTACCAGGAAGCCTACTTGTGGTAGGGAGACGGTGAGAAGGGGAGCAAGCCACCAGACAGGGGTTAGGTGACACTGGGGGCTTTATCTTGCTTTTTTTGTGTGGGGAGGAGAGGTTGTTACATTTTGACTGTGTGTGAGCAGGCACTTGTGGAAGTCAGAGGACAAGTCTGAGAGACTCACTTGTCTCCACCATCTGAGTCTTATGGATCGAATTGGTTGTCAGTCTTTGCAGTGGGTGCTTTTACCCACCGAATCATCTCACTGGCCCATGAATTTTTTTTCGAGACAGGGTCTCCCTGTAGCCCCAGCTAGCCTGGAACTCAGTGTGTAGACCAGGCTGGCCTTGAACTCACAGAGATCCTCCTCCACCTGCCTCTGCCTCCCGAGTGCTAGGATTAAAGGCATGCACCACCATGCCCAACCCTTTTTTTTTCTTTTTTTCTTTAACATGGGGCCTCACATTGCTCAGACTGTTCTCAAACACACTATATGGCCAAGTGTGGCCTCGTGCCCCCACCTCATGAGTGCTGGGATGACAGGCGTGCACCACCATGGCTGGCTCCTAGACCTCTTTTCATTTCCAAACTCAAGTCCTTCTCTGTGGTCATGCTAGCAGCTTCCTGAATGTTCCATTATATGGATACCAGCCACATTTTATTCATCCGTCCACCCATGGCCATGCGGGCTTCTTCCCCTAAGATCTGTGAACAAGCCGTGGTGGCCACTGGTAGCCAGACGGGTCCTTCTTTAAGTCTTTTGATTTGTTGCACACAGACCCAGAAGTAGAGTGACTACATCATGTGGTATTGCTATTTTTACTGTTCTGAGGAACTGCCAGACTGTTCTGCAGCGGCTACACAGGTCACATTCCCACCAGCAGTGAGCAGGAGCTCTGGTTTCCTCAGACTGCCAACACTTAGCACTGTCCAGTTTCTTCACTGTGGTCCTCCTGATAGGTGTGAGGCCGCCTCTTCTCAGGGGCTTCAGTGCATTTCCCTGATGATGATTCATGCTAGGCACTGTTTTATGTGCTTAGTGGCCATTTGTGTTTTTTCTCTGGAGATTAAACCCAGGGTCCTTGTGCATGCTAGAAAATTGCTCTACGCTGAGCCACGCCCCCAGACACTTAACTACTGAATTCCTATCACTGAGCTACACTCACAGCCCCTCATTGGTAGATTCTAGGCAGGGGCTCTACCACTGAGCCACATCCCTAGCCCCTCACTGGGGGATTCTAGGCAGGGGCTCTACCACTGAGCCACACCCCAGCCCCTCACTGGGGGATTCTAGGCAGGGGCTCTATTACTGAGCCACACCCCAGCCCCTCACTGGGGGATTCTAGGCAGATGCCCTACCACTGAGCCACATCCCTAGCCCCTCCCTGGGGGATTTTAGGCAGGGGCTCTACCACTGAGTCATGCCCCTGGCCCCTCACAGAGTGGAGGTAGATTTTGGGGGTTTTGTTGTTTTTTGGTCTTTTTGAGATGTGGTCTCCCTGTAGCCCCAGCTGTCCTGAAACTATGTAGACCAGGCTGACCTAGAACTCACAGAGGCCTGCCTCTATCTCCCAAGTGCTAGGATTAAAGACCTGTGCCACACACCCCACTTTTTTGTTTCTCTAAAAAGAAATTGTTTATTTTTTATTTTACATGTATACATGGTTTGCATGTATGTATATAAATAAATTTGTGTATCAAGTGTCCACGAAGGCCAGAAGAGGGCATCATATTCCCTTGGAACTGGAGTTATTGACGGTTGTTAGCCACAATGTAAGTTCAGTTAGCACTGAACCCAGATCCTCTGCAAGAGCATCCAGTGCTCTTAACCACTGAGCCATCTCTCCAGCCCCTCTTTTTTTTTTTTAATCAACACTTGTGTTTGTTTCTATGCAGTGTGTGTGGAACCTCTGGTGTTGTCCTCAGTAACACTGTCTGCTTCCTTTAACACAGAGTCCCTCACTGGACCTGCAGCTCATGAATTTGGTGAAGTTGGCTGGCCAACAAGCCCAGGGAGCCTCTTTGCCTCTCCAGTGCTGGGATTACAAGTGTGCACCACTTATCTATTACATGACTTTTCACATGGGCACAGGGCATCTGCCTCCAGACCCCCTAATTACAAGGCCAGCATTTTCCATCTGAGCTGACTCCAGGCTCTGCTTTGTTTACCATGAACACTGTATATAACTCACATGAGTTATATACATGAAGGCAAAGCTCTCAAGAGTCAGGTGTGAAAGATCTTGTCATCTCAAGAAGGTGAGGCCAGCCTGGGTAATATAGCAAGGGGCAGGCATCACGGTGGCACATGCTTATAATCCAGCATTTGGAAGGCTGAGACAGGAGAGTGCCATTAGTCTGAGGCCACCTCAGTCTATACAGCATAACCCTGACTAAAAAAAAAAAAAAAAAAAAAAAAGTCTGGAGAGATGGCTCAGCAGTAGAGATCATTTGCTGCTCTTACAGAGGACACAGGTTCAATTCCCAAAATGTGCATGTTGGCTCATAACCATCAACTCACATTCTAGGTGATCTGATGCCCTCTTCTGGCCTCCTTGGACTCTGCACACATGTGATACACATACATACATGCAGACAAATACTCATACACATAAAATAAAAGTTAATCTTTAAAGAAAACAAAAAACAAAACCAGGTAACAATGTGACTCAATGGCTAAGACGCTTTCCACCAAGATTGATAACCTGATTTCCTTCCCAAAACACACATAGTGGAAGGAGAGAACTGACTCCTGCAAGTGGCCCTCTGACCTCCACACACACACAGATACCAAAGAATCAAAAAGAAGCCCATTTCACAGAGAACTCAGGAGCCTTCCCCTCAGTTCCTACCTACTTGGATACCCCTGTTTGCAATATGCCTCTCCAACATTGTGCTGGTAGGAAGTTTGCGATGCTTGAGCTAAACTGGAAGCCGAAGGCAGGGTGGAGTACAGTGATGGTGAAGCCACCATGGGAAGTTGGGAACATGCTGCTGTAGCCCCCTCACATCAGCAGGCCTCACACTTGGAGTCCAGGAGGAGAGGACCTGTGCCCAGCTGTCTTCGCCAGGTGCTGTGTAGAGCCTTCTGAGAGGAACCTGGTTCTTAGAACTCTGTTTCCATTTCAGATCTGAAATATCTCTAGCCTGTGTGAATTCACTCAAAGGTCACCCAGCTGGGGCTATTATCTTAACACTCCTGCCACATTTGCCCCTGTCTTAGAAGCAACAGAGGGAAGGTGGGGACACTGCTAGTGGTTAAGGGTGGGATCTTCTCCAGCTGGGATCACCCAGGGCTATAAGACAGGCTCCTAGCCCCCTCTGAGCCTCAGCATCAACAGACTGACAATGATGGAATTGCACCTGTCTTGGGGTTTCAAAAGCAAGAGCGCTGGGATTGTGGCTCAGTTAGTAGTGCACCTAGCATGCCCAAAACCCTGGGTTTGAACCCCACCACCACCTAAACCAAGATGGGGGTGCACACCTGTAATCTCAGCACTGGAGAGGTAGGGGCAAGGTCATCTGTGGCTGCATAGTGAGTTTTAGATGGAAAATTGAATTCATGTACTGGAATACTTAAAGCCAGAGCCCAACAGAGTGTAGTGGCACACACTGGTAGGTAATTCTCAGCACTTGGGAGGCTGAAGCAGGAAGATCTCCAGAAGCTCAAGTCCATCCTGAGCTACATGGTGAATTAGAGGCCAGCCTGGACTGCATAACAAAATCCTGTCTCCAAAAACTTATCCCAAACAAAAAGAAACATTACCTGGCACATACTGGACCCATGGCACAGCCTTGGATGTGACCATGGCCACGTGGCTTATCAGTGTCATCAGGACAGTGAGTTGCCCCTATTCATAGATTCCATATATAGATTCACCTCCTTGCCACAGGACATGGTCTTCTCTGTGTTTGTGGAAGTGTGTGGACAGGAGAAATGTCGTGAGTTCTTGATGCTTGGCCTCAGCTCGTGCTAGAACCAGACTCCTTTTCACAAACATGAGGACCACATGATTCACATAATGATGCTTTTTTTTTTCCTTCTTTTGAATTTAAAATGATTTGGGTTGTCGAATGCATGCCTTAGCTTGCATGTGAAAGTTACAGAACAGCTTGCCAGAATCTCTTCTCTCCTTCCACCATGCGAATCCTGGCCATCTGAGGTCATTGGACTTGGTGGCAAGCGCCTTTGGTGGGAAGCCCTCTTGCCAGCCCTTCTAGATATTTTAGGACAGGGTCTTGCTATGTAGCCTAGGCTGGAATCAAACTTCCCATCCTCCCACCTCTGCATCTGAGGTGATGGAATCATACTCATGCACCATGGTCTCTGGCTTCATTGCTGAGATTTTATTTACTGGTGATTTCCTGGTTTGAAGTTCTGGGCTCTAGTGCAGTGTGTTACTCACAAGGCAAAGAGCTACAAGGGTGTCTTCCTAGGAAAGTACATGTGTGAGAGGAGCTTCATCAGAGTAAGAGCTCACTGGGGGAGAGATGACACATCTGAGATAAAGAACCTTTCTACAGAAACAAAGGCCATAACACCCCTGCTTCAAATCATTGGCTATGGATGTTTTGGTATGTGGCTCAGTGGCAGAGCACCTGCCTAGGATCCCCCAGTGAGGGGCTGGGGTGTGGCTCAGTGGTAGAGCACCTGCCTAGAATCCCCCAGTGAGGGGCTGGGGTGTGGCTCGGTGGTAGAGCACCTGCCTACCAAATATAAGGAGATCCCCCAGTGAGGGGCTGGGGTGTGGCTCGGTGGTAGAGCACCTGCCTACCAAATATAAGGATCTGTGTTCAATCTCCTTACTACAGAAAATAAAGAAAAATGGAATTGAGTGTATTTTATTAGAATGCAGAATCAGTAAACTTACTTAGTATAATGTATTCTGTGAGGTAGTATGTATTATTTTCTTTTTGTTGCTGTGCTAAAATACTGTAAGCAAAAGCCACTTATATGGAGAAGTTTAGTTGGGCTTATGGCTCCAGAGGGAGAGCCCATGATGGCAGAGCAGCCTGGCAGGAGGGACGGGGATGGTGCCTGTTCGAGGCACCAGTGAACTGCAAGTGGGTCGAGGCTATAAACTCTCACAGCTTGTCCCCAAGGACATACATCCTCCAGCAAGGCCACACCTCCTGAACCTCCCAGCTCAGTACTGAGTGTCCAAACATCTGGCCTATGGGGATGTTGTCAAACTACCTCACGCTCCACAGACCTTGTGCTTATGGTCATTTGTAATGTGCTTCCTGCAGCTTGAAAGTGGTTCTTCTCCACTTTCCTCCCTCCTTCTCACTACCTCCTTTAAAGCTCAACAGTAGGTCAGGCCTTGTGGAACAAGGCCATCCTGACACTGGAGAGACTGAGATAGGAGGATTTGTGAACTCAACGCCAGCCTGGGCTCAGTGGTAGAGCACCTGCCTAGAATCCACCTATGAGTCTTCCTGGGATGGAAGGACATTAATAGTGATTTTCTGTTGTGTTCTAATTCACTTTAACCATAGTGTTTGTTTCCTTTTTAAGATGCTTAGAGATGGAGTCTTGCTGTGCAGCCCAGGCTTGACTACAACTGTTCATCCTCCTGCCTCAGCCTCTCAAGTGTCAGGATTATAATGCATGCCACCATGTCTGGCTCCCACTTCGTCACTTTTTTTTTTGTCTTTTTGAGACAGGGTCTCCCTGTAGCCCCAGCTGTCCTGGAACTCACTATGTAGACCAGGCTGGCCTTGAAGTTACAGAGATCTGCCTGCCTCTGGCTCCTGAGTGCTAGGATTAAAGGCGTGTGCCACCATACCTGGCTCCCACTTTGTCGCTTAATCATGCTGTTCCCAGACTCCCTCTCTTCCATCTCTTGGACCCTTCCTTTCTGTCCACAGCCCAGTCTGTATCCTCATACCTCCATCTTTTTCTGCTCATAGTCTTCCTCACTCACAGCCTCTCTTCTCCTTCCACAGCTGGCCTCCAAAAGGACACTCTGCAAGTCCCCAGCTGGGGGCCCAGCGTAGACCTGGAGCGGCCACCCCCTCCTTCCCTTCATGATTCGTTCGTAGCACAGGTAACAGGGTAGAATCTCAGTTCATTCCTGGAAAGGCAGTTCCTCTGGGTACTAGTGGGACTCACCAGAATTCTGACTTATATTGGGTAGTTTAATGACCTCTTCAGGTCACCCTGTCCAGCCTGAGCCTCTGTACCAGCTGCAGGGAGGACAGTCTAGAAGGTCAGATGGTGCTAGAGAGCTGGATCTGTTCGTAAAGTGCTCCAGAGGACCTGGGTTCCTTGTCCAGAATCCAACCTAGCCTAACTCAGGAGCTCCAAGCCAGTGAGAGCATCTCAAAGAGGTGGATATTATTTCTTAGGAGTACATCTGAGGTTCCTCTAGCACACATACACACATCATACACATACTACATCCACAGACACGACATACCCACCACACCACACACACTGCATACATTCCACGTACTACATACACACATCACACACATATAACATGCACAGCATACACACCATATACACACATATGCCATACACATGCACACACTAGATACACATACATACACAAATGCACGTGCATGCATGCAAAAAATATAATACACACCTATACATATGTATACATATGTGCGAATGTCTGACACACATTAGTTCTTTTGAATCCTTATCATTCAGCCACAGAGCCAGCCCTGCACTACTAGTCCTCTGGCTCAATGTACCAGCCTCATCACCCTCCCCTCCTCCCTTTCATTTCCCCCCAACCCATCCCTTACTTGAGATCCATGCTGCATAGATTTTGAGGGTACATTTAGGACCTCAGACTATGACAAGGGATGCCTCCACCCGACCATCCCTTGCTTGCTTTGTCACCCACTTGTGCACAAGACAGACCCCTTGTCTGCCATGCCCTGACTCTGGGCCAGGTGCTATGTTCAGTGAACAAGGGAACAGGCCAGTGGGGTGATGGAGGGCACAGGTTAGGGCATGCAGAGAGAAAGCTGGCAGGCTCAAGGTGACGCTACAGATGTGAGCCCGGGTGGGCCTTAGTCACCCAGTGATGGACATGTGGGAGACGCTGACAGCAGTTTGAGTTTTTATTTTAGTTTTTCCTTTGAGACAGGGTCTCACTACATAGCTCTAGCTAGCTTGGCATCCGCTCTGTATTGCAGGCTGGGTTGGAACTGCCTCTGCCTTCTGAGTGTGGGGATTAAAGGCAAGTGCCACCATGCCTGACTCTCATGGGTTATTGAGTAGGTAAATGGTAGATTCTGTTTGTACCTGGAGACAGGAGCACTGAAGATGAAGAGTAGCCATATAGGCACCTCTGACTCCTTACCTGTAAAGGGAGGGTGCATCTGTTCATTTAACTGAACCTGTCTTGCAGTGCTTAGCACAGGAACCACCTGCTCTCAGAGGTCCTTAGTCTCAGTTGATGTCACCATCAGATGTGGGGTTGTTGGGGGCATGAGGCCAGGAGGGTAAGAACAGTATCACATCCCTAGTCAGGTATCTGGGTGGTGATCATCTCCCCCTACCCATCCCTGTGCACTTCAGGGAACAGGAGCTCTGGCCCCCTCCTCCAGGCAGTGCAGCCCTGAAGGGAGGTGCAGGGCAGACTGCCTCAGTCTAACCATGTCTCCCTCACTCTCTTCCCTACCCCGCCCTGTTCAGTGGAGATGGACGATGAGGATGGGAGATGTTTACTAGATGTGATTTGGTGAGTAAAGGACTCCCCCCCGACCCCCTACATCCCAAATCTCTCTCTTCTCAAACACTCCCTCCTCACTTCTCTGCCCACATCCTCAAGATCATTTTCTTCTCTCTCTTGCAGCGACCCTCAGGCCCTCAATGACTTCTTGCATGGATCCGAAAAGGTAAGTGCCAGAGATGGGGAGGGATGTTCCTTGGGTACAGGGCTGGAAGATGGGATTGGCAGTGAGAGCCACATTTCCTGGTGCAGCAGGCATTCTGTGAGGATGATGTTGATGTGTGAAACAGAGCATTAGTCCCTGCCCTCACACTGTATCATCTCCCTGGTCACGGAAGAGTCATTAAACAGAATGTAAAATATCTCAGTAAACTTTCAGTTTTGAAACTTTTTTTTTTTTTTGTCTTTTTGAGACAGGGTCTCCCTGTAACCCCGGCTGTCCTGGAACTCACTACGTAGACCAGGCTGGCCTTGAACTCACTCACAGAGATCCACCTGTATCTGCCTCCCTAGTGCTGGGACTAAAGGCGTGTACTACCATGCCTGGTGACACTATTTTGTTGTTTTTTGTTGTTGTTGTTCTTGTTGTTGTTTTGTCTTTTTTGAGACAGGGTCTCCCTGTAGCCCCATCTGGCCTGGAATTTACTGTGTAGACCAAGCTGGCCTTGAACACACAGAGATCTGCCTGCCTCTGCCACCCAAGTGCTAGGATTAAAGGCATGCGCTGCCATGCCTGGCCTGAATCAGTACTATTTTGGATGTGCTTATTCACTTAAAATATAAGATTAAAAAATAAAAGTTGATCAACAGTAAAGGTTTTAATGAAAAGTATCATGCAGAGAATTACTAGAAAAGAATAGGAGGGGCTGAGGAGATGGCTCAGTGGGTAAGAGTGCTTACTGTGCAAGCATGAAGACCTGAGTTCAAATCCCCAGCATCCATGTAGAATTCCAAGCGTGACCACGCACACCCAGAAACCCAGTTCTGTTGGGTGGTAGAGACAGGAGGATCACTGGGACTTGCCAATCACCAGCCTAGCACCTAACACCTGGTGTCCTTTTGTGACCTCCACATCTGCCCCTGCATACATGAGTGTATATACCACACACACACACACACACACACACACACACACACACACACGCAAATAATAATAATAATAGGAGACATAAAAGAAAGCGAAGGCTTCCTGTAGTTGGTGGTGTATGGTCAGAGATGCTCACTGTGAGGTGACATTAAAGGTGACAGAGCTTCTAGCAGGGATAAGAGTGTGGATAAGGGAGAGAGATGGCATGTCAGGAACAGAAAGAAGGCTGGCAGGGTCAGCCTGAGGGCAAAGCTCCTATGAGGTCACACTGGGTGGACTGACACCTGGTCATGCTGTTTTGATTTTTATTCTTTTTTATACTTGGAGAGAAATATAAAAATGTACCTCTGGCTGGCCTTGAACTCACAGAGATCTGCCTGCCTCTACCCCTGAGTTTCTGAATGCTGGGATTAAAGTATGCCACCACACCTGGCTGATTTTTATTCTGAACCTGACAGCAGTTCTCAGGGGTTAGTAAGAAAATGCAGATTCTCTTTGCGCCCCAGAGACAGGAGCCCTGTGGGGAGACCTGTCAGTCTGGGCATGGTATTTCTATAGCCACAGGAACTAACCTGGAACTCACTATGTAGACCAGGCTACAGTCAGTCTCAAAGACAGCCACCTGCCTCTGCCTCCTGAGTGCTGGGACTAGAGGCATGCACCACCACACCCAGCTCAGTATTCATATGTAAGGGATTATTGTACATGCAGTGACTCAGGACCTCTGTTAAGCTTTCACAGATTGCCATGTTGGGAATCAGAGTCAGGAATCCGCTGGGTGGTCTTGATGCACAGATTTGCCCCAAGGTTTTGTGCTACCTGTGGCAGGGCCTGCAGACATCTGACAGCTTGTCTGGGGCTGGGATGTGTCCACTATGGCTGGCAAGAGGCCCCCATTCTTCCTGTGTGCACCTCTCTATCATGCTGTTCACATGTCCTCAGGACATGGCAGCTGGCCTCCCATGGCACAGGCTACCCAAGATAGAGAGCCAGGAGGAAGCCATGGTATCTTTTATGACCTGGTCTCCTGAGTCGCTCAGGCACTTCCAGCTTGTAGCCACCAGAATGGAGCTGCTCAGAGCCAGGCATGTGGCTCATTTGGAGTGCCGATCTAGCTTGCACAAAGCCCTGGGTTCATCCCCAGTATGACATAAAAAGAGGTGTGGCTTTCCACTAGTCCTAGCATTCATTCAGGAAGTAGAGGCTGGAGGATCAGAAGTTCAACTATGTAGCAACTTTGATGCCAGTTTGGATTATATGAAATTCTGCCTCAGAGATGGAAGGGAGCAAAGGGGGGAAGGAGAGAAGAGCCGTTCAGTCCGACTCACACTGTGAGGAGGGATGGAAGGGAGGGAGACAGCAAGGGAGGAAGGAGGAAGGAGCCCCTAAGTCCAGCCCACCCTTCATGGGAGAACTGAGCTCTGCTTCTTAAAGAAGATGCATCAAAGTGTATTGCCCTGGAGAGTGCAGTGGGTGGTGGCTTGGGCTGCACTGTCTACAGGAAAGGGGTGTGAGGCCCTCAGCCTGGGATTTGACTTAGTTTCATGTCTGTTGCGGGGATAACCTGACAACAAGCCACTTAGGGGAGAAAGGTGTTTATCTCAACTTACAATTCCAAGTTCAGTCCATCTTTGCAGGGAGGGACAGTGGCAGGAACTTGAAGCAGCTGGTAACCACACATCCACAGTCAGGAGCAGAGAGAGGTGCATGCATGCACTCTGGCCTGTGCTCAGCTCGATTTCCTCCATTCTTACACGCAGTTCAGGAGGCCCTGCTTAGAAAATGGTACCACCCACAGTGGGCTGTCTTCCCATTTAACTTCCTTCAGACAGTCCCCCCAGAGATATGCCCATAAGCCAACCCAATTTAGACAGTCCTTCATGAGACTCAGGTGATTCTAGTCTGTGTCTAGTTGACAAAGTTAACTATCATAGGATTTGTTTTAAATCTGGTTTCATCTAGACCTGTTTCACGGAGATCCAAGGACTGAGAGGGCCTGGGTTAAATGGTAGATTTGGCCTGTGCGACTGAGTGGACTCTGATGCTGAGATTGGGAATTTGGGCCAATCTCCAGAATTCCAAATGGATTGTTAGAAACACCTGGGCTTCTGGAGACCTCCAGCTGAGAGAATTTAGGGTAGCCTCAGTCTCAGAGAGATACATATGGACATCAGGGTCAGTTCAGACACCAAGATTTCCAGGACTCAGAGCCAGTCCTCCCCTCCTAATGGTAGGCACACTGTGGTGTGTTGGATGCTTGGACAGGGGAGGTGGGAGTGGGGGGGGGTCCCTGGGGCAGGTGGCATTGCCACCAGCCCTGAAGAGTATGTATGCTGCCAGAGGGATTGTGACAGTTTGGGCAACAGCTGGAATCCCAAGCTCCATATCTGGGGGCATCAGAGGCCAGGCAGGAGACTGGCATTGACTGGAGATGCTTGAGAGGCCAGCATGTCACCAGCCCTGTTTTCTGGGGCAGACTCATGTGTCCCATCCCACCCCCCCACACACACACCCTGCTCTTTTTGTCCCAAATAATAACCCTAAGGTTTCTGCTTAGTACGTGCACCTTCCCTGATGACCTTTGACCTTGGGGGGGTCTCATTGCAGCTGGACAGTGATGACCTCCTGGATGCCCCTGTGGAGGCCCAAAGTACCTTCTATGAAGGTCCAGGGGTAAGTGGCTGCCCATCAGTCATCACCCTACTGTCCCAGCAGGAGGGAGGCTGGAGGGAAAGCCCGGACATGCTGGAGGGGGTGCTTCACTGAGAACAGCCGGGGTTCAGGGGATTGTGCCCCTCCACCATGCTTCCTGGGCAGAAAGGGACAGAGGCCAGCTCTGGTGATCCTGGGGGAGATGTGTCTCACCTGCAGACTACAGATCCACTGGGAAAGTGCTCATGGGGTGGTGTAGACAGCCTTGAGCATCTACTGTATATCTGATTTTGTGTACTATGTACCCTAACTTCCCTCTTTTCATGTGTTTCTGTGTGTCTGTGTAAGGGCATGTTTGTACATGTAGAGGCCAGCCAGAGGCCAACCTTGGGTGATGTCACTGCTCAGGGGTCATCCAGCTGTTTTTGAGACAGGATCTCAGACTCACTGTCCTGGAACATGTGAACTGGGCTGACTGACCAGCAAGTGACAGGGACCTACCTGTCTGCCTCCCCAGCACTGGGATTACAGGCTGGTAACCCACCTTGTTCTAGTTATCCTTCAATTGCTGTGACAAAACCCTCTGACCAATACCAACTTGGGGGAGGAAAGGGTTTAGTCAACTTACATCTCGGTACAGTTCATCAGGGAGCCCAAGGTAGGCACTCAGGACAGGAACCTGGAGGCAGGAGCTGGAGCACAGGCCACAGAGGATCGCTGCTTACTGGCTTGCTCCCCTGGCCCTTCCCTGCTCAGCCTGCTTTCTTATGTAACACAGGCCCACCTGCTCAGGGGTGGCATCACCCACAGTGGGCTGGGCCCTCCCACATCACTCATCAAGAAGATGACCCTCAGACATGGCCATAGGCCAGTCCAATGGAGGCAATTCCCCAATTGAGGCTCCCTCTACCCAGGTATGTCAAGTTGACACTAAAGCTACCCAACACACACCTTATTTTTTTTTTATTTGTTTGTTTGTTTATTTATTCATTTATTTTTAGGCAGGATCTCTCTATGTAGTCCTGGCTGGCCTGGAACTCACTACAAGACCAGGCTTGCCTAGAATTTGCAGAGATCCACCTGCCTCTTAGATTTAGAGACCCAGTTACAGCAGTGACCACCCTGTATCTTTATTCTTTCATGACCTTTGTTGAAATTGATTCATTTTGGTTTTCTGAGGCAAGGGCTCATGTAGCCCCAGCTGGTTGTGAACTCCCTGTGTAGCTGAGGATGACCTTGAACTTCTGGTCTTTTTGCTTCCACCTCCCAGGTGTTGGGGTGACAGATGTGCACCACCACAATCCCAACATGCTGGTGCTGGTGATGGAACCCATGTTTGTGCAGGCCAGGCACCCACTACCAACTGAGACACATGCCTAGCCTCAACTCTGGTTTTTTTATTTTTTTAAATAAATCTTTTTATTTTTTTATGTCTATGTGTGCACTGCCTGCATGTAGGTGAGTGCATCCGTGTTGTGCAATACCCATTGAGGACAGAAGAGGTTGTTGGATCCTCTGGAACTGGAATTACGGACAGTTGTTAGCTGCCATGTGGGTGCTGGGATTCGAACCCAGGTCTTCTGCAAGGATAGCCAGTGTTCTTAACCACTGAGCCATCTCTCCAGCCCCCTGAGGGGTCTTTCAAACTATAGATTTTGATGTCACCTGGTCAGAGATCAAAGAAGTTGGCAGGTCTCAAGCCTGAGTGCAGCCTGTGGCACTCCGGGCCATGTGCTTGTTTAGCTGTGCGCATCGAGGGTCACTGCCCCAGAGAAAGGGAGTGTTGAACTCCCAGTGGGGTAGCACCTTGGCTTCCAGGTGGCAGCTGCCAGGTTGTGGCCTGTCTTTTCCCCAACTCCTGTCTCTAACTTGGAGCTAAGAGGGTTTTGTGTGTGTGTCATAGATGACGTGACATTCTTAGCCTTATGCTGACTCTTGAGGGTGGGCCTGAGTCATTATGCCATGACATGTGTATCACCCAGAGCACCTGGGAAAGTTTGCTCTCACAGAAGTTAAACAGCTGGGCGTGGTGATGCAGGCCTGTGATCCCAGCAGGAACAGGATGCAGGAGAAATAGGAGTTCAAAGTCATCCTTGTCTATAGAGTTAGCTGAGGCCAGCCTAGACTACCTAGTGAGTTCTAGGCTAGTTTGAGCAAGCAAAAGGTCAACCTGGACTAGGTAGTCTTCTTGAGGCTAGCCTAGGCTACATGAGACTCTGTTTCAGGGAAGAACAAACACTTGCATCTTTTTTGGGTACCAGAGTCATAAGTACATACTGTGGGTCTCTGTGCCTATTTAAATTTTAGTTGCATGTATCTGCATATGCACATGCATGTGCAGGGGGGAATGTGCCATGTCGTACGTGTTGAAGTCAGAGGACAACTCTCAGGAGTCAGTTCTCTGCTGCTATTTTGTGAGTTCCAAGGATGTCGTTCATGTTGTTAAGTCAGCATGCCCGTACCTCTTCCCGCTTAGCAGGTTTGCTGGCCCTCTGTGACTGTTTTTAAAAATATGTGCATATGTTTTACTTTATTATTATGGTGTATATGATTCATGTGTGTGAGTGATGTGTGTGTGTGAGTAGGGGTACAGGCATGTCAGAGGACAGTTTTCAGGAATTTCCTTCTCTTTCTACCGGGGGATTGGGATTTGAGGGTTGTGAGGTTTATGCAGCAAGTGCTATAGCCCACTGAGCCATCTCCTCAGACCCTCTCCCAATATTTTTATTGCCTTCTACTGATAGGTGTAGATGGGGAAACTGAGGTAAGATTAAGCAATACCTAGATTGCATAGTCAAGCCCATGACCATGCCAGGGTTTGGTTCTGCATCCAGCTGCTCCCAGATAGAATGTTTTTGATCTTGGTAGATTGACCCCAAGTGTCCCTTTGCTGACCTCAGCACTTACCTTCTCTCTTCCCTGACCTCCAGCTCCACGTGCAAGAAAGTTCTGGCAACCACCTGAACCCAGAACCCAGCCAGCCTGCCCCTAGTGTGGACCTGGACTTCTTAGAAGATGATATTCTGGGCTCGCCTGCGACAGGAGGCGGGGGCGGGGGCGGCGGGAGCGCAGACCAGCCCTGTGACATCCTTCAGCAGAGTCTCCAGGAGGCCAACATCACAGAGCAGACTTTGGAGGCAGAGGCTGAACTGGACCTGGGTCCCTTCCAGCTGCCCACCTTACAGCCTGCTGACGGTGGGGCTGGAGCAACTGGTGCCGCAGGGGCAGCTGCGGTGGCTGCAGGAACCCAGGCCCTTTTCCCAGGCGGTGGTGATCTGCTAGGTCTGCAGGCCCCACCCACCGTACTGACCCACCAGGCCCTGGTGCCGCCCCAAGATGTGGTCAACAAGGCCCTAAGCGTCCAGCCCTTCCTGCAGCCAGTGGGCCTGGGCAACGTGACTCTGCAGCCCATCCCTGGCCTCCAGGGCCTGCCCAATGGAAGTCCTGGGGGTGCTACAGCAGCCACCCTGGGTCTGGCACCTATCCAAGTAGTAGGCCAGCCCGTCATGGCCCTCAACCCACCCACCTCCCAGCTTCTGGCCAAGCAGGTGCCTGTCAGTGGCTACCTGGCCTCAGCAGCCGGTCCCTCAGAGCCAGTGACATTGGCATCCGCAGGTGTGTCCCCCCAGGGGGCCGGACTGGTCATCCAGAAGACCCTCCCAGCTGCGGTGACCACCACACTCAATGGGAACTCAGTGTTCGCCGGGACAGGGGCTGCCACCGCAGTGGCCAGTGGGGCACCCTCGGGACAGCCTCTGGCAGTGGCCCCTGGCCTCGGCACATCACCACTGGTACAAGCACCCAGTGTGATCTTGCATCGAACCCCCACGCCCATCCAGCCCAAACCTGCAGGGGTCCTGCCCCCCAAACTCTACCAGCTGACACCCAAGCCCTTCGCCCCCACAGGGGCCACCCTCACCATCCAGGGAGAGCCAGGCACCCTCCCTCAGCAGCCCAAAGCCCCCCAGAACCTGACTTTCATGGCGGCAGGCAAGGCTGGCCAGAATGTGGTGCTGTCTGGCTTCCCGGCACCAGCCTTACAGGCCAACGTGTTCAAGCAGCCACCAGTCACCTCTTCAGGGACAGCCCCGCCACAGCCCCCTGGAGCCCTCAGCAAGCCCATGAGTGTCCACCTCCTCAATCAAGGCAGCAGCATTGTCATTCCAGCCCAGCACATGCTGCAGGGCCAGAACCAGTTCCTGCTGCCGGGCACTCCGGCTGTGCAGCTCCCCCAACCACTCTCTGCCCTTCCTGCCAACGTGGGTGGCCAGATCCTCACAGCCGCAGCACCCCATGCAGGTGGACAGCTCATCGCAAACCCAATCCTCACCAACCAGAATCTGGCAGGCCCACTGAGTCTGGGTCCTGTGCTGGCACCCCACTCTGGAGCACACAGTGCTGCACACATCCTCTCTGCTGCCCCTATCCAGGTGGGCCAGCCTGCACTCTTCCAAATGCCTGTGACACTGGCCACCAGCAGCCTGCCCACCCAGAGCCAGCCAACCCCCTCTGGCCCCACAGCCACCACGGTCCTTCAGGGCGTCACCCTGCCTCCCAGTGCAGTGGCCATGCTCAATGCCCCAGAAGGGTTGGTCCAGCCCCCGGCCCCAGCTGCCTCCACAGGGGAAGCCACGCCCATCCTGGCAGTGCAGCCCACCGCCCCGGTGCCGCCTGCTGTCACCACACCACTGCCCTTGGGTCTCCAGCAGCCACAGACACAGCAGTCTTCGCAGGCCCCCACTCCACAGGCAGCCAACCAGCCTCAGGCCACCCCGCCCCAGGCCAGCCCAGGCCTGGCATCCAGCCCAGAGAAGATCATCTTGGGGCAGCCATCCTCTGCGGCCACCACGGCCATCCTCACTCAGGATTCCCTCCAGATGTTCCTGCCCCAGGTACAGGGGAGGGAGGGGGAGAGGGAAGGGCTGAGTGGCAGCTACAGGGCGATCTCAGGGTTAGGGACAGGAAGCCCATAAGGCAGACAGATGAGCAGATTGTTAAACAAGAGATGGGACTGGCAGACTAAGGGCTGGACAAGGGGAAGGGCTGATTGATGGACTCGAGGATGACTGACTGACAAACACCTTTTAGGTCATCTGACAGACAAGCAGAGGGATCTCAGAGAGAGGGACAAGACATGGATGGACAAATAGCTGTGACTCTAAGGAGAGTGGATAGAGGTGGTGGGGCTGAGCTCAGAGTAGACAAAAGTTCTGAGGTGTGCCTGCTCAGCACCTGGGTGTTCAGATATCCATGAGCATCAGTGGGGGTGGCAGACTCAGGTGGGAGCCCATGGCCTCTGGGGGCCTTCTGACCCTGTGTGGGTCGCCCCTTGCAGGAGAGGAGCCAGCAGCCCCTCTCTACAGAGGGTCCCCACCTCTCGGTGCCTGCCTCGGTCATAGTCAGCGCCCCACCTCCTGCCCAAGACCCAGCCCTGGCCACACCTGTCGCCAAAGGAGCTGGCCTCGGCGCTCAGACTCCTGATAGCCAGGCTTCCCCGGCTCCGGCCCCCCAGGTAGAAACACCCGGCAGCTTTGGCCCTCCTCCCCGCTCTGTCCTGCCTGCCTGTCCTGCTGCCTTGGGAAACGCTCTGTCCTTTGTCACCCACTCCTTTGTTCCCTGAGACTCCTGGCCACAGTGCACGCTTGAGACCAGGGCCAGCTCATGGGAGCCCAGGTCTAGGCAGGGGCACAGGACACAGTGGGATGGGAGCTAACCGTACTGGGAAGCACTCAGTTCTTTTGCAGTTCAAACATACAAAAGTCAGGTGTGGTGGTGCCTGTCTGTAACCCCAGCCCTGAGGAGATGGAGGCGGGAGGATCAGAAGTTAAGGGTCATCTTCAGCTACATAGGGAGTTGGAGGCCAGCCTGAGCTACATGAGATTCTGTCCCAACAACCAAATGAACCATACTGAAGACTTCTCAGTCCCTCCTGAGCAAAGCTCTTCTGTTTCTGTTCACTGTGTGCATGAGCAACTGCACATGTGCGTAGTCTGCTCTCCAGTGTTGTATGTGACAGCAGGCGCTGCCTATGGGTTTACACCTTGCTTCTGTCCTTTAACTTGGCCTTGGAGGCTGCTCTTCATTCCTTTCACACAGCTGTGCAGTGGGTTGAGCCTGTTAAGTGGATGGGACATTTCTCTAGTCAGTCCTTGGCCTTCTAAAGTCATCCTGTTCTTGTGGGCAAGGTTGCATGTACTTAGTATGGATGGCATTTTGCAGGGTAAATTATTGTAATTTTGTGGTCAAGGGATTGAACTCAGGACTTTGTGTATGCTAGGCACGTGCTCTACCACTGAGCCACACCCCTAGTGCTTACTGGGAGTTTCTAGGTAAGCACTTACCATTGAACCAGATAATCAGCCCTTTGAAAATGCTTTAAATATATTTTTATTCATGTGCATGTGTGAGTATATACTGGTGCCTGCGGAAGCCAGAAGAGGGTGTTGAACCCCTTGGATCTGGAGTTAGTGGGCACTATGCTCTACCATATGTACGTGCTCAGAAATGAACTTAGTTTCTCCGGAAGAGCAGCAAGAGCTTCTAACCCTGATTCATCTCTTTCACCCCCTCTGAAAAATTTTATTTTGAGACAGAATACTGCTAAGTTGCCTGGTTAAGCCTTTGACTTGTCTTTCTGTCTCAGCTTCCCAAGTAGCTGGCGATAGAAGTCTATACCAGCATGCATGGCTGGGAATAAGTTCTTTGAAAGGTTTCTGACTCTAAAGCCATATGGCTTTATATTTGTGATCTCCAAGCTGCCCTCTGTGGAGCATCAGTTGGTTAAGCTTTATCAGCAGCGCAACGTGGGCCTCTTTCCACCAGCCTCGCCGATGTATTGAAGAGCCTGTCTGACAGGCGAAAATGGTGCTTTGTGCTGTTTTAAGTCACGCTTCTTTCATTGTGAGAGATAAGACACATTTTCATGTATTAAGAGTCATTTTTTCCATGAAACTGTTTATATCCTTGGCCATTTTCAGCTTTGGGTTCTTGGTCACTGTCTTACTGATTTGTTGATACTTCTCCTTTTTTCAATTTTTGCTATTTTCATACAATATATTTTTATCGTATTTAGATCCCCTCCTTTCCCTACCTCCCCTTACTCTTCCCCACCCGGTACTCTATTTATTTATTTATTTATTTATTTATTTATTTATTTATTTATTATTACACAAGCATAACACCATTATTTATTATTTATTTATTTATTTTTAATTTAGTATTTTTGAGACAGGGTCTCCCAGTAGCCCCAGCTGGCCTGGAACTCACTTTGTGGACCAGGCTAGCCTCAAACTCAGAGATCCACCTGCTTCTGTCTCCCGAGTGCTGGGATTAAAGGCATGTGCCGCCCTGCCCTGCTTTATTTTATTTACATAGAGAGAATCCAATTTGTCTCCCCCAAATGCCCTTCATTGTGGGTCTGTCCACTGGAGCATGCTTAGCCTACCGAGAGTCACATCCTTGAGACTGACTCTAATTGTTATTCTTTTGTGTTTGTTTTGTTTTGAGACAGGTTCTCACTGTGTAACTCCAGCTTGACTAGAACTCACTATGTAGATCAGGCTGGCCTTGATGGCACAGAGATCAACCTGCTTCTGCTTCTGGGGTGCTGGGATTAAAGACTTGTACCACCATACCCGGTTTTTGACACTCTTTACTTGAGAGGAAATGAGTCTTTGGTCTTGTGAGTCTTAAACCTGAGAATTCAGGGCAGGGTTCCCTTCTATTCTGGTGGAGTGGATCTTTTACTTATTCAAAAAAGACCTGAGGAGAAGTAAAAAGAGGAACAGATCACATCAGCAAGGGCCAGGATGGCAGAAATCATGAACATGCCTTGAACAGCCATGATTTTATAGACAGACCACCTGCCGTGTCACCTTGAGCAACCTGTTTCTTCTAGATATTAGGGTAGGGTGGGTGGGAGTCTTAGTTAGAGTCTGTGAGCTGATGCGTGGAGGGCACACAGTAGGCACTTGTTTGTGTCTGTTCTTGTCTGTACCTGCAGCTGTTGTGGGGAAGGCCATGCAGCTAGCACAAGGTTGTCAGAGGGCCGAGGGTATATTATGTCCACTCGGGGAAAGACAAGGAGGTGCAGGGCATGGCCTGTGTGTGAGGAGTCTTCCTCCCCCAGCTCTGAGAGTCAGAAGTCAGAAGTGGTTGTAGAGTCAGTCAGCCCCAGGCCCGGTCCTATTTCAGGTGACTGCCTCTCTGATCCTGTTGTCCCATATGTGAGCTCCTCCTGCTGGCTCACAGGTGACAGCTAGGTGAGTGCAACTTTGAGCCCTGATTGATGGGTATTGGCTGAGCACCCACCATGTGCTGGATTCTTTCCTGAGATGACCAGTTTACCCAGTACTGACTTTCCATTGTCAGTGTAAACTGATACACTTTCAAAACTGATGCATAGGGCTGAGCTGTGACTCAGTTGGTAGGATGCTCGCCTAGCATGCAGGAGGCCCTGAGTCCTCCTGGTCCTCCCACCTCTACCTCCAGTGTGCTAGGATCACAGTCTAGCACCACCATGTCCACTTTCAACTGAGATCTTAAGACTATGTTGGCCCTCAATCCCTGCCTGTGGCATGCAGCTCACAGAGGCATGGTTTGGAACCCTTGCGGTGGGCCTGGGGGCCACCGCCCTGTACAGAGCTTGGCCTCTGTAGGACTTGGCATGACAGTTGGCTCTCGCGTTTGGATGAGCAGGCAGATGGATGGGTGGGTGGATTGGTGCTCAGCTACATGTCCCTTGCGGGGACAAGCACCCAGCTTGAGAAACACAGTTTCTTATTTTTGATTTTAGAGAGTATCTTACTCTTTAGCCCTGGCTGGCTTGAAACGTGCAATTCTCCTGCAAGTGACTTTCAAGTGTTGGGATGACAGAAGGCACCACCATGCCTAGCTGCCCCTGGGTGCTTTTTTATTTAAACAAAGCCTCATGCAGCCCAGGCTGACCATGAACTCTATGTAGTTGAGGATGATCTTGAACTTTTGATCCTCCTGCCTCCACCTCCCAAGTGCTAGGGTTACAGCTGTGTGCCACTACCTCCAGTTTATGCAGTTCTGGGGACCAGACCCGGGGCTGCCTGCATGCCAGGCAAGCACTCTGCCTACTGAGCTACATCTCCAGCTCCCTTTGTACTTCTTTTTTTTTTTAATATTTTATTTATTATTTTTATTTTATATGTATGAATGTTATGCCTGCTTGTAGGTAAGTGCACCCGTGTCATGCAGTGCCCGAGGAGGTCAGAAGAGGCTGTCAGATCCCCTGAAACTGGAGTTATGGACAGTTGTTAACTGCCATGTTGGTGCTGGGATTCGAACCCAGGCCCTCTGCAAAAACAGCCAGTGTTCTTAACCGCTGAGCCATCTCTCCAGCTCCAACCCTTTGTACTTCTTAAATGCTAGTCACAACCTACCAGTGTCACTTGAGCCATCCCTAGTTGGCAAGTGTGTGGCAGTTGACAAACTATAGTCCAAAAGAATTGTGCCACCAGACAAAGAGGGGACTCTGTGATCTTAGGCAAATGGCTTATTTAAACGTATGTCAGTTTCCTTACCTCTCAAGTGAGGATGACACATAAATTCATGTACACTGGGTCCTTACCTCTGGGCTGGTGTCCTAGTTACCTTCTAGTTCTGTGATAAAACACTGATCAAAATCAGTGTGGGGAGGAAAGGGTTTTTCCACCTTCAGCTTACAGTTCATCATGGAGAGAAGACAGGGTGGAAACTCTGGGCAGGAACCTGGAGCACAGACCATGAGGAAACACTTGCTCTAGCCCCAGCTTACCTGGCACTCACTATGTAGACTAGGCTGGCCTTGAATTCACAGAGATCCTCCTGCCTCTGCCTCCCAAGTGCTAGGATTAAAGGCGTGCACCACCACGCCCAGCTCAACCTGCTTTCTTGTACAATTTAGGACCACCTGTCCAAGGGTGGCACCACCCATGCCTATAGAGGGTGGGGCCCTCTGACATGACTCAGTAATCAAGAAAATGCTTCAGACACCCCCATAGGCTGATCTTATAGAGGAAATCCCCCAATCTGAGGGTCCCTCTTCCCAGTGTCAGGCTGACAACGGAAGCTAACCAGCACAGCTGGCCACACTGAGAGCTCTCAGGCAGCTGGGTGTGGTGGTGCATAACAGCAATCTCACCACTTGGGAGGATGAGGCAGGAAGAGCAGGAATTCAGATTCATCCTGGGCTTCATAGTGAGTTCCAGGCTAGCCTGGGCTACATGAAACTGTCTCAAAAAAAAAACAAAACAAAAAACCATAAAGCAAGGCGGGTGTGGTGGTGCACACCTTTAATCCCAGCAGATGGATCTCTAGGGCGCTTGAGGCCATCCCATTCTACATAGCAAGTTCCCCGCCTGCCTGGCTCCTTAAGACTCTATTTCAAAACAAAACAAGATGCTGGGCAGGGCTGCAGTCATGAGAAGGCTTGTGGAGGCTGTTGAGCCTGATTCTCAGCCCAGGCATGTGGCAGTTGGCAGATGGCCTCAGTCTTCCTTGTGTGGGCCTCCAAAGGAACAGGTCACAGCATGCCACAGTTGGCTTCCCCACAGCAGATGAGCCGCAGAACTGGAGAGTAGGCTCAGCCCTCCTTATAACCTAGTCCCAGAAGTGACATAACGCTCACTTCAATAGAATGCCTTTGTCAAGGAAATCAGTCCTGGTAAGATGTGGACTGAATACAGGGAGATGATGGTGTGTCTTGAGGCTGGTACCACACCACATTCAGCACTGTCAGTCTCTCTTAATGTTTACTTAGCACTAACCCTATGTACACATTTTCCCCAATGAGTCCCTTGCCCCTAGGTTGTCCTAGGTACTCCCAAGATCTTAGTACGGTATTGCAGCCCTGGGGAAGAAGAAACAAACCTCTGACTTAACCATCTTACTAGCCAGATGTGGTGGTGTACATCTGTAATTGCAGCAGTAGGGAGGCTGAGGCAGGAGGATTGTTCTGTGTTTGAGACTAACCCCAGGTATATAGTAAGGCCTGTCTCAGAAACAACAAAAATTCACATTGCATTGTTAGAAAGGTAGCAAATTTAGAGTGGACACAGTACAGTTATCTGACCCAGTTTCATAATCATGTTTACTTATCTAAAATATTTTTACAATTTTTTTATTATTTTAATTTTGCTTGTATGAGTATATTGTCTGCATATATGTAGTGCACCTGTGTCTGCAATGCCCAAGGAGGTCAGAAGAGGGCGTTGGAGTCCCTGGAACTGGAGTTTCAGGTTGTTAGCCATGATGTGGGTGCTGAGAATCAAACCTGGGTCCTCTGCAAGAGCAGCCAGTGTTCTTAACTGCTGAGCCATCTCTCCAGCCCCGTTATTTAAAATATTATTTATTTATTTATTTATTTATATTTTATGTATATGAGTATTTTGTTCTGCATGTTATGTAAGTGCACTCATGGATGCACTGCCTGTGGAGGCCAGAAGAGGGTATAGACCCTCTGGAACTGGAGTGAATGATGGTTTTCCCATGTAGGTGCTGGGAACCCAGCTTGGGTACTCTACAAGTACAGACGGTGTGTGTGTGTGTGTGTGTGTGTGTGTGTGTGTGTGTGTGTGTGTGTGTGTGTTTATTGAATTTTTGTGTATTTTATACATAAAATCATCTTTGTACTCCCTCCCCTTCCCCTTTGGCACCTCCCATAGCCGCCCCCACCCCCACTGGAGTTCATACATTCTGTCATTTGTGTTAGTTCTATTATGTAAAGTTAGTCAGTGTTCTTAACCACTGAGCATCTCTCCAGCCCCCAACTTTTTCTTTCTTTTGTTATTTCTTTTTATTTAAAATACTTTATTATTTTTATTTTTATGTCTATGAGTGTGTTGCCTACATGTACATAAGTACACCTGTGTTGTGCAATGTCCATGGATGTCAGAAGAGGGTGTCAGATCCCCTGGAACTGGAATTAGGACAGTTGTTAGCCAGCATGTGGGTGCTGGGAATCAAACCCTAGTCCTCTGCAAGAGCAGCCAGTGCTCTTAACCACTGAGGCATCTTTCAAGTCCTTTATGTATGAGGCCAGAAGACAATCAGAGGGACTCTGTTTTCTCCTTCTCGCATGTGGGTCCCAGGAGTTGGCCACAGGCACCTTTACCAGCTGAGCCATCCCGTCTTCCCTTATAAGCCACCTTAACCACTTGTTCAGGCTGTAATAATCTTATTTCACTTAGCTCTCGAGTGCCTTCTTGTGGCCACTGACTGCAAAATCATCTAGGGTAGTGGCGTGGGCTGGGCTTTCTTAGCACTAAGATTCTTACTGGATTGTCCTGTTTTGCCTGTTGTAAATACGGCCACAGTGGATATCCCTGTGAGCAGGGGCTGGGATAGTCTTTTTTTCTTCTTTGCCATCCCCCATTGATGCTTGGGATTGAATCCAGGGCCCCATGCATGCTGGGCATGGCAGGTGCTCTACCTCTGAGCCATAGCCCCAGTCCTTTTAGTGAGTCTCTATAAACTGTATAAGCTAACCTTGAACGCACTATATAGCCCAGGCTGGCATTGTGATTCTCCTTCAATACCTCCAACACTTTTTCACTCTAACTTCTCCCCTCCCAATGCTGGGCATAGAACCCAGGGCCTCATGCGTTCTAGGCACCAGCTTGGTAGCTGAATTGGTAGCTGAGTTGTACTCCCACTCCCTTTTTCTCTTTAAAAAATTTAAAAGTGAAGCTGGGTGTTGTGGTGCACGTCTTTGATCCCAGCACTCGGGAGGCAGAGGCAGGGGGATCTCTGTGAGTTCAAGGCCAGCCTATTCTACATAGTGAGTTCCAGGACAGCTGGGGCTACAGGGAGACCCTGTTTCAAAAAGACCAAAAAAATAAATGAATGAATGAATGAATGAGTGAATGAATGAATAAATAAATAAATAAATAAAAAGTGAAGCACATTTTACTATAAGTTCAAGGTCATGACCCCTTTTTTGTTTTAGGTAAGCTCCCAGGTAGACCAGGTTGGCCTCATGTAGCCAAGGATAATCTTAAACTTCTGATCCTCCTGTCTCCACCATCCCAGTGCTAGGATCCCAGGCATGCACCACCATGCCAGGTTTATGCCATGTTGGGATGGAACCCAGGGCTTTGTGCATGCTAGGTGGACACTACCAACTGAGCCACTTCCCCAAGGTCATGACCCTTTGGAGTCCCCACAGCTGCCTTCTGTGGGGTTGTCAGGGGACAGTCCCATTCACTGTGTAGAAAGCCCAGGGCTGCTCATCTGTCCTCTGCTTAGGCTGGAAGTTTGGGGTGTCTAGACTGATTGACTGATTGTTCCAGTTTGTTTCGGGTGTTTTGCATCTTAATTGTCAGAGTTTATTCGAGGCTGAGCTTGAATTGCTCAGAGGGTCCCAGGCTTAGAGACCAGATACCTGGATGAGTGACAGCATGCTGAGACCCAGGCAAGAATCCCAAGCTGCCAAGTGCCTCTCCTGTACAGCAAGGGGGTTCTTGAGATGTCTGGTTCTAGGTCTGTGTGTGTCGGGGGGCGGGGTGCGGGAGAGGGCACAGTGTGCATGTGCCCAGATTATGCGCGTAGATCAAAGGAAAACTTGGAGGATTTGGTTGTCTCCTTCCACCGTGTGGGACCCAGGGATTGAACTCAAGGTCATCAAACTTGGCAGCAAATGCTTTTACCTGGTGAGCCATCTCACTAGCCCATGGTCCTGGGTCTTATGCAGAGGGTTCCAAAGTCAGTGTGGTTTTGAGGCCAAGACCATGAGCAAAGTGGGAGCCTCACCTTTCCCTGGTGTCATGCTCCCTCCTCAGCTATCATTTTCGCCCTCTGCTTCCTATCTCCCATCTGTGAAGTGGGTAGGAACCAGCCAGGCATGAGACATCCCATGAGCCAATGCAGGTGGCCAGGTCTGTGCAACAGTCCAGCCCAGTGTTGGGTACACAGCTGGCACTCACTGGTTGCTTAGTGCCTGCTGTGGTTGTGACTCTTGGGGAAGACACTCCTGAGGGGTGAAGCCCTATGGCTTAGACCCACATAGCTTGGACGGCTGTTATAGAATACGCAGTGGGTGCCATTGCCACACACATGTAGTAGTCCACGTAGCTGGGCCACCTGGACACAAGACAGGCTCCAGATGCATAGAAAGGAGCCCAGGGCTCAAATGCAGCATCTAAGATGCCCCCCTTTTCCATGGGTCACGCAGCCTCCCTTGCTGGCCAGCAGCCTCACATCCTGAGTGGTGTCTGTGACGTCACAGGCTCCTCCCTGTGCTGTGCTCCTCCTGCCTCCCTGCTCAGCCCTGCCATTGCTTCCCTGCCAACCTGCATACCCTACAGGGCTTGCCTTTGGCTGTGGGGTGGGGGTGCACATGGAGCATTATGGGGGTGATCAGAGGGTAGAGTGGGGTGGGGGACATGTGGGGACAGGTAGAGGTGCAGTGAAGGGAGGATGGAGGGGTGGCCTGGGGAGGTGGGAGGTGAGAAAGGAGGTGGTGGTGGCAGTGGGGTCCTGCCTCAGGGAAGGAGAGGCAGAAATGGAGGGTCGGGTAGGGTGGTGTAGGTGGAGAAGGGTGGCTGGGGTCATAGTGTCTTGGAATGATGGGAGGCAAGGCTCATCTGACTCTTTCTGTCCCTCTGACTCTTGTGACAGATCCCCACAGCTGCTCCACTGAAGGTCCCTGGCCCTGCCTCCTCCCCATCACTACCTCACCAGGCCCCGCTGGGAGACAGTCCCCACCTGCCCTCCCC
>NW_008331138.1:1332343-1344569 GCF_000622305.1 Nannospalax galili
CCTCTGCGCCCCCCATCCCAGCCTCCTGAGGGCCCAATGCCACCAGCCTCCCACCTCCCACCCTCTTCCACCCCCTCTGCTGTGGCTTCCTCCTCTGAGCCCTCCACCAGGTTGCCAGTCCCCACACCCCCTGACTTCCAGCTCCAGTTCCCACCGGGCCAGGGGCCCCATAAGTCCCCCACTCCACCACCAGCCCTCCACTTGGTCCCTGAGACCACAGCGCCCCCTCCACCACCTCGGACCTTCCAGATGGTGACTGCCCCCTTCCCAGCGCTGCCCCAGTCGAAGGCCCTTCTGGAAAGATTTCACCAGGTAACCTGTGGCAGGGACAGCTTCCCACCTCCCCAGGCTGTCCCCTTTGCCTACCTACTATGTGTCTCTACCCTTCCCCCATGTATCTGGCCACCCTCACTGCTATCCTGAATCCCATCCCTCAACCACCTTTCCGACCTCAGGTGCCATCTGGGATTATTCTCCAGAATAAGGCAGGGGGTGCCCCCACCGCCCAGCAGGTGTCCACCACCCTGGGGCCCCTCACCACTCCCACTGCCTCAGTGCTGGTCAGTGGACAGGTGCCATCTGGGACTTCTGCCACCTCCAGCCATGCCCCAGCCTCAGCACCTATGGCCACCACAGGTAGGGAGAGGAGCCCACCCAGGAGAAGGGGTGGGGTAGCTGCTGTGTGCCAGAGCCCAGGGTCTCACCCTGGCTCCCTGGCACCAACAGGTTGAGAAAGGAGGGCAGAAAGGAGGGTCTCAGGAACTTGGGGTGGGGGTAGGAGTAGGGCTTACCATGGAGGAAGAGCCTTCATGCTTCTGACTCCTGGTCCCTCTCCCCTCTCCTCCATCCCAGGCCTCCCAACTCTACTTCCTGCTGAGAACAAAGCCTTTACCAGTAACCTTCCAACCATGAGTGTGGTCAAAGCCTCTGTGTCTGGGCCAGGGAAGCCCCCAGGGCTGCAGGTAAGGGACCTGGAGCAACCAGGCATCACAGAACGAGCTGGCAGGGCTGGAATGAACCTAGGACACTGGGCAGGGACGGCCAAGACTGTGACAAGAGCCAAGCTGGGGCAGGAAGGGGCAGTGGAAGTCTGCAGGGTCAGAGGTGAAGTACAGAGACAGCTGGACACACAGTCTCCAGGGCAGCTGAGTGACAGTGTGAGAGGCCAGCCAGGGAAGGCACAAGTGACACTGAGGTGAGGGTAGACATGGTTAAGACTGTTTGGTGGGCACTGAGGACAGGAGAGGTGGGAATGGCCGGGTGAGACTAGACTGGGAGGTCAGGGTGAATCCTGGTCTAGAGGTGGAAGGGACCTGGGCAGGGGCCAGGGGAGGATACTCCAAGAAGTAGGGGAGACTGGAAGACTCAGAGTGTAAGACAGAAAGTTGGGTGCAGGCTAGGGTTGGGGGCATGGCTCAGCGGTAGAGCACTTGCATAGAATCCACCTGTCAGATACTAGGGGAATGACCCAGTGACAGAGCACCAGTGAAGGGCTGGGGGTATGGCTCAGCAATCCAGTGGGTACCTGCCTAGAATCCCCGAGGGAGGAGCTGGGGGTGTGGCTCAGTGATTGTGTTCTTGCCTGGAATCCACCAATGAGGGGCTGGGGGTGTGGCTCAGTGATAGAGGGCGTGCCTAGAATCCACCAATGAGGAACTGGGGGCGTGGCTCAGAGGTAGAGCGCTTTCCTTGCGCTAAGCTCTGGATTCTGTCCCTGGTAAGAAAAAAATTATATAGACAGACCAATTATAGCAAACCAAGCAGATCAAATACTACATTAATGAGAAGCAGAGAGGAGGCTGGCAATGAAGTAGTTCAATCATGGTGAAATTTGAGTCAAGCTATAATGAATGACTCAGGAAGACCAAAAGACCAAAGCAGAGAGACCCGTCCTGGGCTAGGGCAGAGGAGACCTAAGTGGAGCGTGCAAGGACTTCGGCCTCCTTGTTAACACTTCTCCTACAGCCTGGGCCACATCTGCTAGACTGCTTCCCTTCCTCCCCTCCTTCCTCCTTCTCTCCCTCCCTTCCCTTCTTTCTTTCCTGTGTGTCCCTCCTTGGTTTTTGAGAAAAGGTTTCAGATAGACAAGGCTGCCTCGAAGTCCTCCCTCTCAAGTGCTGTGCCTTACAGGCTCTTTTCATTTCCTTTCTGGCTGTGACAAAACACTGAGCAACAACAGCCTAGGGGAGCAGAGGACTTACTTGTTCTATACTTCCAGGTCACAGTGAAGGGACATTGGGTCAGGAACTCAAGCAGAAACCACGGAGGAAGCTTAGCTTTCTTATACAGATCTGAACCACCTGCCTAGGGCCGGTGCCATTCTCAGTAGCCCTCCTGCATCACTTAAATAAGACATGCCCACAGGCCTGTCTTCAGTGGAGGCCTCTCCTCTCAACTCTAGGCTGTGTCAAATGGACAATTAAGGCTAACCAGGACACAGGCTATGACAGACACCTGGCTTTCCCTGACCAGTCTCTCTGGATGGACAGGGATCCTGGGGCTGGCCAGTCCTCCCATCTGTGTCCCTGGCTGGAGGGAGGATACAGGGATGGGGGCGGGGAAAGAAAAGGCTTCCTCCTCATGGTACCTGCCACTCACTTCTCCTCCTTCCACAGTATGATAGCAAGTTGTGCAGCCTAAAGAAACATCCCCTGCTGCAGCCCAGCAAGGAAGCCTGGTGAGTGACAGCTGCCGGCCCTGAGCCCCACCCCAACTGCAGGGACCACCCTCCACAGGGCCCCAGTTCCCTTCTCCATAGCTGTTTGCATACTCTTTGGCATCAGTTTCCCTGCTGCCGAGGACATGGAGTGAGGACACTGGGGGCCCCGCCAGGCTGCTGGCTCTAAGAGGCTGCAGTGTGCTAGGGCTGTAGCTCCGTGTGGAGTGCCTGTCTAGCACGCACAGAGCCCTGACTTCCATCCAGAGCCCCAATGACAAAAGCCACAGTTTAATCTGTGTGGGCTAGCCCTATTCCGTCATCTTGTCAGACACCATGGGGGAAAAGCCAGGTAGGAGGGACTCAAAGGACTTTGACGGGGGTAGGTGGTGGTTGGCTGTTTGTTTGTGTTGTATGCCCCACAGTATTTGTTAAGCACTCACTGTGCAGCCCTAGATGCAGGACCACAGCAGTTACAAGATCCTATCCATGGGACTGGGGGCTGTGGTCTCCAGCAGAGATCTCCCAGGCTTATCTGGTCAGGGACAGGCTCACGTGATGGGGAAACCCAGCCTACTGTGTTGGGTTCTGTAGAAAACCACAATGGAGGGAAAACAGGCTCTTAAAACCTCCTAACACCCTTTTACCCACCCCACCCCTAACAGGTCTCTTAGGCCAGAGACTAGAGATGTCCTGCCCCCTGGTGGCAGGAGACAGAATACCACGGTGGGAGAACCTTCAGGTTCCTGCCCAACTCTCCTCTCCTGGTGAGAGTGCTGAGCAAGAGTGATGTCCTCTCACCTTTCCCAGTCTCCTATGCCCTTTTATGTCTCCTGTTAACTTTGGTCTGTGATCAGAGAAGCAATGAAAAGGGAATGTGTCTTGAGCGTGTGTCCTTGCAGTGTTGGGTCTCTGGCCTGGGACTGCAGTTTGGGATCAGTTCCTCCTGTCCTCATCCCTGGCTCTGTGTGTGGTCTAACCCCACCCCCAGTTTCTTGGAGCATCTGCACAAACATCAGGGCTCTGTCTTACACCCTGACTACAAGACAGCCTTCCCCTCCTTCGAGGACGCCCTCCACCGCCTTCTGCCGTACCACGTCTACCAGGGTGCCCTCCCCTCCCCCAACGACTACCACAAAGGTGAGCCCCCGCCCACGTGTCCCCAAGGGCCCTGAGCCCTGTGCACTTGCCCAGTTGGAGACACAGTTGGGCAGCTGTGGGTGCCCTTGACCCTGAAACATCTACTTGCACCCACAACTCTCACCCTGTGACTTTTCTTCCACTAGTGGATGAGGAATTTGAGACAGTCTCCACGCAGCTGCTGAAACGCACGCAGGCCATGCTCAATAAATACCGGCTTTTGCTCCTGGAGGAGTCCCGGGTAGGTGCCGGGAGCTGCTGGGGGCCCTTCCCTGCTGTGACCTGCCCCAGGCCTGGTTCTACACAGGGCGGGCCTGGTTCTGCACAGGGCCACAGTTCTCCCTTAGCTGGGAAGGAGGGGGAGTGACCAGTGGCACCCTGTCAGCCTCCTGAATGTCTTCCTCCACTTACTTGTTCATGGTCCTTTTCTCTCCTCCCATCACCCCAGAGGGTCAGCCCATCTGCGGAGATGGTTATGATTGACCGAATGTTCATTCAGGAGGAGAAAACCACCCTTGCCTTGGATAAACAGCTGGCCAAGGAGAAGCCAGGTGAGAGGGAAAGGAGGGTGAAGTGTCCCCCATTCCAGGAGCACTAAACTGTTACAATTTCCAACAAGGAGTCAGACTTGGGGGCACACGCCTTTAATCCTCCCAGCACTCAGGAGGCAGAGAATGGTGGATCTCTCTGAGTTTGAGGCTAGCCTGGTTGCCTAGTGAGTTTTTGGCCAGCCAGGGCTACATAGGGATCTCAAAAAACAGGATTGGAGCTGGGCATGGTGGTGCACGCCTTTATTCCCAGCACTCCAGAGGCAGAGGTAGGTGGATCTCTCTGAGTTCAAGGCCATCCTGGTCTCCGTAAGCGAATCCAGGCCAGCTTGGGGCTACAGGGAAACCCTGTTTCAAACGCCGGTAGTCCCAGCACTTGGGAGGCAGAGGCAGGCGGATCTCTGTGAGTTCAAGCCCACAAGACTATGGTCTACATAGTGAGTTCCAGGCCAGCTAGGGCTTCAGGGAGACCCTGTTTCAAAAAGACAAAAAAAAAAAGATTGGTCTGAGTAGTCCTACCTTCCTTGGCCACCAGGGGACACTCGAGCCTCTTTCCTCCCGGACTACTCTTCCCTGTGAGTTGCCGCTCTGGATTCCAGGGCTTTTTCTGCAGCCCCAGCTAGACTGAAAAGCAGCAAAGACTAGCCACGGCTGGGGCACACAGCAAGGTTCTTGGGTTCAGCACTCACTCTGTCCAGTCTGTGTTTGCACCCTGAGAAGAGGCCCTCCTTGATTTTTGCAAGCCTCACCAGTCTTCAAACAAAGGGTACAGCCACATCTTGGCCTCTGGCTTTCCCAAACATCCCTGGAGCCCTCTCAACACATGGCTTTGCAACTCCAAAAACCATTGTTCTCTCTCTCTCTCTCTTTTTTTTTTTTTTTTTTTTTTGTCTTTTGAGACCACCCCCCATGTCCCCCCGGCTGTCCTGGAACCCACTATGAAAACCGGGCTGCCTTTGAAGCCAGAGAGACCCGCCTGCCTCTGCCTCCCAAGTGCTGGGATTAAAGGCGTGCGCCACCACGCCCGGCACCATTGTTCTCTTAAAAAAAAAAAAAAAATCCTGCTTTTTCCCCCCCCTCCTGAATTTTTTTTTTTTTTTTTTTAACAAAGTCATTGGTGGGGAAGGGGCATCCCAGTGAAGGAGGCAGCTGGGCAGTCTCACCCTGGAAGAGGATCAGGGTGTCATTCCCCAGTCACACCATATCTACTACCCTGGTTCAGATTCCAGCTCTGCCTTGTCCTGACTTGGGTGTGTTACTCAACCTCTCTGGGCCTCTTTTCTCATGTATACAGTGGGAGTTATAGTATAATCCATCTCTGAATCCTTTGGAGTATGTCCTGAAATTTTCTACCTTTAGGAAGGTGATGTAGTACCTATGTGTGTCTTCTGGTTGTCCCTAGTGGCTCTGGAAAAGACCCTGTGATCAGATACAAGAATTCCTGTTTTGGATCAGATGGCATGCAGACAACATGCTTTGAAAAGTCAAGACCATAAATAAACTGTCAGAGCCACAGATGTGCTGCTGGGGAGCATCACCAAGCATACACAGGGTTCCCAGACAGAAAACAAAAGAAATAGCCTTATGGCATTCATTTAACTCTACCACTGAGCCACGCCCCCAGCCCCTCACTGGGGGATTCTAGGCAGGTCCTCTACCACTGAGCTGTGCTCCTATTTATTTTTATATTTTTAGACAGGATCTTACTAAGTTATCCAGGCTGTCCTCAAACTCACTCCGCAGCCCAGGCTGGCCTTGAACTCCATCCTTCTGCCTCAGCCTCCTGAATAGCTGCACTCTCTCTCTCTCTCTCGCTCTCTCTCTCTCTCTCTCTCTGTGTGTTTTAAACCCTTATTTTTTGAGTCAGTTGGAGCTGTCCACAATGGTCAAGGTTCACTTTACCTGTGTTCTCCAGAAGCCACTGGATTGTGTGGCCATTTTGCATTTGAATATATGGTTTATGGGAGGTACTGAGGTTTTACCTTTTTTTTTTTTTTTTTGAGATAGGGTCTCACTATGTAGCCCTGGTTGGCCTAGAACTCCCTTTGTAGAACATACTGGCATTGAATTCAGAGATCCACCTACCTCTGCCTCCAGAGTGGTGGGATTAAAGGCAAGCTTCAGGCCTGGCTTACTTTTTGGCTTTTTAAGACAGGGTCTCCCTGTACAACTCAAGCTGGCCTCAAATTCTTGATCTTTCTGCCTGAGCCCTCTGAGTACCCAGAATTACACACATGGGCCACCACAGCTGCTTTAACTTTAAGTAACATACATGTGTAACCCTGATTGTAGTTCCATTTTAGGGAGGGTTTGGAGGCCGCTGTTAAGAGGGTTGTGTAGCGTAGGGGTGCCCCAGGAATCAGGTTGGTTGAGACCCACCCTGGACCAGAAGATGGTGCACACCCACCTGTTCACCTCTGCTCTTTAACCTGTGGGTTTTCCTTGTCCAAACCCAACAGATGAGTATGTGTCTTCCTCCCGCTCCCTCGGCCTCTCTGTCCCGGCTTCTTCCGAGGGTCACCGGCTCCCCACACCGTCCTCATCTTCAACATCTGGGGCCTCGGCCCAGCCCCCTCCACACCTGCCCACCAAGCTTGTGATCCGGCATGGAGGGGCAGGCGGCTCCCCATCTGTGACCTGGGCCCGTGCATCGTCTTCCCTGTCTTCAACATCTTCTTCCTCATCCTCTTCATCCTCTTCCTCTGCCACCTCATCCCTTGATGCTGATGAGGATGGCCCCATGCCCTCCCGCAACCGGCCTCCCATCAAGACCTACGAGGCCCGCAGTCGTATTGGCCTGAAGCTCAAGATCAAGCAGGAAGCCGGGCTCAGCAAGGTGGTGCACAACACAGCGCTGGACCCTGTGCACCAGCCCTTGCATCAAGCCTCAGCTGCGAAAGGGGCAGAGCCTCCGCCGCACCCGGCCCCGCCTCCGCCACCTCCCTCCTCGCAGGCGCAGATGAATGGCACTCTAGACCACCCCCCACCCGCACCTCGCAAGCCAGCAACTCCCACGGCTCCCACACCCTGCCCACGCCTGCCGCTACGCAAGACCTACCGCGAGAACGTGGGTGCCCCGGGCGCGCCCGAGGGTGCCCAGGGCCGGCCACGAGGAGCTGGCAGCCCCACTCCGCTGCCCGGCAAGGTGGACGAGGCCACCAGCGGCCTGATCCGAGAGCTGGCAGCTGTGGAGGACGAGCTCTACCAGCGCGTGCTGAAGGGCGGCCCACCCCCCCCAGATCCTCCAGCCAGCGCCCCTGGCCAGACCCCCACCGAGCCCGGCTGGGAAGCCCCCACACTGCCCCCGGCCAAGAGACGGAAATCCGAATCCCCCGACGTGGATCAGGCCAGCTTCTCCAGCGACAGCCCGCAGGACGACACGCTCACGGAGCACCTGCAGAGTGCCATTGACAGCATCCTTAACCTTCAGCAGGCCCCCGGCCGGACACCTGCAGCCCCGTACCCCCATGCTGGCCCCACGCCTGGCACCCCAGCATCCCCAGCACCCCTGCACAGGCCTGACACTTTCCCACCCTCCAGTCACAACGGTGGCCTGGGTGCCAGGACGTTGAACAGATAACACTGGGCTGCTCTTGCGGCCCCTGTCGGGTCACCCCCCTCCTCCCCAGGGGGAGCAGCCGGGGAGACCTCTGGGGGGGCGACACTAGCCAGGGTCCCCTGACAATTCTTGCCTAAGTTATTTGAGTCACAAAGGCCTCCCCACCCTCCTGCTTTCACGGTTGGCAAGGGAGAGTTGGGATGGGGGTATGGGTTTAAGGGAAGGGGGCTGTAATGTACAATGTCGCTCTGGCAGAGGACTGGCCAGGGGGTATGTGTGAGTGCTGTCCAGGGCTGGGCCGCTGGGTTGCGGCACTGTTCAGATCCGAGTCTTGTGTGGTTGGCTTCCTGAATCACCATCCAAGACACCCAGAACAGCCTTCAGGCAGGCTCGGCACTTCCCACTGCCCACACAGCCTGGAATATTAGAGAGCCAGGACACAAGACAGTGTCCCCCCCAAGCACCTGTGTCTGGTCCATACATGTGTGCGCCCAAGTCTCCCTGTGTGTGCGAGTGAGAGATTCCCATCAACCCCCAGCCCTCTAGAGGAACAAGACACGGGGTCTCCTCCCCAACAGCTGTCTTCCCCCATGTTCATCCTCCCTCCAGCCCACTGCGCCACATTTTGAAATCTCGGAGACAAAACTTGTACTGTAAGATAAATTTTTTTGTACTGTATTTATTGTGTATAACAATTTTTTTAAAGAAAAATTCTGTACATTTAGAACTCTTGTAAATTAAAAACCGATCCTTTTTTTTAAAACTACTCAGGCCCCTCTGGCCCCTATTGCCTTTGGATGTTTTATTTCTGGGTGTTTTGGTGTTGGGGGGTGGGGCCAAGTCATTGGCCAGAGATTTCATACCACATATTGGGTGAGTGTCTGCTGGGTCCCAGGCCCTTCCTTGTTTCTAAGCCCTGGCACCAGCATGAAGAGATAGTTGGGGGCTGGCGAGATGACTCTGGGTAAAGGTGCTTGCCACCACATCTGACAGAGTTCAAACCCCAGGAACTACACAATGGTAGGAAAAAATAAAACTCTGAGTTGTCCTCTGATCACACACAAAAGAAAGAAATGTAAAATAAAATGTTTTTAAATTAAAAAGATAGAAGTCCCTGCAGCTCCCCAGGGAAGGAAGTGGATCCGCTGAAGTAAATGCAGTCAGTTGTTAGTAGGTCCCAGGAGGAACTGCGGACTTTGCTTGGAAACACCAAGCCATGGGGAGGATCATGGGATCTGATCCCTGATGGCCTGGAGTCAGGAGCCTCAGCTGTCTTTGCAGCACCTCATTTTAGGTATGCTGCTGTTTCAAGAGATGGATGGGGCTGGAGAGATGGCTCAGTGGCTAACGGCAGGTGGTGCTTTTGCAGAGGACTTGGGTTTGGTTCCCAGCACCTGTGTGGCTGCTTACAATTGCCTATATTCCAGTTCCAGGGGATCTGATGCTGCCTTCTGGCCCCTGTGGGAGTCTGCATACATGTGGTGCACATAAACTCATGAAGGCATATACATACACATAAATAGTCTCAAATAAATAATCTTAAAAGCACTGATGGGTATAGTAGGTGCTCTTGTCATTCCAGCACCAGAAGTGGAGGTAGGAGGATCAGGAATTCATGGTCAGTCTCAGCTGCTTAGAGAGGTTGAGAGTTATACACTCTTGTCTCAAAAAACATCAAGAACAGGCTGGAGCAATGGCTCAGTGGTTAAGATCACTGGCTGCTCTTGCAGAGGACCCTAGGTTCAGTTCTTAGCACCCACATGGTGGCTAACAACCATCTGTAACTCCAGTTCCAGGGGACTCCGATGACTTCTGGTCTCCTAGGGCATTACAAGCACATGTGTACTTACATGAGGACAAAAATTTTTAAATATCACAAACCAGGTGTAGTGGCACACACCTTTAATCCCAGCACTTGGGAGGCAGAGGCAAACCAGGTGTGGTGGCACACGCCTTTAATCCCAGCACTTGGGAGGCAGAGGCAGGCAGATCTCTGTGAGATCAAGGCCAGCTTGGTCTACATAGGAAGCTCCAGACCAGCTGTGGCTACAGGGAGACCCTATCTCAAAAAGACATTATATGTATATATATAAAATCAAAACATCCCTGGGTACTGGGGTACCAACAATGAGCAAGTCAGACAACATTCTTGTGGCTGCTGGCTGACATTGAGAGAGAGGATGGTGAGGGCATTTTCAGATTAGCAACAGCTTGCTTGCTAAGTGTAGTAGTATATACCTATAATCCCAGCATGTGGGAGGGAGACTGAGGCAGGAGAATGACGAGCTTGAGGTAAATTTGGGCTGCCTAATGAAACCCTGTTTTGGAAAGCCAAAATAAAATACAATAAAATAAACCTTATAAAGTATAATAGTGTAATGTGCACTGGTCGATAGCCACAAGTGTCCCCCAAAAGGGACATGCAGAAGGACAGGGACAGGAGAGCCAGGGGCTGACTAGGGCCATCTCAGCCAACACTTAAGGGATGCTGTTTTGTAAGGCACAACAAAGACCTAATAGGTGGTGAAACTGAGGCACTGAGGCAAATGACTTCTTTGACATTCTCTGGCTACTTGAGGCAGGATTTCTCCCAATGCCTTAACTATTCCCGAGCCTTACAAATTCAAGGATGTGGCAAGAAGTCAGCTGCAGGCATACATGGGAAAAATGGGTGCTTTTTTTTTTTCTTCAGGAGCTCACTGGTAGCTCAAGCTGGCCTCAGACCCAATATGTAGCTGAGGATGACCTTGAACTCCTGATCTTCCTGCCTCCACTTCCCTAGTGCTGGAATGACAGACATGCACCACCTTGCCTGGCTTATTTGGTGCTGGGGATGGAACCCGGGGCTTCACGCATGTTAGAACTTACAGAGATCTGCCTGCCCCGTCTCCCAAGTGCTGGGATGGATTAAAAGCGAGCGCCACCATGCCTGACCCTCTTGTTGTTACTGTTATTTTTGAGATAGGGTCACACTAGGTAGACCAGGCTGACTTCAAAGTGGCCATCCTCCTGCCTCAATCTTACACATGCAGAAAATACAGGGATGCACTGCCACTGCAAGATAAATTACTACTAGTCCGTTTATTCCTCTGCTAAGAAGGGAGACAGATTGGAAGAGACCCCAATGCTCAAGAAGGAGGCAGAATTTGAACTCTGAACTGGAAGTCCTATGCAGTGCTAGCTTCGCCTCGCATTGTCCCCGGTCCCCGCTAGGGAGCGCCCGAGGCCGGCTTGGACTGGGACAGGGGGCCCTGGCCTGCCCCGCCTTGCGCTCCTCCCGCGCAGCCCCACCCGACTCATTCTGCTGCGCTGCAGACCGGACAGAGCTCTGGCTGCTCCGTGAGCCTCGGATCCCCGGGTGAGTGCTCCCCACCGCGAACCCCAGCTTGCCTAGGCTCCCCAAACTTCAGCCTGCACTCTCCCTCCCCTCTGTTAGAGTCTGCCCCCTGTTCCGCAGGCCCTCCCTGTTCCTCCAGTCCTCCAAGTCTCCCCAGTTCCTCAGTCTCCCCTAGTCCCCACACTCTCCCTTCAGGCCCTCCCAGGCCCCTAAGTCTTCCCAGCCTCCCTTAACTTCTCCTAGTCTTCCAGTCCTCCCCAGTTCCTCCCCATGCCTCCCCATCCTCTAGTGTAGACTCCTTCCTTCAAGTGGCCTTCCACCATCCACACCCATCTTTGCCCGGTTTGGTCAGTGTTGCCACCCAAGAGCTCTTTTCTGCCTCACCAACTGCATAGTCCCTTCAGCCACATGTGAGTGTCCTCTCTGAGACAAATGTCCCTCAGCACCCCCCTTCCTGGGACACCCCCCAGGATCCCCTCTCCCTGTGTTCTGGGTTCCCCACTTCTCCCTCTCTAGTCTCTCCACCCCCCTTGTCCAACTCATTTTCCTTCCACCATCACCTCCACTTTGTAAGTATCACTATGATTTATCATTTGAATTTGCAGTTATTGTGATGATCAGATTGTCCCATCTTTGAGTCTGCTATGGTGGTCCTCTGTGAATTTGAGTTTGAGACCAAGCCAGGACTGCATAGTGAGAACCGAGAGAGAGAGAAGAGAGGGGGGGGGAGCAAGTGCCTTCAGGCTGGTTACTGTGTCCCTGTGACATATCCTGTGGTCTTTGAGCTGGTCCAAGCTGGTTTATTCCTTCCCTACCCCAGCCCTCGGACAGCCATTTGTTCATGGAGCGCCCTAGATTCTTTCTGTAAAGAATGGTATGTAGAAACTCCAATCTGACCAAAATCTGGTTCTTTGAGATCTCTAAAATGATAAGCATCTGTGGTGTGTGTATGTGTGTGTGTGTGTGTGTGTGTGTGTGTGTGTGTG
>NW_008331138.1:1344583-1426528 GCF_000622305.1 Nannospalax galili
GAGAGAGAGAGAGAGAGAGAGAGAGAGAGAGAGAGAGAGAGAGAGAATTACTGATAATCAGGGAAGAGAGGTATCACTACAGACCCTACAGTGAATACAAGACTCTTGAGGGGACACGGCAAACAGTGGACCAGTTGCCAGAGTTTAAGTCCCAGCTAGAGTAGTTTAGCTTAGTGATCCTGGATAAGCTATTGCTAACTTTCCAAGGCTTCATTTCCTCCTTAGAACAGTGGGCCTGGGGACTAGGGATGCAGCTCTGATAGTAGAGTGCTTGCCTAGCATGCTTGAAGCCCTGGGTTCCAGCCCCAACTCTGGATAAAACTAGGCATGTCTGTAATCTCAGCATTCAGAAGGTGGAGACAGGAAGACAAATTCAAGAACATCCTCAGCTGCATAGTGAGTTGAAGGCCATTGTTGGAAACATGAGATTCAGTCTCAAAAGAAATGAAAAAAAAAAAAAATGGGGCTGGAGAGATAGCTCGGTGGTTAAGAGCACTGGATGTTTTTCCAGAGGACACAGGTTCAGTTCCCAGCACCCACACCCACATGACAGCTAACATCCTTCTGTAATTCCAGTTCCAGTTCCAATGCCCTATTCTGACCTCTGTGGACATTGCATGACATGGGTGCACTTAGATACATGCAGACAATACATTCACACACATAAAATGAAAAATAAAATAAAGAAAAAGAAAAATGGAGATAAGTCAACCTTAACAAAAATTAAGTGAACCACCACAGGATTAGGGATGTGGCTCAGCAACAGAACACCTGCCTAGAATCCCCCAGTGAGGGGCTGGGGTGTGGCTCAGTGGTAGAGCACCTGCCTAGAATCCCCCAGTGAGGAGCTGGAGGAATGGCTCAGAGGTAGAGAGCAGTTGCTCAAAAACCCACCAATGAGGAGCTTGGGCTTGGCTTACCTGTATTGCACTTGCTTAGCATGTCCAAGGCCCTGGGTTCCATCTCCAGCAACCCCCTCCCAAGACATGAGCTGGCACCATCTCTGGCTTCCAGTGATCATAAATGTTGAATTCTTTCTTTCAAACACCAAGGCTCCTTCTGACCTGGGTGCATCCAAGGTAACCTCCACAGCCTCGTTCCTCAGCCCTCTGGCTCTGTATCCCCACTGGACAATCCTCTGTTCCCAGTCCCCAAGAGCCTGTCACACCCCAGGGCCTTTGCACACCCTGTCCTCTGCCTAAGACCCTTAGTCTTGCTTGTCTTTTATGAAGTGGCTCAAAAGTCAACCCTGTAGTGAGCTTTGCTGACTCTGTGATCACCTTCTCATGCCTCCTCTGGAGATCTGGATTTTCACAGACAACATTAGCTATTGGGTGTCCAGGTCCTCAGGGAGGCTGGACTCTGGGTAGCAGTTGGCCCTTATGATTCATTTCTGGGGTGACAGCTTCTGCAGCGTGGCACAAGCCATTTCTGTGAAAATGCATTAAGTAATAGAGGAAGAGGGGGATGAAGACATTCAGGAATGGGTTTCTGTCTTGGGGGTGAGGTTTTTTTTTTTTTTTTTGAGGTAGGGCCCCACCATGGAGCCCAAATCCGCTTTGAACTTATGATCCTATTGCTTCAGTCATCAGAGTGCTGAACAGGCATACCTCACCACACCCAGCTCAAGGATGTGTTTTTTCCTGAAGGTTCCATCCTTTCCTTTATTCATCCCGTCATCTTCCATTCCCAATTTTCCCCCACACACCCCACCTTTTTTGAGACAGGGTCTCACTAAGCAGCACTGGCTGGTGTGGAACTCCCTATGTAGACCAGGTTAGCCTCACAGAGATCTGCCTGCCTCTGCCTCCTGGGTGCTGGAATTAAAGTCATCCAACATCACACCAGACCCAGTTCCTCTTCTTGAACCATATCAATCAATCTTTCTTCTCCTCCTCCTCCAGTTCATGCTAGCTAGCCCCTCTTCCTCCTCTCCCTCCTCCTCTTCCTCCACCTCTTCTCTTCTTCCTCCTCCTCCTCCCTCCTCTTCCTCCTCCTTCCTCTCTCCTCCTGTTCCTCCTCTTCCTTTTCCAATCCTCCTCCTCCCCTCCTGCTCCCCCTTCTCAGCTTCCTCCCCTCCTCTTCCTCCCTCCCACTCCCCCCCATCTCCCCCCCTTGCCATTCCCTAGCCACCTCCGGTCATGTTCCCTCCTCCTCCTCCTGCAGGTAGCTCTCCATCCCCGCACCTCCCTTGGTGACCCAGTGAGCGTCAAAGTTACCATGTTCAGCTGGCTAAAGCGAGGCGGGGCTCGGGGCCAGCAACCCGAAGCCATCCGCACAGTGACCTCGTCCCTCAAGGAGCTGTACCGCAACAAACTTCTGCCGCTGGAGGAACACTATCGCTTCGGGGCCTTCCATTCACCTGCCCTAGAGGATGCCGACTTCGACGGCAAGCCCATGGTGTTAGTAGCTGGCCAGTACAGCACTGGCAAAACCAGCTTCATCCAGTACCTGCTGGAGCAGGAGGTTCCCGGCTCCCGTGTGGGGCCCGAGCCCACCACCGACTGCTTTGTGGCTGTCATGCATGGCGAAACAGAGGGCACCGTGCCGGGCAACGCTCTGGTTGTGGACCCCGAGAAGCCCTTCCGGAAACTCAACCCCTTTGGGAACACGTTCCTCAACCGGTGAGTGTGGCAGCCGCTGGCCAGGCACAGGGCTTCCATCCCTGACTGCGTCTGTCTTTTTGGTCTCCCATTCTCTTAATCCTGCCTGCTTCTTTCCCTCCCTCATCTGCTCCTGTCCCTTCCCTAGGTGATCCTGGGTTTCAGTTGTGCCTCTGCCCCCACAAATGCTGGGTAGCCTTGGGCAAGTGACTTAACCTCTCGGTGCCTCTCATGCTCACCTAGAAAATGAAGGTAACCCAAGGTTATAGTGGTGACTTGGGATATTCTCAGACACAGATCTGGTTGGTTTATATATGTAATATACATTATATAATATATATAATAAACATTTTATATATGTAATATATATATAATATCCGTATGTATATAATATGGATCCTATGGTTCCTCCTAAACTTCTTTCTTTCTGAGGCCTCCGTCTTCTGCACCTGCCTCTCTTCATAATACCCTTGGTATCCTTTTTTCTATCCTTCCGCCGGGCTCTGTATTAACCCCTGACCTCCACCCCCCCGCCAGGTTCATGTGTGCCCAGCTCCCCAACCAGGTCCTGGAGAGCATCAGTATCATTGACACACCTGGCATCCTGTCAGGAGCCAAGCAGAGAGTGAGCCGTGGTGAGCAAAGCTGGGGCAGTCTGAGGGAGAAGGCTGGGACTGGATCCCTGGGTCTGAGGGAGGAGTGCTGGGCCCTGTCTGTCTGGGTGTGAGACTGGACCCTTGGGTCTGAAGGAAGAGGCCGGGCCTATATATCTAGAGCTGAGGGAAGAGGGTAGGGCCTGGACTCCTGGGTCTGAAGGAAGAGGCCGGGGCTGGACCTGCCTAGGGAGGAGAACTCTCACTGCCCCTGCAGAGTAGACCCCAGCAGTCAGGGCAGCAGAAGGGAGGAACAGGAGGCTGCCATTCCTCCCCTGGTGCTGGTTGGTGGGTGGGGGAGGCATGAGTGAACACGTGTGAGCAGGCTAGGGCCACATGTCTGGGTGAGCCACACGGATGGAAAAGGAGAGATGAAGAGACAGAGACTGAGGGGTGATGAGGTGGAGGGGCTTAGAGAGCCTGGAGACCCAGGAAGAGAGAGCACAGGGTGGGGAGGCCCTGGGCCCCAGGATTGCCTCAGCGAGGTCCTGGCTAGGAGGGTGGAACGCAGATGGGGCTGAGGGAGAACCTGGGTGGGGGCCAAGGCTGGGCCTGGAATTTATAAACAGCTGTGCAGGGGGAGCTGCAGTGGGTGAATTCCAGCAGGGCCTTGAGTGAGCCTGTCCCCACCCACCAGGCCCAACCTCTGAGCCCCACTCCTACTCTGTTCCCCTCCCCAACCCCTCCCCCAGCTTCTGCCTCCACTCCAGCATCCAGGCCCCCAGTCTCTCTGTTCATCCTGCTAACCACCCCACCCCCTTTATTTTGCTGGGAAAGTAGGGCAAAGGAGGCAGCAGTGTGGGGCAGAGGGGACCCAGAGGCCAGGCAGGAGGCCTGGGCTCCAGAGTGACTGGTCCCCTGGCTGCTGTCCAGCAGCACAGCCCCTTGGGGGCAACACAGGAGGCAGCTGCAGACGCAATAGTAGCAGAGTAATCAGCAGGGAATGGGGAGGGTGAGGAAGGGGGGACAGGGAGGAGGGTCAGGGTGAGGAATTCCTGGGGCACCCAGCCCATGGGCTAGGTCTGAGACATGGAAAGGAGCCCATGGCCCCAGCCTCTGCAGGAGATGGAGTGGGTGGAGATGGGGAATCCCCCTTCCTCTGGCCCTAGGGGCACAGGGGGTGGAGTCTATCTGTACAGTGGGATTAGGGGTGCTGGGTAAATCCTAGGAAAGTGTGTTATTGTGACTGTGTGATGAGTGTTGGAGACTATGTATCTGTCTGTGACTGTGCTGACAGATGTGTAGAGTCATGACTCTGGAGTTCTATGATTTGATGGAAATGTGTGAGTGGCCAGCTGTGTATGCTGTGTGCCTCTAATTGTGATTGGATGTGACTTTATGTGACTCTGAGAGATGCTGTGACACTGGGGGACATGGTGGGATCTTGTGTAAACAGCTGTTTTATTCAGTGTTACTTCTTTGCACATATTGGATAAACACTCTACTATCAAACTGGGGAATTCTAGGCAGGGGCTCTACCACAGAGCCACACCCCTCACCTCACTGAGGGATTCTAGGCAAGTGCTTTCCTGCTGAGTCACATCCCCGGATCTTGTGTGTGACTCTGTGTACAGATGAGAGAGAGAGAGAGAGAGAGAGAGAGAGAGAGAGAGAGAGAGAGAGAGAGAGAGAGAGAGAGAGAGAGAGAGAGAGAGAGAGAGAGAGAGAGAGAGAGAGAGAGAGAGAGAGAGAGAGAGAGAGAGACAGAGAGAGAGACAGAGACAGAGAGACAGAGAGAGACAGAGAGAGAGAGAGAGAGAGAGAGAACCTACATCTGTGTGGGTCACTTGCTGTGCATTTTGGAAGGTGCATACTTGTTGGGGAAAGCTGAGTGTGGTTGTGCATGTCTGTCATCCCAGCATTTGGGAGGCTGAGGCAGTAGGATTGAAACCAGTTAAAGGCCAGGTGGACATCACAGTGATGTCTCAAATGAAAGGTATACATTCAGTCAGACCTGTGTGCTGATTTCTGTGTCTGTAATGGCTGGCTCCTCAGCATCTTTGTGATCATGTGGCCATGCATATCTGTGTAGGTCCCAGACTCTGAAACATATGTACCTGTCAGAGAACATGGGTCTGGCTGTAGGAGAGTCAGAATGTGTCTAGCTATTGGGTGCCGGTGTGGGTGTCTTACTTCGTACTGGTGGAGGTGTGGCTGCCTGGGAATGCCTGCCTGGTGTGACCACTCCCTGGAGTGTCCCTCTGGCTCACCCCCAGGTCTAGACTCTACTAGTATTTTATTTCCTTGTTTTTGGAGACAAGAGTCCTATTTTGTAGTCCAAGCTAGCCTGGAACTCACTATATAGACCAAACTGGCCTCAAACTGGTGGCCATCCTCCTGCCTCATCCTCCCGAGTGCTGAGGTGACACGTATGGGCCACCACACCTGGCTATGCTCCTTGAAACTGTAACACCTCAAGACTGTAACCAGTCCTCTCTGGGCCTCTGTTTCTTGCCTGGGGAGAAAACATAGGTGGTTCTGGGAAGGGTTAACTTAGTGCAAAGTGCTTAAAACAGCGCGTGGCACACACGGGGTGCTGGGTGCCTGGTATCCAGGACTGTTTTTCTTGGGTGAACATCTCGTTCCTCTGCCACGTCTCCATTCCCACGCTGACTCAACGTCCCTGCCTCCCTCTCCCTCCCTCCCTTCTGCCTTCCCTCCCTTTCCGCCCCATGAGACACCCTTTCCAAATCTGGGCCAGGGTGTATGTGTGTAGACACTGGGGAGGGAAGAGAGGCCAAGCTGCTAACCCTATAGTGACCTGGCCCTTCCTCCCCCAGAGAAAAGATCCTCCCCCTCCCCCTTGGCCCACAAGAAGCTGATTGCCTCCTGGGCTGGGGACACCGTCAAAGCCAGCGGCTGCCCTGATACCACCTGCTTCAGTTGCTTTAACAAGTCCCTTAGCTTCTCAGTTCATCATGGGGAGCATGGGGTCATAAAGCTGGTGTTCTGATATCTAGTGAGTCTGTTCTACCCCTGATCTCCAATCAGGACCTCAGTTTGCTGCCCTTCCTGTCCCGCCTTCCTGTCCTGCCAGCTGCCAGCTCTGTATGCCCTCCTCCAGAAAGCCTTCCTGGACCCACCCCCAGGCCGAGTCAGACACCCCTCTGGTCTCTCCACAGCTACCCAGAACCCTGTATTCCATCCTGACCATTCTAGGGGTAGATGGGTTTGTCCCCAATCTGGAGGGACAGAACTGGCCTCCCTCCTGCTCAGAGCAGGCAGGTAGAGATGGTTGGAAACTGTCTCCCCTGTGGGTCTGATGCCTCCATGACTGACTTGTTTAATGCTTACTGTACTCTGGGCACTGTTTTTTTTTGTTTGTTTTTGGTTTTTTTTTTTTCCTTGAGTTTTCTTGAAGTATGATTTACATACCAGAGAGCTATTCCACTTTGAAGTATGCAGCTCAGGGTGGACCAGTGGCCTCAACTCTTCTGTAGATGGTCTTATTTGTCATCCTGTAATTGTCACAGTAGACTATGAAGTACATCCTACTATGATTTTTTAAAAAATATTTTATTATTTTTATTTTATGTGCATGAATGTATTGCCTGAATGTATGTAAGTATACCCATTTTGTGCAATGCCCATGGAGGTCAGAAGAGGGAGTCGGATTCCCCTGGAACTGGAGTTATGGACAATTGTTAGTCGCCATGTGGGTGCTGGGAATTGAACCTGGGTCTTCTGAAAGAGCAGCCAGCCAGTGGCTCTTAACCGCTGAGCTGTCTCTCCAGCCCCCGATTTTTTTTTTTTTTTAATTTAGAGAAGGGACAAGTTCAGAAAGGTTAAGCTCCTTGCCTAAAGTCACACAGCTTGTGGGGCAGGGGTTCCTCACCGGCAGGTCAGGGGTGGGTCTCAGTCTCTCTTCACTACCCAGAGACACATAGGGAAACTGGGAGTGGGCTCAGGTGTGCTGGGGGCGTCTTTGAAAACACTTTAGGATTTAAAATTTTATGTGTGTGTGGGTTTGTTCAATGATGCATTACCTGTTGAGGCCAGAAAGGGGCGTTGGAGCCCCTTGATCTGGAGTTACAGGCAGTTGTGAGCTGCTGACATGTGGGTGCTGAGAACTGAACAGGGGTCCTCTGGAAAAGCAGCCAGTGCTCTTAACTGCTGAGCCATCTTTCCATCTTATGTTGCTTGCATTTTTTAAAGTGCACCACATACGTGCAATGCCTGAATAGACCAGAAAAGGGCATCAGATCCCCTGGAACTGGAGTTACAGATGGCTGTTAGCCACCATATGTGTGCTGGGAACTGCACCTGGTCCTCTGCCAGAGCAGCCATTGCTTTTAACCCCTAAGCCGTCTGAACCCCTAAGATTTTTTTTTTGATCTTTTTGATACAGGGTCTCCCCTGTAGCCCCCTCTGGCCTGGAACTCACTATGTAGACCAGGCTGGCCTTGAACTCACAGAGATCTGCCTGCCTCTGCCTCCCGTGTGCTGGGGTTAAAGGCATGTGCCACCATGCCCGGCCCCCTAAGTTTTTTTTTTCAAAATATATTTTATTTATTATTTTTATTGTATGTGTATGCGTGTATTGCCTGCATGTGGGAAGGTGCACCCATGTCATACAGTGCCCATGGAGGCCAGAAAAGGGCATTGGGTCCTCTGGAACTGGAGTTACAGGTGGTTGTTAGCTGCCATGTGGGTGCTGGGATTCAAACCTGGGTTTTCTGCAAGAGCACTCAATGTTTTTAACCACTGAACCATCTCTCCAGCAGATTAAAAAAATGTATTTTAGCATATTTTGGTGTGTATGCGTACATGCACAGCGTCAAGAGGTCAGTGGACAACTTGCAGATCCTATTCAGATCTTCAGGCTTGGCGGCAAGCCACTTTAGCTTCTGAACCATCTCACTGGCCCCACACTTTAAAAGTTTAGCTGCTGAAAAATCCATCTATGTAAATACATCCCTAGTGTGCCTAGGAAATGAATGAATGAATCAATCAATCAATCAATGAGCGAGCCAGTAGGATGGAAGCAGGGAGTGTGGGGAAGGTTGGGGTAATTTCTCCATCCCAGTAGCCAGATGGATTAAGGGGCTGGATAAATTCTGGATTCCAAAGGGTCGCAGTTATAAAATACCCGTGGGGCCCATTTGGCTACACAAGGATTTGGATAGTTAACAACCTGGACGTCTGTACAATCCAGCACTGGTGGAAAAGAATGGATGTGAACGGCTGAAGAGTGGGTTTCTGACTTCTGATGACTCCTGCCCCATAAACGCCTGTCCCCTGCCCACTCCAGGCTACGACTTCCCTGCTGTGCTACGCTGGTTTGCCGAGCGAGTGGACCTCATCATCTTGCTCTTTGACGCCCACAAGCTGGAGATTTCCGACGAGTTCTCAGAGGCCATCGGCGCCCTGCGGGGCCACGAAGACAAGATCCGCGTGGTGCTCAACAAGGCAGACATGGTGGAGACGCAGCAGCTGATGCGCGTCTATGGGGCGCTCATGTGGGCGCTGGGCAAAGTAGTGGGCACGCCTGAGGTCCTGCGCGTCTACATCGGCTCCTTCTGGTCCCAGCCGCTCCTGGTGCCTGACAACCGGCGCCTCTTCGAGCTGGAGGAACAGGACCTCTTCCGAGATATCCAGGGCCTGCCCCGCCATGCAGCGCTGCGCAAACTCAACGATTTGGTGAAGAGGGCACGGCTGGTGCGGGTGAGCAGGGTGGGGAGACAGGGGAGGAGTGTGAGAAGCTGGGGAGGATTGGGGGAGGCAGAGGACTAGGGGAGGCAAGGGAGGATTGAGGGAGGCTGAGGAAGACTACAGGAGACTAAGAAGGACTGAGGGAGGTTGGGGAGGACTGAGGGAGGTCAGGGAGGAAGTCAAGAGGCTGAGGGAGGACTAAAGAAGGCTGAAGAGGTGTGTAGGGAGGATTGAGTGAGGCTGAGGATGACTGCAGAAGTCTGGGGAGAATCATATTAGGCTAGGGAGGATTGTGAGAGTCTAGGTAGGATTGAGGGCGGCTGGGAAGGTCGTAGGTTAGGGAGGACTGTGGGCGTCTGGGGAAGACTGAGGCTGGGGAGGATTGATGAAGTCTTGGGAGGACTGAAGGCGACTGGAGGGACTGAGTCTTGGAAGAACTCAGGGAGTCTGGAGAGGACTGAGGGAGGCTGGGGAGGCCTTGAGGAGGCTGGACAGACCTATTTCTCCTCCCTCCTCCCTGATTGTGCAGTCAGGCACTGACCTAGCTCCCAGATTCATTCCCTCTCATCCTGAAGGGTCAATCACATGAAGAATGGAGAGAGGGAAGGAATCCCATGCAGAGGGTCCCTTTGCCCTCAGATTCCTACCTTCCCTCTCCGACTTCATCATTCCTGTTGTCCTGGTCATCCTCCTACTGCCAGATGGAATAGCCAACAGCCCCCTCATGACTCCAGCCACTCCCAAATCACTGAACAAAAGCCAAGTCTTCACAGTGGCCCACAGGTGGTCTCCATCCGTCGCTCTTCCCCTGCCTCCTCAGCTCCTGGGCCCTTTGCAACAGCCATTGCACATCACCTCAGTCCTACCTACCTCAGGGGCCTTTGCACTGGCTGTTGGCTCTTCCTGGCAGCCTTCTCCCCTCACCCATCCCCTTTCCTGGCTGTCCGTATGGCTCATTCAGATGTCCCCTTCTCAGAAAGGTGCCTTCCCTTTGATGAGTATAACCAACCCCCACTTTATCCTTTATTCTGTCCTGACTTCCCTCAGCCTCATCACCTCTCAGGAGCCACTCAGTGGGCCCCTGTTTACTGCCTCCTTGATTCAACTTGTACTCAAGTTTTGTAGAATAAGGATCTCAGAATTCCTCCAGCAAGTGTCCCCAGCACCTGAATGTGAATTGCTCTGTAAATATTTACAGAATGAAGGACACTAGGCAGAACCTCAGCTTGAACAAAGTCAACTCTGTGCCTGGCCCTCTGCTGGGAAGTGCCAGGGATGGCTCTGCCCTGCCTCCATCTCAATACCCCAAGGTAGAGGAGGAAACAGTTCAGTGTCTCAAGGCAGTGACGACTCAGCATGGTCCAGGTGTGGGCACAGGACAGGGCACCTGAAGGAATATGCCCCCTTTGAACCCACATAGACAGTTTGGGTGATTCATTTTGGATCTGAGGAAGTGGTGGGAGTTGGAACAGTGAGCATCTTACAGGCTAGGCCAACAAACCAGGGCTGTCCTTTAAGGGCACTGGGGAGCCATGCAAGGATTTAGAGCAAGAGGACAGGGTTGGACTCAAGCTGCCTTCTGTGCAGTGGATTCAAGTCTAGTGCAAATCTAGGAGGCTGGAGTACATGAAACAGGCTGGTGGAGTATGCCTGGAGTAGGCCCCACCTTGGAGAGGAAGAAGCTAGGGGGAGCTTTGCTTTCAGAGCCATTTCCATGGCCCAATGGAACATTCACCCGGGGGGCCACCAGGGTGGAGGTGGGGCAGGAAGCTGGGCAGGCGAGGAGGCCAAGAAGGTTCTAGGTGGTGGAGGTGCCCTGAGGTGTTGGTTTAAGGAGTAGGAGAGGGGTGAATCATGGCCTTCAACCCCACCCCAGGAATCCGTTTTGGGAGGGAGCGCCGGGGTGTCCAAGGCAGCTGCCCCAGGAGACCTGGGGATCCGCCTTCCTCTCACCCTCTGCCCAGCCTGTGCAGGTCTGTCTGGCCTGTCCCTGTCCCTCCACCAGCCTCCCTTTTCTCCTTTCTTCGCAGTTCCCCTCTTTCTAGCTCACTTCCTTGCCCTCTTTCCTCACCTCTCGTCTTTCTCAGGTCCCCAGGACCCTCTCGGGAAGCAGAGGCCAAAGCTGGGGTCCACAGCACTGGGACGAGTGTGGGGACGGACACCTGGCGCCCAGGCCAGGCAGGAGGTGGCTCCGGAAACCCGGGACAAACCCCGGCGTCCGACCCGCGCCCTGGCCCGGCCCCCGCTGCCTCCTTATCTCTTCCTGCCACCTTCCCCTGCTTCCTCTCTGGAAAAGCCATCAGCTATCCAACTAGCCTCGACCGTTACGGGGAGCTGCTGGGGCGGGGACACACACACTCACACACACTCACACACACTCACACACACACACACACACGACACGGGGCTCCACCCACTGGCTCCAGCAGGCCACGCCCCTCTCGGTTGGGATGCCACAACAAGCCATGTCCCTCTCCATTGACTGGTTCCAGCAGGTCATACCTCGCCCCATTGGCCCTTGCAGGCCACACTTCTCTCTAGTGTCCTGCCCCAGCAGACCGCGTCCCGCCCCATTGCCCCCCTCCCATTGACATGTCATACCCCCCCTTCTCTCCATTGGCCCATTTTCCTATGATGCTCACCTTCTCTCTGACAAGCCCCAGACAGGGCACCGCAGGCCACACCCTTCCTCATTGGCTCACATCACAGGCCACGCCCCTTGTCATTGGCCTATCCTCCCAGGCTATGCCCCTCCCCATTGGTCCTCACAGGTCTTATCCTTTCTAATAGTTCATCCTTACAGTCTACATCCCTCTCCATTGGCCTATCATCCCAGGTCATACTTCTCCCCACTGGCCCATCCAGGAAGGCCATGACTCTCCGGCACATTCCTCCCCAGTGACCCTCCTTAGCAGACCATGTCCCACACTGGCCCACTATCTCAGGCCCTGCCACATGAGGCCATGCCCTTCTTCCTCGGCCCACCCCAAAACCATGTTCCTCCCCTTTGACCCTCCCTGGCAGGCCACGTCCTCCCCCACTGGTCCATTCTCACAGGCCACGTCCTTCTCAGATCATTCCCGCCCCCCTCCCATGCCCTGGACAACCCTGCAGTTCCTCCATTGACTCTCACTGGTAGACGGCACGCAACATCCTGGCCACACCTCTTCCCTGATTGGCCTCTCAGCCTCTTCCCTGATTGGTCTTTCAGACCTGTAGGCCACACTCTCCCTCTGGTCCTTGTAGGCTCATCCTTGGCTCCCCACTGCACCCAAGACCCAGGATCCTAGACTTCAAGGTCTGCTCTGACCTCACTGCTCTGTGTGCTCCCTGGCACCCCGCACACCCCTCACAAATGCCCTGGCCACACTTGGTCCAGTTACCAACCATAGCACATAGGGCTTTAACCTCCCTTGATGCTCTCCGGCCATTCAAGGCCACAAAGAGCTCTTGGTGACCCATGTAGGTGCCTCAGTTTCCCATCTGTACAAAGCAAGGTGTGGATGAATCCTCTGGCCTCTGCCTTTTGGTGGAATTAGAAACTACTAGAAGGGGCCATTTCAGGATGCTGGAATGCTTGTGGCCAACACCTTGAAAGAGTTTGTCCCGTTTTTTTCTTTTAAAATTAATTTTATTTTATTGTGTGTATGATCACGTACGTGTGTGTGTGTGTGTGTGTGTGTGTGTGTGAACAGGTGCACATGCCACATTGCACACGTGGAGGTCAGAGGACAACTTTAGGGGGTCAGTTCTTTCCTTCTACCATGTGGATTCTGGGAATTGAACTCAGGTGGTCAGGCTTAGCCACAGGCACCTTTACATGTGGAACCATCTCGCCAGCCTTATTCTGCGTATGCACATTCAGTGATGGTGCTGCCTGTAAACAATAGACACGTCTGAATTCTGTATTCTGCTATCCTTTATTTTTCAATAATGTATGAGAATGTGGTTCAAAGGCTCCCGAGTTCACTGGTTTATCCCCCAACTATTTCCTGAGTGACACTCTGCACATTATCCCAGGGCTGAGGATAGAGGAAGCAGTCAAGGTCCTGGCCCTTCTGAACTTGTATTTGATGAGCCGAGGTAAAACAAGCCAACTGACAGATAAAGTAATGATGACTTCAGCTAAGTTGTGAAGAAGGCAGAAAGGGCCGAGATAACAAATGGTAGTGTTCAGGGTACTTGGTTTTTAACAGACAGCCTCATTGGGTTACTGGGACAGAGCTCTGGACAGAGCACAGGACATGTGCAAAGGCCCTAGGATCGGGGGGAAGGTTGGTGTGATGGTCAGTGAGGAAGGCTGGGAGTGGGAGCACTCAGAGAGGAGAAAGCAGGAGAGAGGATGTGGGTGAGGCTGCCGAAGCCAGCCAGGAAGGCAGCTGCATTCAGGACTTTGGGCTCTTAAGAATTATTGAGGGGAGGGTGGTGGCTGGAGAGATGGCTCAGAGATCAAGAGTACCAGCTGCTCTTACAGATGACTTGGGTTTGGTTCCCAGCACACACACACTGCAGCTAAAAACTATCCGTAATAGCTGGGTGTGGTGGCACATTAATCCCAGACAGGTGAATCTATGTGAGTTCGAGGCCAGCCTCGTCTACACTCCTGGGGAGTTCCAGGCCAGCTGGGACTATAGAGAGACCCTGCCTCAAAAATGAAAGAGAGAGAGAGAGAGAGAGAGAGAGAGAGAGAGAGAGGAGAGAGAGAGAGAGAGAGAGAGAGAGAGAGAGGCTGCATACCGTGATGCACACCTGTCATTCCAGCACTTAGGAGGTGAAGGCAGGAGGACCAGGTGTTCAGGGCTATCCTCTGCTACATAGTGAGTTCAAAGGCAGCCTGCACTACCTGAGACCCCATCTCAAAGAGAAGGAAAGGAATGCAGGTTCCCAGGCCCTGCCCGATCCTCTCTCCTCTGGGTGGCTGTGCTTCGGGCTCAGGTGCCCTCTGTCTTCCACAGGTGCACGCATACATCATCAGTTACCTGAAGAAGGAGATGCCCTCGGTGTTTGGGAAGGAGAACAAGAAGAAGCAACTGATTCTCAAGTTGCCCGTCATCTTTGCGAAGATCCAGCTGGAGCATCACATTTCCCCTGGGGACTTCCCCGACTGCCAGAAGATGCAGGTGAGAGACCCTGCAGACCAGCCATGGGGTGATGCGGGAGTCCCCTTCTGAGGGCAGAGCCCAGGAGGCTGGAGGGGTGGGTGGCACTTTTGTTCATGGATACCCGACTTTATTGTGATAAACACAGTGGAGATGAAAAACATCAATAAAACCTGAATTGTAGATTTTACTTAATTTTAATTCCTTTAAATTTCACTGTGGTAGCAGCTATGACAGTGAACAGAGTAAATCTAGAAGTTGCCCGAGCAACTTCTACTTACAGACAATTGGCTGCATCTTAGTCACATGACCAGACGTCCACATGGCGACAGTATGGGGCCCAGGTAACGGTCATGGATTTAGTACATAGAAGGGACAAGGCTGGCATGGTGGCTCACACCTGTAACCCCAGCAGTCAGGCTGAGGCAGAAGGATTTCTGTGGTCTGTGAGTTTAGTCTAGCTTGGGCTACATAGTGAGTTTCAGAGTATCCTATGCTACATGGAGAGACCCTGTCTCAAAAATAAAGACAAATGGGATATTGGGAGACAGAGGTAACCATGTTCAGGCCCAGGATTGCCAGTGTTGAGGAAAGTTCTATCTCAGGTGTAGCTGAATGGGGCGCATACAGAGATCTGGAGCTGGGCAGGGCAGGGCTGACCGAGCAAATGTGGGGACAGGTCATGCTCACCCAGGCAGGGACTAGTCACTGCCTGCCTCTGTCCTAAGGCTAAATTAGACTGACATCAAACTTGAAACTGTTAATCCAGTTGTTTCATCTAGGCCTGTCACCCCAGCTACTCAGGGGCTTAAACAGGAGGATGACAATTTGAGGGCCACCCTGGGCAATTTACAAAGATCCTGTCTCAAATAGTAAAATAGGTAAACGTGGCTTGGTGATACATGCCTGTAACCCCAGCACTCTTGAGGTGGAGGTGAGGTTTCAGATTGGTTACATGAAGCCCTGGCTCAGAAAAAAAAAAAAATCAAATAGGACTGGTAATGTGGCTCAGAGGTAGAGCACCTGCCTAGAATCCCCCAGTGAGGGGCTGGGGGGTGGCTCAGAGGTAGAGCACCTGCCTAGAATCCCCCAGTGAGGGGCTGGGGGGTGGCTCAGAGGTAGAGCCCCTGCCTAGAATCCCCCAGTGAGGGGCTGGGGGGTGGCTCAGAGGTAGAGCCCCTGCCTAGAATCCCCCAGTGAGGGGCTGGGGGGTGGCTCAGAGGTAGAGCACCTGCCTAGAATCCCCCAGTGAGGGGCTGGGGGGTGGCTCAGAGGTAGAGCCCCTGCCTAGAATCCCCCAGTGAGGGGCTGGGGTGTGGCTCAGTGGTAGAGCACCTGCCTAGAATCCCCCAGTGAGGGGCTGGGGGTGTGGCCTCATGGTGGGTCCCCTTAAGTTCTTGGTATCTGCATCCCTCCCTCTAGGAGCTGCTGATGGCTCACGACTTCACCAAATTCCACTCACTGAAGCCGAAGCTGCTGGAGGCTCTGGATGAGATGCTGACACACGACATCGCTAAGCTGATGCCCCTGCTACGGCAGGAAGAGCTGGAGAGCATAGAGGTTGGCGTGCAGGGCGGCGCCTTTGAAGGCACCCACATGGGTCCCTTTGTGGAACGTGGCCCAGATGAGGCAATGGAGGATGGAGAGGAGGGCTCAGAAGACGATGCGGAGTGGGTGGTGACCAAGGACAAGTCCAAATACGATGAGATCTTCTACAACCTGGCTCCTGCCGACGGCAAGCTGAGTGGCTCCAAGGCCAAGACCTGGATGGTGGGCACCAAGCTCCCCAACTCGGTGCTGGGGAGGATCTGGAAGCTGAGCGACGTCGACCGCGATGGTATGCTGGATGATGAGGAATTCGCCCTGGCCAGCCACCTCATTGAGGCTAAGCTGGAGGGCCACGGGCTGCCCACCAACCTGCCCCGCCGCTTGGTGCCACCCTCCAAGCGGCGCCACAAGGGCTCGGCCGAGTGAGCCAGACATACCCGCTGGCCCGCCATTTCACTTTGCCTAGCTATGGCTCCCCAGCTCCAGTCGGCTGCACGCAGATCCCTGCTCTGACCCCCACACACCCTGCCTGCCCACCCTGCCCAGCTGCAAGGACTTGGGGGGCCCTCCCCACACCATACACCCTAGTCAAAGCACTTAGGGAGAACCAGGGGGCCAGGACAAGATTTCTGTCCATCTTTCATACCTCCACCCTCACACACATTTGTGCTTGTCAGGCACATACCCACACCCACACCCACACCCTAACATCAACTATTCACATACATATTTTTTGCTTTGTTTTTTGTTTTTTAAGACAGTGTCTCAAGTAGTCCAGGCTGCCCTTGAACCCTCTATGTAGTGGAGGATGATCTTGAACTTTTGATCCTCCTGCCTCCACCTCCTGAGTGCTGAGATGACAGGCCTGTGCCACCAAGCCTGGTTTATGCAATGCTGGGGATGGAACTCAGGGCTTCACCCAGGCTAGGCAAGAACTCGACCAACTCAGCTATAGTCACAGCCCCATCAAGTATTTATTGAGCACTTACTGTATGCCAGGCCCTGGTGGAGCTGTGTGATCAGGAATGAGGTGTCTACATAGAAAAAAACTGATTTCTGCAAGACCCTTTTTCCCTTTTTACAAGTGGCGGCCTTTTACCCACCTGAACAAGGGCTCCCTACCCCATCATGTCCTCAGGTCTTGGGACCATTGGGGGTTGGGAGGAGACACAGGACTTCCTACTTCCTCAGATGGACCCCTCTTCTGCCCCTTCCCTCCACTTCCTTTGCTACAGCCCTGTGAATTCTGATCACACCCATTTTCACAAAAACCCTGCAGCAGGCAAAACTTCTAGCTCCATCTGGCCTCATTTTGGGATAGTTTCTATCCTCTGCCCAGTGCTCCTGGTCCCCTCAGCATGCTCTTCGGTTTTGAGACTGCAGCATCCAGCCCTTCTGCCCACCTTCAGGTCATATTTAAATGGAGCCCCTATCAGAGGTAGAAGTCCCCTTCCCCCAGACATCCTGAGAGTAGGGGGTTCTTGGTGCTAGTGCCCTCCCCCTTCCTTAAGGGGACCACCCCATATCTTCTTGTGCCTTCATCATGTAGTGCTTGACCCCGGTGGGGGACACCTTAGAAAACATGGGGAGTGGAAGGGAAACAGCTGGAGACCATGCCTGCTCCAGGCTGCCCACCGGGATTTCCATGCCCAGGACCCACCCCACCCGTGCCTGGAACGGGGCTGGGGCCCCAAGAGTGTCCCTACAGAGCCAATAAAGCCAGGGCTGCTGCTTGTGTCGCTGTCAGGCTGTCTTGAGCCGTGAAGCCCCTAGGGAAGGGGCGCCCTGGTGGCTGGGGGACCCTCCAGGCTTGCAGGGCCTGTGCAGCCTGTGACTCAATGCAGTGGAGCCTGGTGAGTCAGGCCCGGGCTGGGGGCCAGCGCTGCATATTTTCCGAAGAAAATTTACTCCAGGCCCTCCCCACCCCTCCGGGACATCCCTTCTTCCCACCTCCCGCCGCGGGGCCTGGGAACCGAGTCCTGGGCGTGGGCCCGGGCCAGTGCCAGTCCGGGTACAGTGCCACCCTTCGTCCCCAAAGCACCCTGCATCGCGCACTGGCACAGCGCGAATGCTCAAGAGCAGATCCAATGGGGGGTGGGGGTATCGGGTCCTCGGGAGGGAGGGACTGATGTCCACGTGCGTCGCCACGCCCCGGGGGCACACGCCCAGGCCTCACCCACAGCGCCTAGGACACGCTGGCCTCGCGCGCCTCCCGCCCACGCGTGCGGGTCCGCGGAACCCGGCGCCCTCTGGCGGACCATGAGAAGCCAGGCAGGCTGGTCCTAAACCCCTTCTTGGTCGTCACCTTCCCCACATTCGAGTACTGCCACGTGACTTCCGTGAGGTGCGTTCCTTCGCTGTGCCTTTTGCCTTTAAGCGTCCAAAATAGAGCTCCCCTGTATCCTAGCACAGGGCAGGAGGATGTCCAAATGGAGTCCATCCTGGGCTACCCAGCAAGACCCTGTCTTTAAAAAAAAAAAAAAAAAAAAAGTTGGGCATGGTGCAGGCGGATCTCTGGGAGATGGAGGCCAGCTTGGTCTCCATAGCGAGTTCCAGGCCAACTGGAGCTACCGGGAGACGCTATCTGAAAAAACAAAGACAAACAAACAAACAAAAAAAAAAAAAAAAAAAAAAAAAAAAAAAAAAAAAGAAAGAAAGAAAGAAAAGAAAAGAAAAGAAAAGAAAAGAGAGGAGCTGGAGAGATGGCTCAGCAGTTAAGAGCACTGGCTGTTCTGGGTTCTGTTCCCAGCACCTACATGGTGGCTAACAATCCTTAACTCCAGTTTCAGGGGTCAGGAGGCTCTTCTGGCCTCCTGGGGCATTGCATGCACCAGTGCACGTACATACCATGCAGACAAAACACTTATATACACAAAATAAAAATTAAAAAAGAAAAACGAGGGTGTGTGGTGCAGTGTGGGGGAGGCTGTAGGTCAGCTGGAACTCACTTGCCTAGATTGCACAAGGCCCTGGTTTCCATTCCCCGCACTGCCAAAATGCAAAAATGGCCATTGTGGATCTCTTTGGATGGCTGCCACTTCCTAGGGGCCTGGGGGTGGGGTAGGGGCAGGGGACGATCAGCTGGTGCTCAGATGCCAGGCACGGTCTTAACTGTCTTTGAAATAATTTGCCATTATTACTCTGCTTACAGAGAAGAAAACCAAAGCACAGTAAAATGCCTTGCCCAAGGTCAATGATCCAGAGTCTCGATTCTAAGGATGTGAATAGCCTTTTTTTTTTGGTCTTTTTGAAACAGGGTCTTCCTGTAGCCCCAGCTGTCCTGGAACTCACTATGTAGACCAGGCTGGCCTCGAACTCACAGGGATCTTCCTGCCTCTGCCTCCCAAGTGCTGGGATTAAAGGCATGTGCCACCATGTCCGGCTGTAGCATACATTTTTGATATTGCTGGAATACAATGCTCCTTGTCTCCAGCTTAGATGTGCCTTAAGTTATTTCATTTCCCACATTCTAGGACTGGAACATCGAAGATTTAAAAATTTTTATTTGTGCCTGTGTGTTTGTATGTACATGTGTGTTTGGGTGCCTGTGGAAGCCAGAAGAGGGTGCTGGATCCCCTGGAACTGGAGTTATAGGAGGTTGTGAGCTGCCCAAAGTGGGTGCTGGAAACTGAACTCAGGTTCTATGCAAGAGCTTCAAGGGTTTTATGAGTTTCATTAATCTAATAATAATCTTTAAATAAATAACACAAGTATAAAAGCCACTTTGTGGCTGGGAGTGGTGATGCACACCTTTAATTTCAGTATTTGGGAGGCAGACACAGGCCACCCTGGTCTACATAGTGAGTCCCTGGTCCACCAGGGCTACATAGTGTGACCTGCCTCAAACAAAACAAAACCAAGGCTGCAGAGATGGCTCAGCAGTTAAGATTACTGGCTGCTCTTGAAGAGGATCTGACTTTGGTTCCCAGCACATGCACAACCCCCCCACAGCATAATAATTTTAAAAAATTTTTATCTTGTGTGTATGGGTATTTTGCATGCACATATGTAAGTACAGGTATGTATGTGCAGTACCCTCTACAGGGGTCAGAAGACAATGTCAGATCCCCTAAATTTACAGATGGCTATTAGTTGCCAAGTGGGTGCTGCATGCATGTAAGTGTACCACGCACATGCAGTACACTACTATGTGTGTGTGGTGGCCATGGAGGCCAGAAGAGTACACTGGATTCTTTGGAATCTAGGTCCTCTGCAAGAGCAACCAGTGCACTGGCCCATCTCTCTAGCCCCTCTTGGCTTTTTTTTTTTGGTCTTTGTGAGACAGGGTCTCCCTGTAGCCCCAGCTGTCCTGGAACTCACTATGTAGACCAGGCTGGCCTTGAACTCACAGAGATCTGCCTGCCTCTGCCTCCCGAGTGCTGGGATTAAAGGTGTACGCCACTAAGCCAGGCTTTTTTTTTTTTAAGAAAAAAAGGTGGGGGGGAGGCTAGAGAGCTGGTTCAGCAGTTAAGAGCACTGGCTGCTCTTGCAGAGGACCTGGGTTTGATTCCCAGCTTCCACATGTTGGCTAACAACCATCTGTAACTCCAGTTCCAAGGGATCAGATGCCTTCTTCTGACCTCCACTGGCATTGTCATGCATGCAGGCAATACACTCATAAAATAAATATTTTTAAAAAAACAGGACATGAAAAATTGCTTGACCCCACCCCTTCCTGAGGAACTACTTGGCAGTTACCATTGCAGGGGGAGGAGTCTTTCTTCAGAGGTTAAGTTGCCTCTGATCCAGTGAAGAACCCCTCACTTGTGCTCATGGACACAGTCCTAATTAAGCTCAGTGCATCACCAAATAATAATCACAAAGACATGAAAAAGAGGGGGACTTGTTGGGAAGAAGGGTGGTTCCACAGTAGCTGGAGGGGACTATGAGAGGGCAAGGGTGTGTGTGTGTGAAAATGGTCAAGATACAATATATACGTGTATGAAATGATCACAAAATAAAAACAAAAATTGCTTGAGCATAAGTCCAGGACAACAGGGAAAAGCATTTTGCTTAGGATGAGAGTCAAGAACCTGTAAACCCGTCACACCCCGCCACACTCCCAGTTCCAAACACTGGAGGAGCCTGGTATGGTAGCATTAAGGTGAGGGGCAGGAAGATCAGGCTATCCAGGTCATCTTGTACTACATGACCAGTTCCTGGCCAGCCTGCACTGCTGGAGACCCCACCTAAAAAACAAAACAAAAAACGATAAAAATATGACTAGGAGACTGAGAGATGGCTCAGTGGGGTAAAACTGCTTAGCCTGAGCAAGCCTGCTAACCTGACTTTGATCCCTGGACTCCACGTAAAGATGGAAGTAGAGAACCCTCTCTCTCTCTCTCTCTCTCTCTCTCTCTCTCTCTCTCTCTCTCTATATATATATATATACACACATACACAATAATAAAATTAAAACAACCTTCAGACTCATTTATTCATTCACAAATTCATTATGAGACAGGGTCTTCCTTTAGCCTCAGCAGGGCTGGAACTTAACTATGTAGACCAGGCTGGCTGGCCTCCGTGTCACAGTGAACCATCTGCATTTGCCTCTGCCTATCTGAAATGCTGTGGTTACACGCGTGAAAAACTCTGCCTAGCCTTTTTTTATTTTTAAAATTTAGCCGGGCGTGGTGGCGCACGCCTTTAATCCCAGCACTCGGGAGGCAGAGGCAGGCGGATTTCTGTGAGTTCAAGGCCAGCCTGGTCTACATAGTGAGCTCCAGGACAGCTGGGGCTACAGGGAGACCCTGTCTCAAAAAGACCAAAAAAAAAAAATTTATTTTACGTGTATGACTGTACTGTCTGCATGTATGTATGTAAGTGCACCCAGGTCGAGCAAAGCCCAAGTTTCTTCGCCATGTGGTCGCTGGGAAACTGCAAGAGGGGGGAGAGGGAAGGGGGGGAGGGCTGCTACCCGGAGTGCGTCAGGAACGACGTCTGCAGAGCTGCGCGCGCACGCTCCAAACAGGCTTTTTATGCTTAGGCGATAGAGCGCTTCCTTTAACAAGATGGCGGCGGGAAGCAAGCGCGGCGGTGGGAAGCGTGGCTCGAAAAGCGATGCGGACTCTGGCTTCCTGGGGCTACGGCCCACCTCGGTGGACCCGGCACTGAAGCGGCGGCGCCGGGGCCCCAGAAACAAGAAGCGCGGCTGGCGGAGGCTTGCTGAGGAGCCGCTGGGGCTGGAGGTGGACCAGTTCCTAGAGGACGTGCGGATGCAGGAGCGCACGACCGGGTACGCGGGGCAGGACTTCCGGCAACGTGCCCTCGCTTTTTGCGGCTCGGTGTGAGGGCCCCCAGACTTCTGGTCCAGGGGTCTCTGGGCGGGAGATCTTCTGTTTGGGTGGGGATCCGGAAACAGGGTCCCACTGTGTAGTCCTGGCTCGCCTGGAACTCTCTATGTAGACCAGGCTGGCCTCGAACTCAGAGATCCGCCTGTCTCTGCCTCCCGAATACTGGGAGTGCAAGCTTGCACTGCAAAATGTGAATTTCAAGTCAACACAAATGACATGCATGCACCCTGACTTGGTGCGTTTTAAGGTTAGCCTGGAAGGACCTCATGGTACGAGGGAGTGATAGAATGAGTCCGGAGAGTTACACCCAACCCTGCCAGGTTAAGTCCCAACATCTGCCTAATGGTCTGTGTTTCCATCCTCCAGTGGCTTGTTGGCTGAGGCCCCCAATGAAAAACTGTTCTTTGTGGACGCTGGACCCAAAGGAAAAGGTGAGGTGGGCTTGTGGGGTGGTGTGTGTCCTCGGCTGATGGTTGTATAGACTCTTGAATCCGGTGAGATCTGTCAAAACGGCAGTTGTCTTGGCTTGTGGTACCACATGCCTGTAGTTCCAGTGTTGGAGGCAGAGGCAGGCACAATCTGTGTGAGAGCCAGGCCAACCTGGCCAGCCTGGGTACTGGTTTACATAGCCAGTTCCAGACTAGCTGGGGGTACAGGGGGACCCTGTCTCTAAAAGACTGGTCCCCCCAAAGTACAAACTTACAAAAAAATTTCTATGCATGTTTTGCTTGCCTGGTGCTCACAGAGGCCAGAAGAGGACATCGAATCCTCTGGAACTGGAGTTACAAACAGTTCGCTGCCATGTGGGTGCTGGAAACTGAACCCTGGTCCTCTGCAAGAGCAGCCAGTGCTCTTAACCACTGAGCCATCTCTCTAGGCCAAATGCAAGCTTCTTTCAAATGGGTCATCTGTAATATGAATAAGCACCTTTAATGGGTTGGAAAGTAAGCTAGAGATTATCTTAAGAGAGCAATTTTTTTTTTTTTTTTGCTTTCTTTTAATACTAAGGATTGAACCCAGGGCACTGGGCAAGTACCCTGCAACTGAGCTCTATCCCTGTCCTCTTTTCAAAAGGGCATGGTGGCACATGCCTATAATCTCAGCTCTTGAGAGGTAGAGGCAGAAAGATCAGGAATTTGCACCCCGAGCTACATGAGACCCAGTCATCACATACCCCCCCCCCCACACACCTCTCTCTCTCTCTTTCTCTCTCTCTCTCTCTCTCACACACACACACACAGACACATGTACACTCACAGACCCCCAACCCAAGAAAGAAACACAAAAGAACAACATAATTAGCCTAAGCAAAGATCCTGGGAGCAGGAAAAGGTGTTTTTTCTTGGGAAAAATCTTATATTTTTAATTTAAAATTTTATTTATACTGGGTGTGGTGGTGCACGCCTTTAATACCAGCACTTGGGAGGCAGAGGCAGGCGGATCTCTGTGAGTTCAAGGCCAACCTGGTCTTCATAGTGAGTTCAAGGATTGCTGGGGATACAGGAAGACCCTGTCTCAAAAAGACCAAAAAAAAAAAAATTACTTATTTTATTTATTTGGTCTTATTGAGACAGGGTCTCCTTATAGCCTCAGCTGGCCTTTAACTCACTACATAGACCAGGCTGACCCTGAACTCATAGAGATCCACCTGCCTCTGCCTCCTGAGTGCTGGGACTAACGGCGTGTGCCACCAAATAAATTTTATTCATTTGTATAATACGTGTGTCTACTTGTCTGTATGTGTACTACTGTGTGCATGCCTGTGGAGGCCAGAAGGTGCTGGGTCTCCTGGAGCTGGAGTTCCAGCCATTTACCAGCTACTCTGTAGCGCCTGTAGGTGCTGGGAACTGAACCCAGGACCTCTGCTAGTGCAGCAGTTGCTCTTAACCTCTGAGCCATCTCTCCAGTTAGGGTAAGCTTTAAAACAGGGTCTCTCTAAGTGGTCCATGCTTGGACCTTCTTGGAACTTCTTGTGTAGCCCAGGCAGGTCTTGAACTTGAGATAAGTTCCACTTCAGCCTCTCAAGTGGCTGGGATCCAAGCCTGTGTGTGGAATCAGGCCTGGGTGCTGTCAGGGACTCCAGTTAGAGCTTGGCCTGCCTTGATGACTCGGTTAGCAGCAAGCCAGAGTATCTATTGGCAGCAGAAAAACAAAGGCCCTGCCTTCAAGAGGCAGACCTGCTTGGGCTGGTGAGATGGGCTCTTACAAGAACAGGAGGATGCTTTAGCCAGCAGGAAGGGAACATGTCTTGACAAGCTGGCTTTTTCAGAACTTAGTGTCTGGACCAAGGGCAAGTTAGGGATTGCTCTGATGAGAGCGCTTTCAGCAATGTCAGAAAAACACTGAAAGTGGGCAGCCTGCTTCAGAAAACTGAAAACAATGGGAGTCTGGTCTGGAGGGACAGCCAATGAGAGCCCTGCTCACAGGCAGGCACCCTAGTGTCCTGTGAGATGAGTCAGAGGATCCCTTTAACGAGGATGGGACTGGCTTGACTAGAAGCCCGGAAGCTGTACGGGCACAGGGACTTGTTTCTTTTTTTAACTAGTTTTTTAGATTAGTCTTAGAGAGATGGGTTCCATCAAGACACCTTCATAAGGGTATCACTGTACTTGATTCTTCCTGGCTCCCCCTCCCTGCCCCCGGTGCTCTGCATATTTCCCCTCCCTTTCTTCCCCCCTTTTGGCCCCCCTTCTTTCTTGTCACACATATTTTACCCTGTTTCCATCCTCCCTCCTCATGGTCCCCTTTCTAGTATTTTTGCTTTTGTTTTTGGTCTTTTTGAGACAGGGTCTCCTTGTAGCCCCAGCTGACCTGGAATTTGCTATGTAGACCAGGCTGGCCTTGAACTCACAGAGATCTGCCTCCTGAGTGCTGGGATCATAGATGTGCTCTACCATATCTGGCTTTGTTTTGTTTTGTAACAAGGCCTCATTCTGCACCCAGACTGGCTAGAAACTCATTATGCCTAGGCTGTTCTGGAATTCACAGTCTACCTGCCTCTGCCTTTCAAATGCTAGGATTACAGGTTTGAGCCAAACTACTCTGAAGTTTTATTTCTAAAGGAAGTGAGTTCTTAGTGATCAGCTTTTTTTGGTTTTGTTTTTACATTTATGTATGTGTGTCTGTTCAGGTGTGTGTCTGCATGCACTCTCTTATGTGGAGGTCAGAGGACAATTTGTGTGTGGAGGGGGGCTTGGTTCTCTCCATCCTGTGGGTCCTGGGGCTCGAACTCAAGTTGTCAGGCTTGGCAGCAAGCATCTTCACCTGCTGAGCTATCTTGCCGGTCCATCACTCAGTTTCTCATGGAATATTGCTATTGTTATTTGCAATGTTGGAATGGAAACCAGGGCTTTGTGCATACTAGGCAGATACTCTACCCCAGGGCTACAATCTTGGCCTGTTTTCTTTTTAGAGCCAGGGTCTCTCTATATAGCTCAGGCTGACCAAAATCTCAGAACCCTTCTACAGCCTCCAGAGTGCTGGAGTTACAGGCTTGTACCACCATACCAGCCTGGTGTTTACAGTAGAGTTCCTGCTGTAACTGACAGACTTTGGAAGTAGAAAGCAGCATGCTGAGAGGCAGCCATAAGGAGGCCTCTTTGAGTCCCAGTGTCCCTGGCCACCTGCCCCTTCCCTGTTAGTTCTGTGGTCCTTTCCCTGCTGTATCTCTGACCCCTCCAGGTGGGTCTGTGGGTGTGCTTCCTGTGTCTCCATCACAGAACTTACCTCTTGCTGACCCAGGATATGGGAAGGTCAGGGCTGGGCCTCTGGGCTCTTCTTATGGGGTATCCTCCCTTATACAAGAGAGTCAGTCTGGGGACCTTCAGGTGTGTGTCGGGTGACCTGGTGCCAGTTGACCTGAAGTTGGGGGTTGGTTTATGGTAGTGGGGCAGCCTAAGGCTGCAGCTCTGCTTCCCACTGCAGAAAGGAGCAGGAAGAGGACTCAGGCCCAGAAGAAGTCACAGCGGCTCCAGAAACCCCTGAGGGCTGACCTTGTCCTTGAGAACCCATCTAAGATCCCTGTCCCCAAAGAGTAAGTGCTCCCCCCTCAGCCCAGGCCCTGCAGGAGTGTGGGGGTGGTAGAAGCAGCTGAGAGGGTAGACTGGGCCCAACTGGGGCTTCTGAGAGTGGTTTGCAGGACAAAAGACTACGCCAAGGCACACGTGGGGGCGGGGGGGGGGCTCTGGGTGGGTGAGGTAGGCTTAGTGTAGCCCTGGGAGGGGCAAGCTTTTGGGCCAGTCCACCCTGAGGAGCGTGGGAGTTGTGGTCTGCTGAACTCAGATCTATCCTGCCGAGGTTGGGGTGAGGTGCCAGGACCCAGTGTGTCGCCATGCTGTACTGAGCCAGATCATGAAAGAGGACTGGGCTGAGGCAGGCCCAGTAGGGCCTCCTGGAGGAAGACTGCTGAGTAGCAGGGGGAGCTTGGCTAACACCTCACCTGCTGCCCTTTGCCCATTCTCTCCCCACCCAGCATCCTCGCACACCAGGTCCCCAACGCTAAGAAGCTCAGGCGGAAGGAGCAGCTATGGAAGAAGCTGGCGAAGCAGGGTGAGCTGCCCAGGGAGGTGCGCAAGGCGCAGGCCCGGCTCCTCAACCCTCCTGCACCCAAGGCCAGGCCTGGGCCCCAGGACGTCATCCAGCAGCCCTTCTACGATCTCTGGAACCCTGACAGTGAGTGATCTGCTGTAACCTGCAGGCAGACAGTACGATGGGACTGCCACAACCAACTGTGCATATTATACATGGCCCGGGAGCACGGTGGCCAGGGGATGCCCTACAGGTCTTGGTTTAGTGATCTTCCAGCAGAGTCCTGAGTGCCTCCCTTTCCCATGCGTGCTCCTCTTTCCTGATCACGGGGGCTCCTGCCTTAGCCTGGGGTCTGTCCCCCTTCCTGAACCCTGTCTAGATATGGTTTGAGCCTGGGTTTGAGGTCCCTTTAGGTCTGAGAGTCTCCTTCCCTTGCCTGAGTCTCACTGTTGTAGTTTTAGCAGTGAGGAGGGACTGGAATGGGGCCTGGAAGGGGCCCTGGGGTCACACAGACCCCTGCTAGAGAGCCAACTGCAGGTGCCTTCCCCGTCCCCCATGGTAGAGCCCTCTGCAGCTGCCTTCGTCTTCCTGCAGACCCTCTGGACAGGCCGTTGGCTGGTCAGGATGTGTTTTTCCTGGAGCAGACCAAGAAGAAAGGAGTGAGGGTGAGGCTGTGTGGATGGTGGGGTAAGGAGGGCAGCCCCGCCAGAGCCCCGCTTTGGAATCCATCATCCTAGTGGCCTGTGTCCCTGCCTCAGCGCAGTGTTCACTGATCTTGGGAAAATGCCCTTACTTTGATGCCTCCATTCTGTCTGCTAACTGTAGAATGGGGTGACAGCTTGCTTAAAACTGCTGGGAGCTGAGGATTAAAGAGCAAACTGCTGTGAACTGTGCTGTGTACGCAGCATTGAATTTATGGTCATGTCTTGAGCTCTAGACCCTGGCTGCAGGGAGCCAGGTGCTGTGGAGTCTCGGGTCCAGCACTGTTTGAGTGACAAGTGCTGCTCCCTGTGGAGTCAGGGTGGCCTTGTCACCTACGTCCACGTGCCAGCTCAGGTCAGGCTGCTGTTCCATGATAGGAAGAGAGGTTGTGGGGGAGGCAGGTAGAGGACAGACTTCAGGGAGGCCAGAAAAAAAAACAAAGCCAGTACCCCTGACGCTTGAGGCCTGGGTGGAGAGAGGCTTCAAGTGGCTTCAAGTACAGGGCCGGAGAATGCTGTAGTCAAGGGGCGGAGGTGGCCCAGGAAGGACAGACTCCTAGGATGGAACCTCCAAAACTCAATAGGGCTGGATGTGAGGGAGCTTGGGCCACCCAGGGGACCCCCAGTACAGGGCCAGATCTGAGGAGCAGAAAGCTGGAAGTAGAGCCCCACTGGGCCAGTCCCTGAGGCTCTTGTGAAAACACGGGTCTGATTAGCAGATCCTGGGTGGCTCCAGGATTTTCTATCTTCACCTGGGAACTTTTCTTTTTCTTATTTTTGAGTCTTTTTGAAACAGGGCCTCCCTGTAGCCCCAGCTGGCCTGGAGCTCAATGTGGAGACCAGGCTGGCCTTGAACTGTCTCCCAAGTGCTAGGATTATATAGGCGTGCACCACCATACCTGGCTAACTACCTGGGAACTTTTTGGGCCACACTGGGCATCAGAAAAGCACTGGTCACCCACACCCTGCAGTGACACCAGTGGAAGGCTGGCAGTGTGCTAGAACCTGGAAGTGTCCAGACCCAGCTTGGAACATGTGCTTGGAACCCCTCTCCCTGGGCAGTCCTGTGGCTTGTCCCTATGAGAGGCTAGCAGAGCCCTGTCTGTGGGGAGCCTGTTCATACTGAAGACAGGTGTTCCCTGTGTAGGTGCCAGATCCATAGGTGACCGGCCAGCCTGCAGTTCCCCAAGCCTTGGATCCCAGCATCCTGGTCGGACAAACTTGCATCTTCTGGGCCATCTCAACCCCTTTATGTTTCAACAATACATTCCTGAGACTCAGGGTGATTGATAAGCTGTAGGGTTGCTGTTCCTGTGAGGGAGACAGATTATCCTAGAAGAGTACCCAGGCTCTTGTGTAGAGGGGCCTGGTGTCACATGGTGGAAGGCCAGATTCGGAAAGGGGAGCAGGGTGAAGCCTCTGGGAGGGCTTTGGTGCCGCTGCAGCTTGCCTTCTTAGTATTCTCACACCGGCCATTGAAGATTGGGGGTAGGCATTTTGGGGCACATTCATACCATGGGACTCACCCTGCCTTCCTGGCCCTGTCTTCCTCTAGCGGCCACCACGCCTCCACATCAAGCCCTCTCGGGTGCCTGCGGTGGAGGTGACACCTGCCGGGGCCTCCTACAACCCAACTTTTGAAGACCACCAGGTAGGTGTGCGGCAGGTGCCTAGTCAACCAGGTGCAGATAACCCTGTCAGCTCCCAGCAGTCCCTCCTTCCCATCTTAGGCCCTGCTTGTTCTTCCATGGAACTTGTCTATTTTTTAAAAATTGCGTGTGTGTGTGTGTGTGTGTGTGTGTGTGTGTGTGTGTGTGTGTGTGTACACACATGCACGCGCCAGCACAGGTGACTTCAGAGGCCAAAGGCTTCTGGAGCTGGAGTTACAGGCAGTTGTGTGTTGTCTAAAGTGGGTGCTGGGAATCAAACTTGGGTCCTCTGGAAGAGCAGTGTGTGCTCTTAACCACTGAGCCATCTCACCGGCTGGGAACTTGTCTATTTGAGACATTGCCCAGAACCCAGTGTGGTGTGTGGGTGATGGTGGGCAAGTCAGCCCCGCTGGCTGTGTGTGGAGGGCAGATCCTTGAGCTGGGTCCCTAGCATGGAGTGGAGACCGGAGGGCAGTCCTAAGACTTTCCCATTCCCTCCCTGCCCCAGGCCCTGCTCCAAGAGGCGCATGAGGTGGAACTGCAGCGGCAGAAAGAGGCGGAGAAGCTCGAGAGGCAGCTGGCCCTGCCTACCGAGGAGCAGGCAGCCACCCAGGTGGGCCATCCACCATCTGTGCCCACCCTTGACCCCATGTGACTCCGCCAGCCCCACCTGATGACCCACCCTGCTCCCCAGGAGTCTGTGTTCCAGGAGATGTGTGAGGGCCTACTGGAGGAGTCCGATAGTGAGGATGAGCCGGGCTGTGTCAAGCGGCTGGAGGCGGAGGATGGGGCTGAGTCCTCACCTGCTGGCCCTGCCCCTTCCACTGCTGAAAGGAGGATGGAAAAGAAGACAGAGCAGCAGCGGCGGCGAGAGAAGGCTGCCCGCAAGCTGGTGAGTGCCTGTCTTGTGAGCCTATGCCTGCCCATGGGTCTCCCGAGTTCTCCACGGGAACCTCTGGCCTTTGGGGGTGCTCCCTTAGAGAGGTGGAGGGGCTGTAGATCAAGGTGTCTGATGAGACAGTTGCAGAAGACAGCTGCTGAGTGACCAGAGGTTAGTAGTCAGCAAATAGGAAGCCATGACTTAGGGGCCCTGGGCAGGGAAGGCCCCTGAGCTGGGTAATACTAGGCTGAGCCCTGGCCCTTTGTCGCTAGTGGGTGCAGCAGACTGCATTGCGGGCAGCGCGGCTCCAACACCAGGAGCTCTTCAGGCTGCGTGGGATCAAAGCCCAGGTGGCCCAGCGGCTGGCAGAGCTGGCACGGCGGAGGGAACGGCGGCGGATGCGGCGACTGGCAGAGGCGGACAAGCCCCGAAGGCTGGGTCGGCTCAAGTGAGGCCCAGTCCTGATGGGAGGGTCTGTGACACATCTTGCTGTCTTCCTGGCCCCATGTAGTTGAACCCCTGAGAGCCCTCAACCCCATGTTTTGTAGGTACCAGGACCCCGACATAGATGTGCAGCTCAGCTCCGAGTTGACGGGCTCGCTGAGAACTCTGAAGGTGCTTATCAGGGTGACAGGGTGCTGTGGGGTCCTGTGCCCAGTGATGACACCATCCTTGCTCCCCTTGCCCTCAGGGGCTGTGGGCGACAACATGGCTGCCCTTGGGCTGGGCCAGTTGGGCCATTGCCTGGGGGCTGAGGGCACAGGGTCCTGGGTAGGAGGGACAGATCAGGTGTTGGTGTGAGCCTGTGGCCCTCAGGAGGCCTTTTTTCACAGTCCACCTTGCCCCACCAGACTAGTAGGTCTTCCTGAAGCTGGCTTGCCCATGTCTGGGGCCTGGCTTGGCCCTGGGGCTCCAGCCACCTTCTTGCAGCCCCGGCCTTTGGCTCTGAGCCTAGCCAGGGCAGCACTGGATCTGAGCAGGCTGGGGTTGGGATGCTCCTGAGGCTGCTCTGGGTGGGGGTTTTGGGGCTGCTGAGCCCCACCTGAACTCTGAGGCCATCTGGGACTCTGCTGAGGCCCCTCTCCATCTCTGTCCTGCAGCCTGAAGGCAACATCCTCCGGGATCGGTTCAAGAGCTTCCAGAAGAGAAATATGATCGAACCCCGGGAGCGAGCCAAGTGAGACCCCCAGAGGGAGGGGATTGTGGGAAGGGAAGGTGACCACACACCAGGACCCCTGACCTTGCGGATCTGAGGGTTGCTCACCACACTCTTCCCCTTTTCCAGGTTCAAGCGAAAGTACAAAGTGAAGCTGGTGGAGAAGCGGGCCTTCCGGGAGATCCAGTGAGTGGGCTTCCCCTGCAGGGCCAGCTGGGGTGGGTCCTATGAGTGCTCTTTGACCTGCCTCACCCCAGAGCAGCCTTCCTCCCCTGTGAAAGCTGCCCGTCCTAGGGCCATCCCAAACTTTAGAAGCAGGGTCACCCAGCAGGGACCTGGAATCCAGAGTGGGGATAGAGAGGGTCCCCAAGAGAAACCAAGGGGCCCATACCAGAAGGGGGGATGATTAGGCTGGGTGTGGGGCACCCCTCGCTCACCGCTCAGTCCTGTCTTCTGTCCTCAGGTTGTAGCTGTGCAGATGCCAAAACCCCGCCCTTCAATAAAGCACTGTGACCAAGCCCTGGGTTCCCCTTGCTTGCTTCTCACACACTGCCTCTCTCCTGAAGTCTGTCCTCCCTGGCTGCTGCCAGGACTTCAGCACTGCTCCAGCAGAGCCTGCCACCAGTGCTCAGTGTGGGGCTGCAGCAGGCCAAGGGAGATCTAGAAAGAAAGCTGTTGAAGAGAGGCTCTGGGGCCATCCCTAGAACATGAGAAAAAAAGAGTGGATAGGGAACATGAGGGAGAGGCTATACTACCCAAAGAGCAGCCACCTCTCCCTGAAGCAGGTGGGTGAGGGCATCAGCTCTCATCCCTTGGGAGGTGATAGGGCAACTGCTCCACAGAGGTCAGGCCCTTGCTCTGTTCCAGCCCTAGCTTAACTCAGTGAAGTCCAGCCCAGCTACATATGTTCCCACCCCAAGGGGAGGAAGCAATTTGGTCATACCAGGCCACAGAGCCCCAAACCCTTTGTGTGCATGTAGTCCACTGTGCACATGTGATCAGGACAGCTTGCAGGAGTCCTTTCCTACCCTGGGTTCTAGGGATGGAACTAGGGTTGGCAGATTTGGGGGCAAGTGCCTTTACTCCCTGAGCCATCTTGTGGCTTCCCATGCCTGTTTTTAACTGACTCCTGTTTCTGTGGTGCTGAGGCAGGAATCCAGGGTTTTCCACAGGCTGGGCACACTTCTGCTGAACCAGACCCAAAGGGTTCTAGCACACAGTCAAAGATGCAGCTGAATTGCAGGCTCAGTCTCTGGTTCTTTCTAGCCCAGTAAAAGCTGCCGCCCCCTCCCCTGTTTGCAGGTTTTGCTACTATAAATCCAACTTTTCAGTTTGTGACTGGTTGCCAACTAAGCTAAGAATTTCTTCTGCCTGGGTCTGTTTTTCTGTTTCTGTGATTATTTTTTATTATGGCCTTTGGGAAGTTTCAGGATGAGATCTTCATAAAAACAGAGCAAGATGATTATAAAAGAAATGGGTGAAAGGAGAGACCAGCGTCATACCCTCCCACCCCCACTTCCCGAAGAGCTTAACGGCCTTAAGTCGATTTCGGTGTTCCCTCTCCTATCTTAAGGGTGTTCTGTAGGTGGGTGGGTGTGGGAGGGGACAGGTGGTGGAGGCAGTAGGGAGAGGCAGGAGTGGACCACATTTAAAAGATGAGATGGAAGTAGCGCCTTCTGACCATCTAAGGAAGCCCCCGCTGGGGAACATCTCAGCCACCAGCGAGTGAGTCAGGGTCTTGGTGAAGAGGGAAGCCCAGCGCCACAGGAGGTCCTGGGACTGCGCGTCGGTGTGATGAGGCCCCAAGTGCAAGTTCTGGGACCTGGACCTTGACAGCAACCGGTGGAATCCAGGCCTGGCGACTGTCCGGAAATGGGCGTGTTCCGCATGAGTGTGGCACAGGCGATGTCCTGCATCTCCATCAGACAGACCTGGGGAAAGAGTAGCCCAGGCTGCCGGCCCTCAATCATGCCGATTCCTCAGAGATGAGTGAGCCCGGTGGGGGTGGGCAGGTGCGGCAAAGCTATAACCAGGAGGAGCAGATGGCCTGGCCGGTGATGGGAGTGGCTGAAGAGACGCAACCCCGGTGCTGCAGGCTGACCGGCTCTGGTCCACCCTGTGTGAGGTCGTGTGGGTGGCTCGACCGCTCTGCTTTCTGTGCAGCATGGATGTGACCATGTCTCACTGGGTTAAGGTAGAGATAAAGCCTGCCTGTGAGAGTGATTAAGACGGGGCCGTTCTCTCCAGCCCTGTTTGTTGAGTGCTGGGATAACAATGGGGGGAAAAATAAAAGACGTGGAAACTCGTGGTCTGTGCCAAGGACGTCTCACAAACACCCTGACCCTTTTGCACGCTGATCTCACTCCTGGGAACCGTTCTAAGGAAACAGCCACGGATCTGCAGGAACGCTTACCCGTCGGGTGCAGGGACGGGGAGGACCCTGGGAGAAAGGGAGGAAGCCTGGCCGGAGGGCGGGGACCCGGCCCCTCCCCCAGGAGCCGCCAAGCCCCACGCGGGCCCGGAAGCGCGTGTGCCCGGGCTGTTTGTGTTCTACCGGGTGGGACAGAGTGACCAGATCGGACGGTCCACCTGGCATGCAGTCAGCAAACTGTGCCAGGTTGTGGGGGCGGCGGATCCCGGGGAACTAGTTATTTTTTCCCAGTGTTTTCGATTTCTCTGTACTGGATCATTTTTTCTTACTTTCTAGATAAAGGCCCAGGGTTGGGGGTGTGACTTAGTTGGTGAAGTGCTTGCCTAGTACGCACGAAGCCCTGGGTTCCATCACCTGCACGGCAGAATACAAATAATACCCAACTGCGAACTTTGGGGCAGATGGAAACTCCCACAGACTTAAGGAAGAAGTTGCCTGGGGATCCAGGGTCAGTGAATGACGTTTTAGCTGCTCCGGGGCAGGGTGTCGGTGAAATGCCCGGCCCCGCCCCGTCTCCGCGGAGACCTTAAGAGTCGCAGCAGGAATGACTTGGAGGACCTGCCAGGGGAACTCCAGCAAGGAGCTGACCTTGCTGAGACCCGCCTCATGGTGCTACGCGTGGTCCTGCGTGACATTAGTGTCCCTCACTGTGCCCCCGACCCCCATGTGGACCATTAAAAGCAGGTTCGCGAACAGGGCTTCTGCGGACAGTGGCCGCCAGGTGGCGTGCTCAGTCTGCACCAGGAGCCAGTATGCTAGAGGGTTCCCGCTGAACCCTAATTCTTAACTCTAGGACACTGAGACGCCCCCCGCCCCCATCCAAAGGCCGCACTGGCAAACAGACCCCGGAGGACCCACAGGGTAACACTGCTTCCGGAATGGGCCGTAGCAGGTCCCCAAAGGCTCCTTTCGAGGCCGGCTCAGGGGGGCTTCTGGGCCTGTTGGGGGCTGCATTTTGGAAGTCAGTCAGTTACACTTCCGTGATGTTTCCGCACTAGTCACAAACTCCTTGTGCTCTGGTGGCCACCAGGACCACAGCCTGGAGCAGGAGACAGAGCTCACGCAGGGGTTCTTGGAAGTGGAGAAGGTGGAGAGGGACTAATGAGATGGAGGTAGAGTAAGGAAGAGGGTTCAGTCAGGGAGCTGTGCACTGCCAGATTGAGACAGTGTCCAGAACCCCAAGAGGCTGGCAGCCACCACTATCACCCAAGGGATGGAATCCTCAGGTGTCACATATCTTAAAGCCAGAGTGGTCTGGGATTCTACCCAGGTTCTGGACTTCCAGCCCTATGAGCCACGAGTGGCTGTTGGAAGGAGCAGAGGGAGGAGGTGAGTCATGGATTCTCAATAAGGGATGACCTCCGAGCTGCTTGATCCAACTGTGCCTGAAGCCTTAATTTGGACTTTGCAGTTTTAATCCATTCAAAACAGTTAATTCAGATATAGGTGGCCAGGGCCTTGTGTGAAACAACCCTATACTCCCTAACCATCCTCCCCAGTTTCCCCCTCTGCTCCCTGTCACTGGTGAGACCACAGCCAGACCAAGTTCACCCTCCTTGCCCATCCTGAGAGATGTGCTACCCTATTCCCCTTTCCCTGGGCTTCTCATCTCTTCCTCAGCCCCCTCCCCCTCCTCCTCTTCCTCCTCCTTCAGGAAGTTGGCCTAGATTTTGTCCTTCTCTCACTCACACAAGGCAGAATCAGGGCCAGTTCTCAGCGCCCACCTAAGAGTTGGAAGGTATGTAGTTTCCATTCTGCTCTGCCCAATTTGTCTTCTGTCCTCAGCAATGCATAGCTGGGGTCTCCTCTTAGAGCCTGGACACTAACTGTTAAGTGTGGGTAATGTGCACCTTGCATGTAGAAGGTGTTTAACAGATATCTGCTCCTGCAGGTGGTACAGACAGTAGCTAGGAAGACTCCAGGATCAAATCCTGGCTCCATTACCAGCTGTGTGGCTTTTGGAAAATCTCTTAACCTCTCTGAGCCTCAGGAGAGATACTGGCATTTAATATTAAAGGAGTTATGTAGTGGGTATATAGGGGTTTATAGCTGTAATCCCAGCACTTGTGAGGCTAAATAGAAAGGGTCTCATGTTTTAGGCTAGCCTGGGCCACATAGCAAGACTCTGTCTCTGAGTAAATTACTAAGAAAAAGATCATGAGGTGGCCGGAAGGCACTGAGATGACAAGTCTAGAACCGAAGTCAGCCCTAGTCCTGAGGAGAAACATGCTCTGGGAGCCTAGGTGTCATGAATTTAGCAGGACCAGCTCTGAGTCCCCCAGTCCATCTGCTTCAGCCAGACATCAGCCATAAGACAGGTGTGGCCACCCTGCTGTACAGTGAGTGTTGAACAGTAGGAGAGACTTGAAAAGATAGGAGAGTAGTGTGAGAGAAGGTTGCAGACTCAAAGAACTTGGAGGGAGTTTCACCTGGCTAAACTGCCTACTCATCTATTTCTCCATCAACCCATGCACCCACCAGTATGGGCATCCATGTATGCATGAACCCATCCTCCATGCATCCCATCCATCCATCCATCCATCCATGTATCCACTCACATACCCATCCATCTATCCAACCATTAATGCATCATCCATCCATACATCCACCCATTCATCCATCTACCCATCCATGGATCTAGCCATGCACATCCATCCACACACTCAACCATGTATCAGTTGACTTATCCCTCCATCCATCCACGCATTCACCATCCACCAATCCATCAATCTCTGTATCCACCCACCCATACATCCACACAAGCCCTGACCTATCTATCTATCTGCCTATCCATGCAGCCATCCATACATCTGTATACCATTCACCTATCCATCCATGCCCTCATTCATTCATCTGTGCATCTATATACCCATCCACACATCCCATTCATCCATCTACCCATCCATGGATCTAGCCATGCACATCCATCCACACACTCAACCATGTATCAGTTGACTTATCCCTCCATCCATCCACGCATTCACCATCCACCAATCCATCAATCTCTGTATCCACCCACCCATACATCCACACAAGCCCTGACCTATCTATCTATCTGCCTATCCATGCAGCCATCCATACATCTGTATACCATTCACCTATCCATCCATGCCCTCATTCATTCATCTGTGCATCTATATACCCATCCACACATCCGTTTATGCATGCATCTACCCACCCAAGCATCCACCCATCCACCTGTTCACCCTTCCTTCCATACATCCACCCATCTGTGAAGCCACCCACCAATGCATCCATTCACCTGATCACCCACCATACACCCACTTATTCTTTTACCCAGCTACAGGTGCATCCATCCATCCAAAAACCCAAACATCCATCCATTCACTGTCCCATCCATTTACCCATCTACCAGCCCATCCATACATCCATCTACCCACGCACCCACCAATGTATCCATCCATCCACTCATCCATCCATCCATCCACTCATTCATCTGTACACCTATCCATCCAACCATCTATGCATCCATCTATCCATCCACTCATCCATCTGTCCCCCTATCCATTCATCCATCCATCCATGCATCCATCCATCATCCATCCACTCATCCATCCATCTATGCATCTATCCATCTACTCATCCATCCATCCATCCACTTATCCACTCATCCACCCATCCATCCACTCATCCATCCATCCATCCATCCATCCACACACCCATCCATCCACCCATATATCTATCCATCCACTCATCCATCCATCTACCCATCCATTCATCCACTGACTCATCCATCCACCCACCCATCCATCCATCATCCATCCACCCACCCACTCATCCATCCATCCACTCATCCATCAACTCATCTATCCATCCACCCATCCATCCATCCATCCATCCATCCATGCCTGCATGCATCCATTTCTCACTGGCCTGTTCTTCTATCCATTCACCCATCAAAGTGTCCATCTATCAGTTAAGCCATCCAGTCATCCTTACATTGAACTATCCATCCATCCACCATTCGTCTACTCATTCATCCTTCCATCAATCCACTTTTTCTCCTGTTATTTCTATTTGTTGATTTTTTTTTTTGAGACAGCATCTAATGTAGCCAAAGCTGGCTTTGAACTCCTGGCCTCAGCTTCTCAGGTATTGAAGTTACAGACATGTGCCACCATGCCCAACTTAAACCAGGGAAAAGAACAAAATAGAAATTATTAGAGTATACCGTTGTGTGTGTGTGTGTGTGTGTGTGTGTGTGTATGTGAAAAACAACAACAAAATATCACACCAGGGGCTGAGGATTCAGCGATTCAGAGCACTTGCTATTCTTGTGGAAGACCTGAGTTTGGTTACCAGCACCCACACCCACATTGAGTGACTCACAACTGCCTCTAACTCCAGTTCCAGGAGAAATCCAATGCCTCTGGCCTCTGGCACACACACACACACACACACAATATAAATAAATTTAAAAAATTATTGTTATTATTATTATTTGGTCTTTTTGAGACATTGTTTCCCTGTAGCCCCAGCTGGCTTGGAACTTACTATGTAGACCAGGCCAGCCTTGAACTCAGAGATCCACCTGCCTCTGCCTCCCGATTTAAAAAAATATTTATTTTTATTTTATGTGTATGAATGTTTTGCCTGCATGTATGTAAGTGCACTCAAGTCATGCAATGCCCACGGTGGCCATAAGAGGGCTATGGACAGTTGTTAGGTGTTGTGTGGGTGCTGGGAACTGAACCTGGGTCCTCTGCAAGAACAGCCAGTGCTCTTAACCACTGAGCCATCTCTCCCACCCCGGCACATGCCTTTAATCCCAGTGAATGCCTTCCAGCACTTAGGAGGCAGAGGTACGTGGATGGAGATTGAGACCAGCCTGGTCTGCAGAGCGAGCTGCAGGCCACCTGTCTTAAAAACAAAACAAAACAACCCTTCAACTCCCAAATAAATACATAAATCTTTTTTTAAAAAAGTCACAGTGTACCTGGCTTCTTCCTTCTGTCTATCCATTATCCATCCACTCATTCATCCAGTAACAGGGCCATCAGCTCTGCTGTGTACTCATTGTCCATTGATCCATCTGCTCACCATCAGAGTAATGTAAAGAGAAAGAACTCGGCCAAAGAACGCAGTGTGGGTCCAATGATACAGAGGTGAGAACAGCCCAAACTAATCCCTAATCAATGATTATTTAAACCAGGGCAGTGAGCTGGGGATGCAGCTCCATTTGTTCAGTGCTCACCTGACATGTGCAAGTCCCTGGGTCTGATCCCCAGCACTGCAATAAACCATGTGATGGTCCGTGTCTGTCATCCCAGCACTCAGGAGGTGTGAGGGAGGAGGATCAGGAATTCAAGGTTATCCTCAGGCTGTGTAGTAAATTCAAGGCCAGCCTGGGCCCTAGGAGACTGTGTCTATAAAAAAACTAACAAAATCAGGACAGTAGTGACTGTAATGAACATGAGAGGGAGGAGGAGTTGACTGGAGAATGCATGAGAGAACTTCCTGTAAAACCGGAAATAGTCAATGACTTCACCTGGGAAGTGATTAAACAGATGATGGCATATGTATGAAAACTTCATCAAGCTGTGTGTTTAAGATTTATTTACTTGGGGCTGGAGGGATGCTCAGTGGTTAACAGAACTGACTGTTCTTGCAGTGGACCGGGGTTCAAGTCCCAGCACCCACATGGCAGCTAACAACCATCTGTAACTCCAGTTCGAGGGGATCCGACGTCCTCTTCTGGCCTCCAAAGCCTTCCATGCACCAGTGTGCTTACATACATGCAGGCAAACACTCACAAAAATAAAAATTAAAAATAAACAACAAAAAGGTCAGAAGAGAGCCAGGTGTAGTGGTGCATACCTTATATATTCAAGCACTGGGGAGGCAGAGGCAGGTGGATCTCTGTGAGATGGAGGCCAGCTTGGTCTACATAGAGAGTTCTAGGTCAGCTAAGTCTACAGGGAGACCCTGTCTCAAAAAGACCAAAAAACAATTTTGTGTGTGTGTGTGTGTGTGTGTGTGTGTGTGTGTGTGTGTGTCAAGAAAAAGGCATTGGATCTCCTGGAGCTGGAATTAAAAAGTTTGGGAGCCATCCAACCTGGGTTCTGGGAACTGAACCCAGGTCCTCTGCAAGAGCAGCAAGCGCTCCAAATTGCTGTGCCATCTCTCCAGCCTTCCCACCCCCAAGAAGCCTGAATTCTAAGGCTCTGACAGATGCTGGAAAAAGATGTCCTTTTGGGAGTGGAGGATGGGAAGACTTACCTTGGTGTTAAGGGGTGATTTAGCTTGCCTTCCTGCTTCATGGAGGCCTTATGAGATTTCATTGTCTGTCTGAAATGTTTGTGAACTGGTTAAAATTGGATTCGTTAGAGGCTGGGCATGGTGGTGTACGCCTTTAATCCCAGCACTCAGAAGGTAAAGGCAGGTGGATCTCTGTGAGTTCAAGGCCAACCTGGTCTACATAGCAAGTTCCAGGCTAGCTGTGGCTAGAGGGAGACCCTGTCACAAAAAGACTGAAAAAAATTAGATTCAATATGTGTACTAGCTGGGTGTGGTGGTTCAGGCTGTAATCCCAGCACTGGGATACAAAGAACTATGGGGATAAAGGGGAAGAAGGAGCTCAAGAGAGGTAGGACCATGGCAGACAGAAATTGTAAGGGAGAAATGGGGTCACTTTAAATGGGGAGGGCAGGGAGGGAGGATAAGACAGGGCGAGAAAGAGGAGAGAATGAATAATGCCTACCTAGCATTAAAAAACCGGAGGGAATTATATTAGTCTAAAAACCTACTGAAAAATTACACATAATAATATCCCTATATGAGTCTGTGAGTAGAGCTGAAGACTACTTAACAAGAAACTGTGCCAGACAGGAGAACTCTTCCTTTGAGTTGTTGGCCCGGATAGTCAAAGAGACCCAAATTACCCAGGCTATTGCCACAGTCCTTGATTGCCTCCCAGAACTTGATGGTAAGACCCTATTGCTGAAGACAGAACATAATTTGGACTCAGGATTTGGAGCATCGGAGCTGGAACTGACCTGGAAGCCACCTCCCCTGAAGGCTAACTCTCATAGCTTTGGAAAGCACTATGCAAGCTGGTAAGGGAGAACATCAATCGATGGTCCAACCCCAGCTTCAAGGCCTAAAAACTACATCAGTGACCAGCACAGCAAATGACATTGGTGCAGTAGTGGCACTTTTATCTCGGGGGTAATCAACAGCTACCTAATTGGACTTAAAACCCACTCTGTGTGGTACTGTAAACCTAGCCAAATACACATGGCTGGAGAGGTCATAGATCTTAGAGAAAACCCCAAGGCTGTCACATCCCTAGACAAATGTAATTTCTTACTATGTATAAAATATGGATCCTTAAATCTACAGACAAGTATTCCAGTCACCACCCATCAAAGAAGCTTTTTTCAAGAGACAGGCACATAGTTCCAGAACTGGTCACACACAGAGACTGTCTGTGAATTGCCCAAGTCTAAGTGACACATCTAGGATACAACCTCTACACCTAAGACTCACGGAACATAGAACAAGGGATGAAGAGAACACTAATGCATCTTTCAGTTCTCATCAATGAAGCTCCCTTATGTAATGGAGGGCCAGGAACGCAAAAGGTCACAAATGGCCAAAACGCAGAGAAAACCTTCAGAAAGTGGGTCCTTGGACAGGACTCCTATATTAAAATCCACCCACCCAGGGCTCAGGGACCATTGTGGAAGAGGCAGAAAGATTGTAAGAGCCAAGGAGGATGTGCATGACCATATGGAAATAATCCAACAGACTTTGGTTGGATTTCTCATACGAACCTACAGCAATGGTGTCAGCATGCAAACTTAAGCAGACAAAAACCCATCACAGAACCATGGAAACCATCCCAATCTTAGTCAAAGAATTATTGGCAGCAGATTATTGCTGGGTGAGGAAGAGCTGATATTTTCTTTTTCTTCTTCTTCTTTTTTTTTTTTTTTTGTCTTTTTGAGACAGAGTCTCCCTGTAGTCCCAGCTGACCTGAACTCACTATGTAGACCAGGCTGGCCTTGAACTCCCAAGGATCCACTTGCCTCTGCCTCCAGATTGCTGGGATTAAAGACCTGCACCACCACCCCCGGCATGGAAGAGCTGATCTTCTTAAAGGGAGGGCCTCTACACAGGCTGAATAGATCCTAGTGGATGAACTTGCACTGAGGGACATCTGGGGACATTAACTTGATAGGCCTTAACACAAATGACAAAACGTATGAACTGTGTGTGTGTGTGTGTGTGTGTGTGTGTGTGTGTGTGTGTGTGTGAAGGTGTGCTTGAACTATGGCATGTGTCTGAAGTCAGAAAACAACTTTTGGGAGCTGGCTCTCTCCTTCTGCCTTGTTGAGTCAGGGCTCCCTTGTTTCAGTTACAAGGCTAGCTGGCCCCAGAGCTTCTCTTGCCTGTCTTTGTCTCCCTTTTCTCCGTAGGAGTGCTGAGATTAAGGATGCACACCACATCATCTGTCTTTTTATGTGGGTGCTGGGGACTGAGCTCAGGACCTCAGGTTTATTCAGCAGGTGCACTTATCCAATGAGCCATCTCACCAGCCACTCCATCTGGAACTTCCGATCCTCCTGCCTCTTGCTCCCAAGTGCTAGGATCGCTGTTGGGTACCGCGATGATGCTTGATCCACTGCTGGGTACCGCGATGCTTGATTTGCTTTTTGAGATAGGGTCTCCCTTGTTACCTCAGGCTGACCTCAAACTGAAAACAATCCTCTTGCCTTAGTCTCCTGGGTGTTGGGATGACAGGCTAGAGTTTCTAATTTGTAAGGTGATTCTTGCCAGTCTTTCTCCCTCAAGCCCCAATCCAATGGGACAGTGTGAGTGAATTTTCTCTTCCCACTTTCTCTCTCCATTTGTCTGACAGGCTCACCAGTTGTCCCCAAACCACCCCCAAGTTTGCAGATTCACCACCATGACTGGACACCTTGGTCTTAGACTTCCAACTTTCTGAAGTGTAAGCTGAGCAGTGGTTTAAGGCATTCTGGTTAGGGTAGTTGTGAGGACAAGCACACAGGTACAGCTTTTCTAGAATGCCTTCCATTTTTCCACAATGTTCCAGCTGATTCTTGGAAGAGAAGCAGAGGTCAGGGGATGAGAGGACAGGACCAGCATGTGCAAAGGCCCTAGGGCAGGAAAGTGGGCAGGATCCTTTGTGAAACCTCAGTGGTCCTTGTCACTGGGGCACCAGGGGACAAGGCAGCATGGGATGGATCATACAAAGAGTTGGAGTTTTGCCCCAAAGGTGTTGGGTACCACAGGAGACCTTGAGCTATGTGACATTTGCACTCGACCCACCTCTTTGTTCATTGTTGTACAGTCACTGGCTCATTAAATCTTCCCCTGGTTGACTGACAGTGCTCATAGGAAGAGGGGAGGAGGGACTTGACCTTTGCGTGCTGATGATGTTGTGTGAGGACAGACAGGGCAGATATGAGACTGGGGTCCAGAATCCTCTAGTAACTAATATTTATTATTTATTGTTTTATGGAGACAGGGTGTCATGTAGTGCAGACTGGCCTATAGGTCCATATGTAGCCAAGAGTGACCTTGAACTCCTGATATTCTTGCACTGGACTCCCAAGAGTCAGGCTTACAGGTGTGTGCCACCCGGTTTGGCTCAGGCTGTATCAGTTTCTTAAAAAATTAAATTACATTTGTTACTTATTCATTTATTTACTTATTTATTTGTTCATTTGTGTGTGTGCGTGTGTGTGCACGCACGCTCATGCATGCATGTGCATACATGCCATGGAGTATGTGTGGGGGTCAGAAGACAACTTTTGAGAACTGGTTCTCTCTATACTTATGAGTCCTAGGGATTCACCTTAACTTGTCAAGTCTGGCAGCGAGCACCTTTACCTTTGGAACTATTTTGCTGATCCATGTACTGTTTTCAAAATCTTTAAAACATGGGACATTGCTTTATATCAGAAACCTATGAAAAATGATCATTGTCTCTTTAACCAGTATACTACTGTTTATATTATTATTATTATATTATTATTATTACTGAATAGCCTAGGTTGGCTTGAAACTCTCTGTGTAGACTAGGCTGGCCGGGAACTCACAGAGATCTACCTGCCTTGGCCTCCTAAGAGGTGGAACCAAAGTGTTCATCACCATACTTAGTTAATTTTTAACTATTTTAAGGACAAGATCTCAATATTTAGTCCAGGTTGGCCTAGAATTTTCAATCTTCTTACTTCAGCTTCCTGAGTTCTGGTATTTTAAGAGTGTACAACTAAACACTCAGCAGTGTGTGTGTGTGTGTGTGTGTGTGTGTGTGTGTGTGTAGACAGAGCCTCATGTAGCCCAAGCTGGCCTCTAACTTCTAACTTACTATGTAGCTAAGGATGACCTTGAACTCTCTCATCTTCTTACCGCTACCTCCAAAGTGCTGGGATTTCAGGCACGCACCACTGTGCCTGGTTTTAAGAGGTGCTGGAATCAAGTCCAAGGCTACATATGTGCTAGGAAAGCACTGTACCAACTGAGCCACATCTCCAGTGCCCCCACCCTTTTATTTGAAACAGGATCTCCTTGTAACTGAGGTTAGCCTTTAATTCACTATGTAGCCCAGGCTGGCCTCAAAGTCCAGCAATCCTCCTGCATCAGCCTCCTGAGTGCTGGGATTGCAGTCTTGAGTTTTTACTTTGTAAAGTGATTCCTCCCAGTCTTTCTGGGGCGGTGAGCTGTATTTTATTATTAACTTTCCTTCCAGTCCTTCCCTTTCTGCCTGGATCTAACCAGGTTGAACAGTTGGCCCCAAACCACCAGCAAGTTTGGAGATCTGCTAGAAGGACTCGTGGGTGTCAGCGGATGGTTGCTTTATCACAGCAACATGGTGGAGACACACATCTGATTTGGAGTTGTGAAATGGACTTTCTGAACAGGAGCAGCATCAGAGGGGATCAAGGCCAAGGCTGGTGGCCGTGGCCCCAGGAGTTCCCCTCTGAGGGACCTCCATTCAGGAGAAGTTGGAATCTTGAATTACATTACAGAAGAGAATTCAGACAAGAGGCTCAGTGGGTAAAGGCGCTTGTCACCAAGCCTGACCATGTGAGGTTGATCCCAGGACAAACACAGTGGAAGGAGAGGAACCAACTACTGAAAGTCGTTCTCTGACTGCTGCATAGATGTGGCATGTGTGTGCACACATACATATAAACACAAATAAATAAATGTGATAAGATAAATTTTAAAAAGAATTTCAGGCTGAGTCAGAATGAAGCAGATGTGGATTTAATAAGAATGAGAGAGTACTCACTTTGATTAAGCTTGTGTGTTAAGAGAGAGAAGCAGATGGTCGAGTATAGTGGTGCACACTTTTAATCCCAGCATTTAGGAGGCAGAGGCAGGCAGATCGATGTGAGATTGAGGCTAACCTGGTGTACATAGTGAGTTCCAGGCCAGCTGGGGATAAGACTGAGACCCTGTCTCAAAAGAGAGAGAGAGAGACAGAGAGAGAGACAGAGAGAGAGAGAGAGACAGAGACAGAGAGACAGGGACAGAGAGACAGAGAGAAGGGGGATTTGGGTCTAGGTATGAAGCTCAGTTTATAGGGTGTTTGGCTGGTATGCATGAGGCCAGCACTCAAGAAGTAAAAACAGGGGGATCAGAAATTCAAGGTCATTGTCCCTACATAGGTGGTTCCAGGTCATTCTGAGCGTGAGAGCAGAGGGGTGCCTAAGTGTTTTTTATTTTTGTATTTATTTATTTTTTGTGTGTGACTGTTCTGCCTGCATGTGTGTAAGTGCACCCTGTGTATGCAATGCCCTTGGAGGCCAGAAGAGGGCGTTTAGTTACCTGGAACTAGAGTTAAGGGTGGTTGTTAGCTGCCTTGTGGGTGCTGGAAACAGAACCCAGGTCCTCTGCAATAGCAACCAGTGCTCTTAACTGCTGAGCCATCTCTCCAGCCTTGTACCTGGGTCTTTTTTTTAAAAATTTATTATTTTTATTTTATGTGTACAAGTGTATTGCCTACATGTATGTGAGTGCACCCGTGTCATGCAATGCTGTGGAGGTCAGAAGAAGGCATTGGATTCCCCAGAACTGGAGTTAAGGACAGTTCGTAGCTGCCATGTGGGCTCTGGGAATCGAACCCAGGTCTCTGCAAGAGCAATCAGTGCTCTTAACCACTGAGCCATCTCTCCAGCCCCCTCACCTAAGTGTCTTAACACTATCTATGTATATAATTTGTGCGTGTACATTTCATAAGTGATGTGTGTGTGGGTAGACATGCATGTGTGTGCATGGAATATGTTCTTGTATGGAAGCTGGAAGTCAACATCAAGTGCCTTTCTCAATCGATCTCCACTTAATTTTTTCAAAGATTTATTATTATTATTACTACTATTATTAAAATTATTTTTTTACTCGTTGAATGCAGTCAGCCAGGAATAATTATCTGCATTTATTGCTTTTTTAAAAAATATTTTATGCCAGGTGTGGTGGTGCACACCTTTAATCCTGGCACTCGGGAGGCAGAGGCAGGAGGATCTCTGTGAATTCGAGGCCAGCCTGGTCTACAGAGCAAGTTCCAGAGCAGCTGGGGCTACAGGGAAACCTTGTCTCAAAAAGACCAAAAAATTATTTTTTTAAAATGCAATGTGTATTGCCTATATGCATACAAGCACACCCATGTTGTACAATGCCTGCAGAGGTCAGAAGAGGGTGCCAAATTTCCCTGGAACTGGAGTTACAGATGGTTGTTAGGCGCCATGTGGGTGCTGGGACTCGAACCCAGGTCCTCTACAAGAGCAGCTAAGGCTCTTAACTGCTGAACCATTTTTTCCAGCCCCTCCCAAATACTGCTTTTGATGGCACCGCCTACTAATGATGTCATCACAGCAATTATTTTTATTTTTATTTACACATATGTTTGAATGCTGCAGATGTGCGGGTGTCCACAGAGGGCAGAGGAAGGTGTTGGGTCTTCTGAAGCTGGAGTTACTGATGGTTGTGAGCTGCCTGACATGGGTGCTGGGAAACAAACTCAGGTCCTCTGCAAGAGCAGCAACAGTACTTAACCAATGAGGCAATTCTCCAGCCCCACCTTATATTGACACATGGTCTCTCATGAACCTGGAGTTTTTGGATTTGGCTAGATGGGTTGACTTCAAGCCCCAGGAACTGCCTATCTCCACCTCTTCTGGGCTGGAATTACAGGGGTGCTAACATGCTGGACTTTTATATGGGTGCTGGGGATCAAACTCAGGTCCTTGTGTGACAAGCACTTTATCACCTGGGCTGTATCCCCAGCCACTATATATATGATTTTGTGGCTTTTGATGTCAGTTGCTCAAAGGATATGATTTACAACCAACCAGGTTCAACAATTAAGCAAAGTTTAAAATTAAGTTTTTAAATTTTTTTTATTTTTAAAAAAGAGCTGCTTATAGGCTGGCTGTGGTGGCATGCACCTTTAATCCCAGCACTCGGGAGGCAGAGGCAGGCGGATCTCTGGGAGTTCCAGGCCAGCCTGGTCTCCATAGCGAATCCTTAACTCCAATTCCAGGGGAATCCGAAGCCCTCTTCTGACCTCCGTGGCAATACATGATACGGGTGCACTCACGCACATGCAGGCAACACACTCATACACATAAAAATAAAAATAATAAAATAATAAAGAAAATCCTGTTTCAAAAAAGAGCTGCTAGCCAGATGTGGTGGTGCATGCCTTTAATTCCAGCACTCCAGAGGCAGAGGCAGGTGGATCCCTGTGAGTTCAAGGCCAGCCTGGTCTACATAGTGAGTTCCAGGTTGGCTGGGGTTACAGGGAGACCCTGTCTCCAAAAGCTCCCCGCCCCCCCGGAAAAAAAGAGCTGTTTACTTATTTTATCTTCAAGAGTTTCCTGGCTGGGGCAATGGCTCAGTGGGTTGCTTGCCATGCAAGCATGTGGTCATGAGTTCTGATCTCCAGAACCTTTATGTCATCACTAGGAGAGCTCGGTGACCCCTTGGGAGGTGGAGAGAGAGGATTCCCCAGAGCAAGCTGGCTATAGAGAATAGTTCAGACAGTGAACTCTCAGTTTAGCCAGGGACCCTGCCTCAATACCCAAGGTGGAAAGCAACAGAGGAGGACACCAGATGCCAACCTCTGGGCTTCTTGAGTACATATTTCCACGTGCAAGCATGGATACACACCACAAACATACATAAGATCTGTGAAGAGACAAAGAAAAAGAATTTCCTATCCTTCCCTCTTTTGGCACTAGGTATTGAACCCAGGAACTTAGACATGCTATACAAGCCCTCTACCACTGAGCCACACCCCCAGCCTCTCAGTGGAGGATTCTAGGCAGGTGCTCTGCCACTGAGCCATGCCCCCAACCCCTCACTGGCAGGCAGGGTTATGTGAGATCCTTTCTCAAAACAAATAAACATCAACTAAAAACAGATTTGTCAGCCTGACAAATTCCGTCCTGGTCCTGGAAGCAGCTCCAGGAATTTACATTTCTTGGGGTGTCAAGTTGGCAGATTCTGACTAAGCAGGCATCTCTGCTGTAGGTCTAAGATACTCTCTGGTGGTATTCCAAGCTTTTGCATTGACAGATGTCGAGGATGTGCTTCAGTACTTTTCTAAAGGACTTAGGCCAGGTGTGGTGGTTTACCCAAGTTTAAGGTCATCCTGTTCTACACAGAGAGACCTTGTCTCTAACAAAACAAAAGAAGCGTGACAAATAACAAAAACCAAAAAAGAAAAAGGCAGGGCTTGGTGGCCCACGCCACTAATCCCATCTCTCAGGAGGCAGAGGCAGGCAGACCTCGGAAATCCAGTCCAGCCTGGTCTACATACTGAGACTCTGACTCACACAAACATGCTAGGTATGGTAGTTCAAACCCTGTAATAGCAGCACTCAGGAGATAAAGCATGGTGAGTGCCAGGCTAGCTTGGAGAGTGAGACAGTTCTCAAAACACCAAAATGAACAAAAACCAAACCCACAAGCATAGGGTTCCACCTGATAACCACAAGGTTACAGAGAAGCAAAGAATCCTATTTTTAATTATGCTTTGAGGCAGGGTCTTATGTAACCAAGACTGGCCTCAAGTTTCTTTTGTTGTTTGTATTTTTAAAGACAGGGTCTCGCCGTGTAGCTCTCACTGGCCTGGAACTTGGCATGCACACTAGGCTAGTTTCCAAGTGACAGAATTCTCCTGCCTCATTTTCCCCAGGACAGGGATTAAAGGTGTGTGCACCACACCCACCTAGCCTGGAGCTTCTTATCTTCCTGCCTTTGCCTCTACCACGTTGGGATTACAGCCTGATCCACTACGGTCCGGATGAGTAGCTACAAGGGGGCTAAAACTAGTCCAAGATAATCTGGCTCCGAATCTGCCACACTCCAACTTTCCACTATCATGAATATATATATAATTTATTTATTTATTTATTTTTGTCCTTTTTTCTCTTGAGACAGGGTCTCCCTGTAGCCCCAGCTGGCTTGGAACTCACTATGTAGACCAGGCTGGCCTCAAACTCACAGAGATCCGCCTGCCCAAGCCTCCTGAGTGTTGGGATTAAAAGCATGCGCCACCACACCTGGCTTCTAAATAAAATATTTTAAAAAATAACAGCACTGGCTATTCTTGCAGAGGACCCGGGTTTGGTTCCAATACCCACATGGCAGCTAAGAAACATTCATAACTCCAGTTCCAGGAGATCCGCTGAACTCTTCTGGCCTCGGGAATTGCATGCACAGGTGCACTTTACACACATGCAGGAAAAACACTCATAAGCATAAAATAAAATAAATACTATTTATTTATTTATTTATTTATTTATTTATTTATTTATTGGTCTTTTTGAGACAGGGTCTCCCTGTAGCCCCAGCTGGCCTGGAACTTACTATGTAGACCAGGCTGGCCTATACAAATACAAATTTTTCTCTTTTTGATCCTTTTGAGACAGGGTCTCCCTGTAGCCCCAGCTGACCTGGAACTCGCTATGTAGACCAGGCTGGCCTCGAACTCACAGAGATCTGCCTGCCTCTGCCTCCCAAGTGCTGGGATCAAAGGCATGCATCACCACGCCTGGCTTAAATACAAATTTTTAAAACAGAGGACACATCAGTCTTTGCCACCACAATACTGGGGCAATGGGCATGCACAGACATGCATAGCTTAAATACTTGTTGAATTTATTATTTTACTTGTTTATTTATTGATTTTTGAGATAGGGTGTCCCTGTGGCTACAGCTGGCCTGGAATTCACTATATAGATGAGGCTGGTATTGATCTCAAAGTGATCTACCTGCCTTTGCAGCCCCAGGGCTGGGATGGAATGCATATGCAATCATGCACAGCTGTTTTGGCTGCATGTATGTATGCACCACATATGTGCAATGCCTGTGGAAGCCAGAAGAGAGCATCAGACACCCTAGGACTGAAGTTGTTGCTAGCCCCCATGTGGATGCTGAAAACCAAACCTGGGTCCTCTGCAAGAATAGCCAGTGATATATATCCCACAGGCTACAAACGAGCGCGCACGCGCGCACACACACACACACACACACACACACACGCCGCACGCATGCGTGCACGTGCACGCGCCACACCACACATCTTGGCCTGTTAGTGCCACAGCACTGGTGCACTGGTGCACTGGTGTGGACATTAGATGGCAACCTGCTGGCGTCACTTCTCCAAGGCTGAGGACATGAGTTTGATCCACTGAGCACAGGAAGGAAAGAACTGAATACCGCAAGTTGTCCTCTGACATTCCCACATGAGCTTTGGCATGTGTTTTCCCACACATACACAAAATAAATAAATGTAATAAAAGAGGTCAACTAGCTAGTCAAGTGGGTGTGACTGAGCCACATTCCCGCGAGTGGTGCTAAAGGGTGGGAGGAGCTACAGGATAGGAGGAGCTGAGTGGGTGGGAAGGGAGGGTCGAGCCTGGGGTTGGGATTTAAACCCCAGGTCCTGAGAGAGAAGCTCAGACAGCTGAACCGAGCAGCACCAAGATGCAGAGGCCTGCTGATGTCCTGGGTGAGTTGGGACCTGAGGGACCTGTGTGGATGGTGGGGTGGGGGCACTTTGGCCCTTGTACACCTCAAGGTCCCTTTATCCCTTGGTGGGGAGAAAGGGAACTAGGGGAGGGAAAGCAGGACCTCCAGCAGCGGCCTGGAAGCTCTGGGTGAGGTCCCCCGGTCCCTGCAGCCTCCATGGACTGAGGGTTCTGGGATAACACAGGACTTACTGCAGGTTCATTGCATAGCTGTGAAGGCTGAGTCCAGAGCAGTGAGGGACTGGGGCAGCAGGTGGGGGACAGTCAGGAGAGACTCGAAGTTCTGGTCCCCCAGATGTGTGCTTCCCTGTATTGCTGTCCTGTCCAGACCCGGGCCTGAGCCGCTGCTGCATAGGAAGCCTGGAGCATTGATGCTGGGCAGAGCTGGGGACTGGGCTTCTCGGATCCATTTCCCTTCTCTCCCGGATTCTCGAATGCAGGAAGAGCCTCCAGAGCCACCAAATCTCCCTGTGCTCTCAGGTCCTCCAATGGAGGTCCTCCCCAGCTTTCCCTGTGAACCCAGGTTTCCCAGTTTCCCCATCGCCCCCAGTTTGCCTATATCGCCTGAGCAACCAAGGCCTCCATGGTTTCCTAGGTTTCCAAGTTTCCCGAGGCCTCCTGGGTCCCTCAGCCTTTTCAGAGCCCCACGGGCCGGGCAACACTTCAAAGAGGCTGTGGCAGAATCACACCGTGTATACCCAGGAGCAGAATCGTGAACTAGAAGAATCTTTCAGAAAGTGCCCTTACCCGACCTATGAGGACCGTGTGGTGCTGGCGGAAAGAATTAATGTGAAGGAGATCCAGGTCCAGGTCTGACATCTCTTTTCTCTCAGGGCAAATCCCAGAACTAACCTTCCCCGTTTCACCCATTGACCTTGACAGGCGAAAACCCAATGTTCTGGGGGCGTTTCCGGTTCTTCTAGCCTGAGTGGGAGGATTCTCAAAGTGAAGTGGGGAGCAGGACCCTGGAAGGATTTTGCCAGTGTAGCCTGAAGGCTGGACCCCTTAATTCTGCTCTAACCTAGAGCTCTACAGACCCCACACTGAAGCCTCATCAGGTCTTGGGAGTCTCAGATATCAGGGTTTCCCTCTGAACCCAGGGATCTTCTAACAGCTAGCCTGGAACTCACTATGTAGACCAGGCTGGCCTCGAACTTGCAGAGATCCGCCTGCCTCTGCCTCCCAAGTGCTGGGATTAAAGGCATGTGTCACTACACCCAGCCTGAAACCCTGCCCTTTCTATCTCTACCCTTAAGCCTGCAGAGCCCCAGTATTCTGTGATGGGCTGGGGTGGAAAGAGGTGAGAGACCTGGTCTTTCCACCCATCTTCATAATCGGGTGGTGCAGGAGACCCTGTTTTTTGACCTTCTTCCCTTGTCCCTCCAGGAATGGTTCATGAACCGCTGTGCTAACTCTCCTAAGAATTCACAGCAACAACTTGGCATATATTTCCAGGAGCCAGAAGAAACCGCAGCAGCCTCAGTTTCTGCCTCAACTGTAACTCCCTCATGCCCAGAGAATGCTCCAGATGCAGCTGGACCTGCAGTGGCAACTGAAGCCCCAGAGGCAGCTCCAGATACATCCCCAGGCACAGCTAAAATTCTACCCGGAATGTAGGCTCAGGCTTCCACACCACAGGGTACCCCCCCTTGATAGACTCTGAGTACTGTCCTAACTTCACACAGGTCTCCTCATCCCTAGACCTTGAGGAATTCTCAGTGTTTGCCTGGACATTTGTGTAACAAGGAAGAGGTTGCATTGCAGACCAGAGCTACTCTGCCCAGGACGTTTCTGAATCTATGAGTGGGTATAAATGTAGGGGTTGGTACTTGTTGTGTCCTGCAGATCTACAGGCCAGATGGAGGCCTGTGCTTCCTGAATGGGCCAGCTCTTCAACCTGCTGGACAAAGTCCTGCTGAGCATCCCCACTGGCTGTTTCCGGCCTTGAGAGCTTGTCTGGATTTCTAGGACTAAGGGTGGAGGTGCTGGTATTGGGTGTGTTCTAGTTCAGGTGATGTTGCCCATGTGCTCCACTGTGCCCTGGTGTCCCGCCCCCTTCACTGCATCCTGCCTTGTGTTTTCTCCCATGAGTATCTTCTGGCAGTCAGGACGCAGTGCTGGGGCATTTTTGAAGCCTTTTCCTCTGTGACCTATACTTTCATCATCACTGGTTTTTTTTTTTTTTTTTTTTTTTTTTTTTTATTTAATACAAGGTGTCACTTTGTAGTCCTGGCTGGCCTGGAACTCAAGGTGACCATCCTACCTCACTCAGCCTTCTAAGTGCTGGGAATACCTGCTGGTGATGGGGAAGGTGGCTCTTTTCACATGGTCACAAGGAATTCTTATGTCTTTATTCCTGTTTCATTTGATTCTGAATATGATTTTTTAAAAATAAAATCCTTTTGTAATTACCCCTTTCTCTGTGGCTTCTTTTAATTGAATAAAATGATAAAAAGTTAAAATTCAATGCTGTCTATTTTATTACTTAAAATCTGCATCCCAGTGAGAAAATCATTATTGGGTTGAATGGTTAGTATAACAAAACAAACAGCAACAAGCAAGTCCAAATTGATCTGAGGGCTGGCAATGTAACGTAACAGTTGGTCAAGTCCTTTCTTGCATGAAGTCCTGGGTTCTATCCTCAGTTCCACATAAACCAGGTATGCTGTGTCCTGAGGGGCAGGGCCTGCTGTGGAGCAATAGCTACAGAGAGGGAGCTGTGGAGTTAGCCCCAGAGGGAGGAGTGTTGGCACCATCTTGGCAGTGGGGGGCGGGGGGTGGTATATGGCCCCAGTGTCTTGGCCCCGTGGTCATGGTCATGAAAAGGGGCATTTACTGACCTGGGGCGAGACCACAGGCCCACGAAGCTGGACGAAAGCTAATGGAGACTGTAGGTGGGGCACGGAGGCAATCTGGACCCGCGGGCTGCTGTGCCACAGAGCAGAACGGGGTGCCTTTGTAAGTTACTCTATTTCCCCTACCTTGAATATAAACTGAAAAATTCAGATAAAGGTGTGTTATATGGTTTGTCTAATAGCGCCAGGAGCACAGGACCCTACAAGAACTTGGGTGACAGATGCTCATCTGTAATCCCAGCACTCAGGAGATGGAGGAGCAGGAGTTCAAGGTCATCCCCAACACAGTGGCTTTGAGGGTAGCTAGGGTGATATGAGACGGCCCTCTAACAAACAACCCAGAAAACAGATATTTTCCTAAAACATAATTAAAAATTTTGCTCTTGTGAGATACACTATTACCCTCCACGCCTTTTTTTGAGACAGAGTCTTACTATGTAGCCTTGGGTGACCTTGAACTCAGAGACCTGCCTGCCTCTGTCTCCTGAGTGCTGGGATTAAAGGCAATGACTACCACACTGGGCTTGTCCTGCAGCCCAGGCTATCCTTAAAGTCAAGGTGGACCTAAGGATGACCTTGAACTCTATTCCTCCTCTTTCTACCTCTGAGTGCTGGGATCAAAGCCTGTGCCACCACACCCAGCTACATCAGTTGTCCTGACTGTTCCTCTTCTTTATCATCACTGAGCTCTCAAAGGTTACTTGTGATCGCCCACGATGCTTTATCCGGGTTTTGTCTATTTCATTTCTTCAGTCTGGAGTATGTTCCCAGCCTCCCCTATGTTCCATGGCATGACATTCTAGTTCTGGGCTGAGGATGTTTCTCAGTTGGTAGGGGGCTTGCCTAGCATTCAGAAAACCCTGGATTCCATCCCCAGCACTACATAAAAATGGACATGGTGGTGCAGGCCAGCATGCTGTGATCCCAGCACTCAAGAGGCAGAAACAGGAGGAAGAGAGTTCAAGGTCATCCCTGACTCTATAGCAAGTTCAGCCTGAACTACTGGAAATGGTTTTGAGACAGAAGACAGTGTCTCAAAAGAAAAACATGGTAAAAAACAAATCCCAAATTGTGCAGTAAATACATAGATTTTGCAGGGTACTAAAGTGGGAAAGTGCCAGCATGGTGCTGCACGCCTTAATCCCAGCACTCGGGAGGCAGAGACAGGCGGATCTCTCTGAGTTCAAGGCCAGCCTGGTCTACATAGTGAGTTCCAGGCCAGCTGGGGCTACAGGGAGACCCTGTCTCAAAAAGACAAAAAGGGAGAGGTGCTGGGAAAGTGAAAGCTTCTCTCAAGCTCTGCGGTGTGCAACCTGAACAGTTTACAGAGCTGCCCAGAGTTTTAACAAGTATTTCCCAAGCATTTGAAGACACACAGTAAACAAGGTAAGTCAGTAAAATATTTACTAGATCAGGTGTTGCTAAGTATTTGAGATAAAGTAGAATAAGGAAGGTCAGCATGCAGGCATGAGGTCACAGATGGCTTCCTGAGAGCGAACACTCTATGGAAGAGAAAAGCCAGTGCAAATGTCCTGAGGCAGAGCAGAAACTGGCCTGTTTGCACACAGCTCCACAGGATGTTCAGAGCACCAAGGTTCAGTTCCCAGCACCCTAATAACCATTTGTAACTCCGGTTCCAAGGAATCCATGCCCTCTTCTGACCTCCAGGGGCATTACACACATGTGGTACACATACATACATGCAGGCAAAACAGTCATAACATAAAAGAAAAACAAAAATTCCCAAGTGGAAGTTCCTAGCCAGGGACATGCCATTTTGTGAAAATGTCAAAGCAAAATCACAACTCTTACCTCAAAGGGGATAAAAAATAGTTTATTCGGCCAGGCATGGTGGCACACACCTTTAATCCCAGCACTTAGGAGGCAGAGGCAGGCAGATCTCTGTGAGTTCGAGGCCAGCCTGGTGTACATAGTGAGTTCTAGGTCAGCTGGGGCTACAGGGAGACCCTGTCTCAAAAAGACCAAAAAAAAAAAAAAAGTTAATAGTTCATTCTGGAGCCAAATATGATTGGCCATAGCCGGTGAGCACAGATTTAGGTCTCCCTAAATTCCACTTTCCAACATTGTAACAGATTCATGAAGTTTTTATAGTAACAAAACAGTCATAAATGCAGGCGCTTTTCAAATACACTGGTGGAAACAAAAGATTAGGTAGGCAGTTATAGAAAAAGAGAAATCTCAGCTACAGGCCTTTTGATTGGTGGAAGCTAAGGCTTTGTTAATACAGACCAAATAGTTTTTATCTGTTCCTCACAGGATGCTAAGTCAGACACAGGGGAAGGCAAAAAATGGCTATTTAGGGGCAAGAAATGGCTATTTAGGGGCTAAGGAGAATAACTGTAATTAAGCTCTGGCCCTGCAACATTCCACACACCCCACAATCATTGTCTCGGTAATCAGCTAGCCAGCCTTGCAGGAGGTTCAGTAAGACAGTTTTTTTTGGGGGGGAGGGGTACTTTCATTCACAGTTCCCCCTACTGGCCAGGCATCATATTTTGTGCATTCAGGGGCCATTTATTATTTATTAACTATTATGATGTCCCTCCTAGCTAGGAAGGCTCATGGCTAGGATCTGATGCAGATGAGGCTGGGTTCTAAGCCAATCAACATTCTTCAGGAGAGAGGAATTGCTGGTGAAGCCATTAAGGAAGACACTCCTGGATCATATCCGAACTCTTCGCCATTAGGATCCTAATCTGACTTTGGGTCTCTGTATCTGACATGGCATTTACACGAAACATGAAATAGGAATATTATACATAATGTAATCCAGAACATTGCTTCTCCCAACGAAGTGAAGATAACAGATGAAGGAAACTCAAACTATAAACACCAAAATTTACATATATATATATATTTTTTCTTTTTTTTTGAGCCAGGTGTGGTGGCACATGCATTTAATCCCAGCACTTGGGAGGCAGAGGCAGGCAGATCTCTCTGAATTCAAAGCCAGCCTGGTCTCCATAGCTAATCCAGGCTGGCTGTGTCTACAGGGAGACCCTATTTCAAAAAGACCAAAAAATAAAAATAAAAAAATAAATAATACATTTTGTTTTGTTTTGGTGGGGTTTCTTTGTTTAGTTTTTATGAGACAGGATCTCCCTGTAACCCCAGCTGGCCTGGAACTCACTATGTAGACTAGGCTGGCCTCCATCTCAAAGAGATTTGCCTGCCTCTGTCTCTCAAGTGCTGGGATTAAAGGTGTGTACCACCATGCCCAGTTATAAATATATATTTTTGCCAGTCCTGGAGGTACATGCCTTTAATCCCAGAACTTGGAAGGCAGAGGCAGGCGGATCTCTGTGAGTTCAAGGTCATCATAGTGAGTTCCAGGCCAGCTGGGGCTACAAGGGAGACCCTGTTTCCAAAAAAAAAATTTTTACTTCTTTTTACGTATATGCATGACAGTTGTGTCTGCATGTATGTAAGGACAGGCAGAGGCCAGAAGAGGGCGTCAGATCTCCTGGAACTGGAATTACAGAGAGTTGTAAACAGTCATGTGGGTGCTCAGAAATAAACTTGGGTCCTCTACAAGAGCAGTAAATGCTTTTAATTCCTGCATCATCTCTCCAGTCTTGTTTTTATTTTTTAAAGATTTACTTTATTTTTAATTATGTGTCTATTTGGTTGTGTGCACAGAAATACAGATGTCTTTGGAGGCCAGGGGTGTAGAGCCTATGGAGCAGGAGTAACAGGCAGTTGTGAGCCACCTGACATGGGTGCTGGGAATCAAATTCATGTCTTCTGAAAGAAGAGCAAGTGCTCTTAACCACTGAACAATCTTTCCAGAACACAAATTCTGAATTATTAGCCCAGTTAAATTATTCTCCATTAGGAGGCTGGTGAGATAGCTCAGCAGGTGAAAGCACTTGTTATGCAAGCCTGAAGACCTGCATTTGATCCCCAGAATGCATGTAAAAAGTCAGATGTGGTGGCACACATCTGTAACCCTAGAACTCCTATGGTAGATGGGAGGTGGAGACAGGAAAACCCACTCCTGAATGTTGTCCTCTGACCTCCACATGTCTGCCCTGAAGTATGCACATTCAATCATGTACACACACACACACACACACACACACACACACACACACACGAGTAAGTAAGTAAACTGTAGCCACCCCCTGCTTTATGGGTGCCGAAAAACTGAGACTAGACTAGACGTCCCCTGACTATGCTGCTTGGGAGCAATTTCCCTGCCCTCCTGAGAGTCTTTATTGGAAGTTCAGTATTTGAAGTTCACATGGAGTTTACATATGGTAAATGCTCAGGCAGTGCAAAACATGTAGGAATTCTTCCATCATAATGGTGAGAAGCAGCACAGTATGTTCAAGGCTGCGGCAACTGGCCCAGTATCAGATGGCCCGGTATCAGACCTCCTCTGATGTATGCAGAAACACAAAGGAGGGAGGGGGGATGCCACCTGTCCTGGTATTCCAGGGCTATCTGTCTAGTTGGTCTGTTCCCAGCATCCTGAGAGTAGATTACTCTGTCCTAAAGCCTCTACATAAACAATGTCTGAAGAAGTCTGTTAACTCTTAGTGAGCCAAGTGCCAGGAGCCTGTTAACTATTAGTGAGCAGAGTGCTATTCTCCTTAAGGGACAATGGGGGAGGGGGTCACTACAATAAATAAATGAATAAATAAATAAATGTTAATTAAATGATTTCCAATTAAATTAGCATAAGGGGCCTATGGGTTGCTACGGAGGTGTGATAGGTAATCTTGATTGTCAGCTAGACCAGGAGTTCGAACCATCCAGGAGACATATTTCCGGGTGTGTCTGTGAGGAGTTTCCAGAGAGGTTTAACTGAGGAGAAATGACTCACTCTGAATGTGGGTGGCAGTACCCCATGGGCTGGGGTTCAAAGAACATAGAGGGAACAGGAAATCAAGCTGAGCACCAGCATTCATCTCTCTCTGCTTCCTGAGGGCCTGAATGGGAGGATTTGCAGCCACAGGCTCCTGTCACTTTACACTGGGCTGTGCCCTCTCTGCCATGGTGGACTGCACACTCTCAGACTGTGAGCCAAACAGACCCTCCTTCCATAAGCTGCTTTGGTCAGGTATTCAGTCACAGTGATCATCCAAGTACCTGTCTGTCAGGCATTTGGTCACAGTGACATCCAAGTACCTGCCACAGCAGCTGAAGCTGCCCCTGAATACTCAGCAATCCTTCTGCCTTAGTCTCTGAGGGCTGGAATTACATGCCTGAGCCATAGCACCTGACCCCATGTGTTTTTAAACTGTGGTAGAGTACACACAACCTGGACTTTAAGATTCCTGTCATTGACTGCATCCCCTGTGGGCAACCATCACTTCCATCAGGGTTAAAGGTGTTGTTACTATATCTGTACCATATCCATGAAGTTGTCAGTTCTCTCCTCTTCTGCCCCCAGACTCTACCACCTTGAACATGGTTCTTTTTTTTTTTTCTGGTCTTTTTGAGACAGGGTCTCCCTGTAGCCCCAGCTATCCTGGAACTCACTATGTAGACCAGGCTGGCCTTGAACTCATAGAGATCCACCTGCCTCTGCCTCCCAAGTGCTGGGATTAAAGGCGTGCGCCACCATGCCCAGCCGAATGTGGTTTTTTTTAAAGGGTTAAAACATCAAGGCTGGGGGATGGAGAGATAGCTCAGAGCTTAAGAACTCCTGCAGCTGTTCCAGAGGACTTGGGTTGAGTTCCCAGTACCCATGACAGGCAGCTCACAATCACCTGTAACTCCAGTTTCCAGGAAAGCTAATGGTTTCTTTCTTTTCTATTTTTTTTTTTTTGTCTTTTTGAGACAGGGTCTCCCTGTAGCCCCAGCTGGCCTAGAACTCACTATGTAGACCACGCTACGCTCAGACTCACAGAGATCCACCTCCCTCTGCTTCCCAAGGGCTGGGATTAAAGACATGCACCACCATGCCCAGCTGGCCCCTTCTTTTATGAAGAAGCATCCATCATCAAGAAATGAAATTGTGATCACCTTTTGCAAGTAGGCACAGCTAATGTCATGAAGATGTTTGCTTGACTTAGATGATACTGCTGTGCAACATCATCTTATTAAATGAATAATGACTCCAAATTACATACATAGGATAATGTAATAACTTAATATTATCCATGTACATATTGGGGGCCTACATTTCCTGGTAAACCTTATAGAAAACACAAGACAGTCAAAAATCTTTTTGCTTTATACAGTACAGAAATTTTCTACCAAAACTGTGCAAGAGTAAATAGTTGATAGAACCAGCAGGGACACAGCAAAACATTGTCAAACTTGTGTTTGCAACATCTAGCAGAAATCAGCTAAGAAACCATGCTAAATCTATCCTTGGTTCCTTCATTAAGTAGTTTAAATGTTTTTATTTATTATTTTTATTTTAATGTGTATATGTGTATTGCCTGCATGTAGGTAAGTGCACCCGTGTCGTGCAATGCCCATGGAGGTCAGAAGAGGCTGTCAGATCCCCTGGGACTGGAATTATGGACAATTGTTAGCTGCCATGTGGGCACTGGGATTTGAACCTGGGTTCGAAGAACAACCAATGTTTTTAACCACTGAGCCATCTCTCCAGCCCCCATTAAGTAGTTTAATAAAACCTTGTACTCACTATACATTTGTATTAGTCTGTGTTATTTTCCTTATTGCTGTGATGAAACAGAGCATCCCGTTAGCTGTTTTTATCAAAGACATCTTTTAAAAAATTGTTTTTATTATTTTTATTTTATATGTATGCATGTATTGCTCCATGTAGGTAAGTGCACCCATGTTGTGCAATGCCTAGGAGGACAGAAGAGGCTGTCAGATCCCCTGGAATTGGAGTTATGGACAGTTGTTAGTTGCCATGTGGGTGCTGGGATTTGAACCTGGGTCTTCTGCAAGAACAACCAGTTTTCTTAACTGCTGAGCCATATCTCCAGCCCACCAAAGATATCCTTATATCTGAGATAAAAGTAGTAACTTCTGTTGCAAGTAGTTTCTCTCTTAACTGATCTCAGGGGCACAATGCCCTTACTCTTGGGCTGTTAGTTGTCCTCTTCTCTACCAGAGTCAGGAAGCCAGCCTGGCTCGGGAAAGGAGTTTGGAGGACACTTTGAGATAAACATACTTCAGTTTGAAATAGGCCAATCCCATCTCTGGATCTATCTTCTCAGAGCCCCCTGTCCGGGGTCATTGGGACCCCTCCACCTTGCTCCCTAATATTTACGTTCACTGCTGTTCCTAAGTCATAGCATGACTCTCTTCTGAGGGCCTGAGAGTGAGCGAGGCCACAGAGCAGGTAAGTAGCATGGTGGGTGATGTGAGAATAGACACTCATATGGAGATGAGAGAGAGAGAGAGAGAGAGAGAGAGAGAGAGAGAGAGAGAACAGAGGAGGGCAAGAGTACATATAGCTCTTTCACACGTGCTTCCCCTGACTGACTGGAATCCCAACATCTCCTCTCCCTTTTCCCACTGTTCTCTGCCTGATTCAGTCAGGCCAATACAGTCAAGAATGGACACCCAGACATGGGACCACAGATTTGTGCTTAAATGTGAATGAATCAGGCCACTCATTGACTCACCCATTCACACCAAGTCTATTTAAAACTGATCTCCCTCTTTGGGAGTTATCTAATATTGGTGACCTTGTCCCACGGGTGGCCTCCCTAAGCATTGTGTCTCCCTCTTTCTGCTGAAGTGTGATCAGTTGCTTTCCTAGAGTGGAGGCTTCTGCTCTGAAATTCCCTGAAGCATACTAGGTCATCCTTAAGAGGTGATCACGCTGCCCTTCTGTCATTAATGACAGGCTAACCTGAGTACCAGACTGTTCCTTTATCTGCAGCCATTCTGGTTCCTGAGTTACTTTCCCCTGTTTTGAGTCTGGCTAAGGCTCAGCTGACCCTGGAATCTGAGTGCCAACCCCAAAGGGGACCCGAAATGCCATCTGGTGGTGTGCCTTCACTTTTGTCTAGGTGTCCCTTCCCCTTGTCTGGGTGGGCTATAGAATCCAGTTGCTCAAGGGTCCAGTTTGATTGGAATCTCACTGGGGCCTCCAAATTGTCTTCTCCTTGGCCAGCTGTTTCTCCAAGGCAAGGGTGGTCCTCTCTTCCTGAATGAACATTCAGTTGATCATGAACATCTCTGCCAGTGGGCTGACCCTCTGGAGGTTGGAGGAGAGGAGGGAAAAAGGACCATGAAAAAGCAATTGGGGGAGCGGGGCGTGGTGGTGCATGCCTTTAATCCCAGCACTCAGGAGGCAGAGGCAGGCGGATTTCTGTGAGTTCGAGGCCAGCCTGGTCTACAGAGTGAGTTCCAGGCCAGCTGGGGCTATAGGGAGACCCTAGTGTAGACTCAAGCACAGGGTGATGCACAGTAGCAGAGAAACTCCAGTGGCCTGAGGATCCTACATGGGACCCCTCCAGGATCAAGAACAGGTATTTATTGAGAATGGCCTGGGTGCATTTCAGCAGCTGCCAGGAGACTGCCTCAAAATCCTCATCCACTGATGGAAGAAAAGTCATGCAGGGCCTGAGATAGGGGTGTGAGTAGATGATGCAGAGTGACTGCAGCCAAGGGCAAGGGCACCCACAGACACCCAAGTGCACTCCCACCCAGCCATGTGTGCAGTGCTCACCCCACTCCATGCTCTGCAGCATGACCATCAAGGGGTAGTGGCCAAGCTGAGGGCCCTTGAGGACATGTGCTGTAGGTTCACCTTTGTGTTAGTTGAGGGGAGGGCACCCTGGTAGGTGCAGTATTGCAGAAGGTGGTCGAGGGCAACCTTGAAGGAGGTCAAGGCTGTCTTGTAGATCAGGTACAGGATGGAGCCCTGTTGTTTGTGTAGCTTTGTCAGGAAACTGGAGGTACAGTTAGACCACACACAGAGCTGGGGTGAGGGGAACTGATTCCAGACTCTAGCCCTGAGCCACAGATCCAGCACTGCAAGGGGACATGCTCAATACATGCCTCCTGCATTCACCTAGTCATCACTTCTCTGACCCCCAGACCAAAGTTAACAGGTGACAGGACACTGAAGCCTGGGAAGGTGAGAGGACATCACTCTCGCTTAGAGCTCTCAAAGGAGGATGGGAGAGCTGGGATTTCCCACCACACTATTCTATCTCCTGCCACCAGGGGCAGGATATCTCAAAATCTATGCCCTTGGAGCACTAGGGGCTGGGGCAGGATGGGATGAGCTAGGAGGGTGTCAGGAGGCTTTAAGAACTTGTTCTCTTTCTCAGTTGTGATTTTCTACAGAACCCATTACAGTAGGCTGGGTTTCCCTATCACATGACCGTGATAGGTCAAGCCTTGGAGACCTCTGCTGGAGACTACAGTCCCCTGGCCCCACCAAGCAGGATCTGATGATTCTTGTAACTGTCGTGGTCTTGCATCTAGCACTGGGCTGCACAGTGAGTGCTTAACAAATACTGAGGTGGCTCAGCACACAACACAAGCACTCAAACAGCCAGCCTGCCCCCACCCCAGGGCAGCCGTAGTCCTACCTATTCAGTTCTTTTGAGTCACTCCTACCTGATTTTTCCCCCATGGTGTCTGACAAGCTGACGGAATAGGGCTAGCCCACACAGATTAAACTGTGGCTTTTGTCGTTGGGGCTCTGGATGGAAGCCAGGGCTCTGTGAGTGCTAGACAGGCACTCCACACAGAGCTACCTTCCTAGCACATTGCAGCCTCTTGGAGCCAGCAGCCCGGAGGGGCCCCCACTGTCCTCACTCCATGTCCTCGGCAGAGGGGAAACTGATGCCAAAGAGTATGCAAACAGCTATGGAAAAGGGAACTGGGGCCCTGTGGAGGGTGGTCCCTGCAGTTGGGGTGGGGCTCAGGGCCAGCAGCTGTCACTCACCAGGCTTCCTTGCTGGGCTGCAGCAGGGGATGTTTCTTTAGGCTGCACAACTTGCTATCATACTGTTGAAGGAGGAGAAGTGAGTGACAGGTACCATTAGGAGGAAGCCTTTTCTTTCCCCGCCGCCATCCCTGTATCCTCCCTCCAGCCAGGGACACAGATGGGAGGACTGGCCAGCCCCAGGATCCCTGTCCATCCAGAGAGACTGGTCAGGGAAAGCCAGGTGTCTGTCATAGCCTGTGTCCTGGTTAGCCTTAATTGTCCATTTGACACAGCCTAGAGTTGAGAGGAGAGGCCTCCACTGAAGACAGGCCTGTGGGCATGTCTTATTTAAGTGATGCAGGAGGGCTACTGAGAATGGCACCGGCCCTAGGCAGGTGGTTCAGATCTGTATGAGAAAGCTAAGCTTCCTCCGTGGTTTCTGCTTGAGTTCCTGACCCAACGTCCCTTCACTGTGACCTGGAAGTATAGGACAAGTAAGTCCTCTGCTCCCCTAGGCTGTTGTTGCTCAGTGTTTTGCCACAGCCAGAAGGGAAATGAGAAGAACCTGTAAGACACAGCACTTGGGAGGGAGGACTTCTAGGCAGAAAAAACCAAAGAGGGACACAGGAAAGAAAGAAGGGAAGGGAAGAAGGGAAGGATGGAAGGAGGGAGGGAGGAAGAAAGGAAAGGAGGGAGGGAAGGAGGGAAGGAGGGAAGCAGTAGGCAGATATGGCCCAGGCTGTGGGAGAAGTGTTAACAAGGAGGCCGAAGTCCTATGCTCCACCTAGGTCTCCTCTGCCACAGCCCAGGATGAGTCTCTCTGTCTGTTGGTCTTTCAGTCTTTCTGAGTTATAATAGCTTGACCCAAAATTTCACTGTGATTGAACTACTTCATCTCCGGCCTCCTCTCTGCCTCTAATTTATGCAGAATTTGATCTGTTTGGTTTGCTATAACATCTATTTTATTCTTTCTTACCAGGGACAGAATCCAGAGCTTTGTGCAAGAAAAGTACTCTACCTCTGAGCCATGCCCCCAGCCCATCACTGGGGGATTCTAAGTGGGTGATCACTGGACTACAGAGCTACACCCTAGCCTGCACCCAACTTTCTGTCTTACACTCTGAGTCTTCCAGTCTCCCCTACTTCTTGGAGTATCCTCCCCTGGCCCCTGCCCAGGTCCCTTCCACCTCTAGACCAGGATTCACCCTGACCTCCCAGTCTAGTCTCACCCGGCCATTCCCACCTCTCCTGTCCTCAGTGCCCACCAAACAGTCTTAACCATGTCTACCCTCACCTCAGTGTCACTTGTGCCTTCCCTGGCTGGCCTCTCACACTGTCACTCAGCTGCCCTGGAGACTGTGTGTCCAGCTGTCTCTGTACTTCACCTCTGACCCTGCAGACTTCCACTGCCCCTTCCTGCCCCAGCTTGGCTCTTGTCACAGTCTTGGCCGTCCCTGCCCAGTGTCCTAGGTTCATTCCAGCCCTGCCAGCTCGTTCTGTGATGCCTGGTTGCTCCAGGTCCCTTACCTGCAGCCCTGGGGGCTTCCCTGGCCCAGACACAGAGGCTTTGACCACACTCATGGTTGGAAGGTTACTGGTAAAGGCTTTGTTCTCAGCAGGAAGCACAGAAGGGAGGCCTGGGATGGAGGAGAGGGGAGAGGGACCAGGAGTCAGCAGCATGAAGGCTTTTCCTCCATGGTGAGCCCCACTCTCACCTCTCAGCTCTCACCCCACCCCAAATTCCTGAGACCCTCTTTTCTCCACCTGTTAGTGACTGTGATGGTTTGAATGAAAATTTCCCCCACAGGCTTCAAGCACTTGGACATTTTGTCCCCAGATGATGGCGCTGTTTTGGGAGGTTTTAGAAGGTGTGGCTGTCCTGGAGGAAGCACGTCACTGGGGGTGGGCTTAGAGAGTTCGTAAGCCTTGCAGGATCTCTAGTCACTCTCTTGCTTCCTGTGCCTGTGTGATGGTGTGAGGGCTTAGCTTCTGCTGCTCCTGCTCCAGCCACCTCCAGCCACCATGCCTCCCTGCCATGATGGACTGTAATTCCCCTGGAACCGTAAGCTCAAATAAACTCTTCCTTCTGTAAATTGCTTGGGTCAGTGTTTCTATCATAGCAACAGAAAAGTAACTAATACTGTAAAAAGTAACTAATAGAGTGACACCCTGGGCCCTGCACACAGCAGCTACCCCATCCCTTCTCCTGGGTGGGCTCCTCTCCCTACCTGTGGTGGCCATAGATGCTGAGGCTGGGGCATGGCTGGAGGTGGCAGGAGTCCTGGATGGCACCTGTCCACTGACCAGCACCAAGGCAGTGGGAGTGGTGAGGGGCCCCAGGGTGGTGGACACCTGCTGGGCGGTGGGGGCACCCCCTGCTTTATTCTGGAGAATAATCCCAGATGGCACCTGAGGTCGGAAAGGTGGTTGAGGGGTGAGACTCGGGATAGCAGTGGGGCCGGAGCCAGATGCGTGTGGGAGGGGTGAAGGCACATAGTGGGCAGGCAAGGGAGCTAGCTTGTAGAAGTGGGAAGTCAGCTGTCTCTGCCTCTGGTTACCTGTTAAGAATCTTTCCAGAAGGGACTCCAATGGAGGCAGCAATGTACAGGGGGCAATCACCATTTGAATGGTCTGAGGTGGTCTGGGGTGGTGATGTTGTGGGTTCAGGAACCAAGAGGAGGGCTGGGAGACTTATAGGACCCCTGGCCCAGTGGGAACTGAAGTGAGAAGTTGAGGGCCATGGGATTGGCAACGTGGTGGAAGGCTCAGAGAAGGAGGCCACAGCAGAGGGGGTGGAGCAAGGAGGGACATGGGGGTCGTGCATCAGGCCCTCAGGAGGCTGTGATGGGGTCTCATGGGGGCCTGGGTTTGACCTGCGACTGTGGGAGCAGCGGTGCTGGCAGGTGGAGGAGCGTCCAATTTGTTCTGAGTGACAAAGATGCCAGGTAGAGTTGGGGGAGCCAGAGGCAGGGTTGTAATGGTACAGAGTGGCTTTAGGAGGTGGGCAGGACAAGCTCTGGGGCTGAGATGAAGGTCATGAGTGGGGTCTGGAGAGGGGGCAGGAAGGGGGTTGATCAGGTTTGGGGGAGGGCAGGTAGGGACTGTCTCCCAGCGGGGCCTGGTGAAATAGTGATGGGGAGGAGGCAGGGCCAAGGACCTTCAGTGGAGCAGCTGTGGGGATCTGTGCAGAAGAGAGAGAGAGAGAGAGAGAGAGAGAGAGAGAGAGAGAGAGAGAGAGAGAGAGAGAATATCAGATCAGCCTTGCCTCCCACGATCCCAAGACTCTGTGACCCCAGCCACCCTTCTCCACCTCCACCACCCCACCCAAAGCCTCCATTCTCTGCCTCCCGACTGCCACCACCCATTTCCTTTCTCACCTCCCCACCTCACCCTGTCATGCCTGTGTCCTCCTCTCCCTGCACCTCTGTCTCCACAGGTCCCCCACCCCACTCTCCCCTCTGATTACCCCATAATGCTCCATGTGCACCCCCACCCTGAAGCCAAAGGCAAGCCCAGAAGGAGGAGGCACAGATTGGCAGGGAAGCACTGGTGGGGCTGACTGGGGGGCAGGAGGAGCACAGCACAGGGAGGAGCCTGTGTGACCTCACACGGACACCACTCAGGACTTCAGGTTGCTGGTTAGCAAGGGAGACTATTTGACTCAGGAACAGGAGCAAGATGACAAGAAGAAAATGTGGCCAGTCACTGGAAAGGAGGTGTCCAGGACACTGTCCTTCCACCCTAGGCTCCTTCCTACCTGTCCAGAGCTTGTCTTATTGTGCTCATTGACCCTAGCTGCAGGGCTACCTGCTTGAGTGTGGTGGTGTCAGACACTGGTGGTGCCACCCACCATGCGTTCTGTATCAGCACTGTCCCGAGATTATGGGGGTGACCTCATTCAATCTAAACCACCTCAGGTCATGACCTTGAATTTATAATAAAATGTGTTTCACTTATTTTAAAGAGAAAGAGCCTGGAAGTATAACTCAGAGGTAGAACATGTGCTCAGAATGCATGAGGCCCTGGCTTCCATGCTCAGCACTGGTGGGGGCGGGGGTGGCGTTGGAGATAAAAGAGAATCATGACCTTCTCCACTTGTAGGTGGTGGGTCAGTCTTTGCTAGGCGTTGTGGTGCACCGTTAGTCCTAGCACTCAGGAGGCAGAGGCAGATGGATCTCTGTGAGTCGAGGCCAGCCTGGTCTACATAGTGAGTTCTAGACCAGCTGGGGCTACAGGGAGACCCTGTCTCAAAAAGACCAAAAGAAAAAAAGAGAGAGAGAGAGACTCACAAGGCCAGCCTGGGCTATGAGTTCAAGGTTAGCCTAGGCAGTTGAGGGCTGGGGATATGACTCAGAGGTATAGTAACTGCTTGATATGCATGAGGCCCTAGCACCGATGGGAGATGACAACAACAAAATAATTAATAATAATAATAATAACAATAATAATAAGTGGCAGGCTTGCTCACAGGGATAGCCACTGTGGCTGTATTGACAACAGGGCTTCCTGCATGCTAGGCAGCATCCAGCTGAACCACAGTCCAGGCCCACGTTTCAGCTTTAAGAGTAAATATGCCACATCCTGAGAATGGAAGGGCAGTAGTGGGTAAATTGGAGGCCTTAGGAAAGAACTCGGTGTATGGTAGGTTCAGCAAATACCCATCAATCAAGGCTCAAAATTGCACCCATCCAGCTTTCACCCTTGGACCAGCAGGAGGAGTTCACACATGGGACAAGGGGCTCAGAGAGGCGTTCTCCAGGCAGTGGACCGGGCCTGTGGCTTACAAACCATCCATACTAAGTACGTGCAGCCTTGCCCTTAAGAACTAGAGATCAGGATGAATTTAGATGGCCAAGGCCAAGGACTGGCTAGAGAAATGTCCCATCCACACAACAGGCTTGGGCCACTGCACAGCTGTGCGAAAGGAATGAAGAGCAGCCTCCAAGGCCAAGTTAAAGGACAGAAGCAAGGTGTCGGTGTACCCGTAGGTAGCGCCTGCTGTCACATACAACACTGGAAAGTAAACTATGCACGTGTGCTGTTGCTCATCGTACATACTGAATGGAAACAGAAGAGCTTTGCTCGTTAAGAGTGGAGGAGTCTTCACTATGGTTCATTTGATTGTTGAGACAGGGCCTCATGTAGCCCAGGCTGGCCTTCAGCTCCCTATGTAGTTGAAGATGACCCTGAACTTCTGATCCTCCTGCCTCCATCTCCTCAGGGCTGGGGTTACAGACAGGCACCACCACACCTGACTTTTGTATGTTTGAACTGCAAAAGAACTGAGTGCTTCCCAGTACGGTTAGCTCCCATCCCACTGTGTCCTGTGCCCCTGCCTAGACCTGGGCTCCCATGAGCTGGCCCTGGTCTCAAGCGTGCACTGTGGCCAGGAGTCTCAGGGAACAAAGGAGTGGGTGACAAAGGACAGAGCGTTTCCCAAGGCAGCAGGACAGGCAGGCAGGACAGAGCGGGGAGGAGGGCCAAAGCTGCCGGGTGTTTCTACCTGGGGGGCTGGAGCTGGGGAAGCCCAGGTGTTGGGGGTCTGAGGCCTCATAGGGTCAGGTCTGGATCTTAGGCAGGAGGTGGGGCACTGGCTGTGACTGAGGCCTGCACCAAGAGGTGGGGACCCTCTGTAGAGAAGGGCTGCTGGCTCCTCTCCTGCAAGAAGCGACCCACACAGGGTCAGAAGGCCCCCAGAGGCCATGGGCTCCCACCTGAGTCTGCCATCCCCACTGATGCTCATAGGCATCTGGACACCCAGGTGCTGGGAAGGCACATCCCAGAATTTTTGTCCACTCTAAGCTATCAGCCCCACCACCTCCATCCACTCTCCTTCAGGTCACAGCTGATGCCCATCCATGTCTTGTCCCTCTCTCTGAGATCTCCCTGCTTGTCAGCTGACCTAATAGGTCCCTGTGAGTCAGTCCACCTCTCAGTCTGCCAGTCCCATCTCTTGTTTAACAATCTGCTCATCTGTCTGCCTTATGGGCTTCCTGTCCCTAACCCTGAGATCTCCCTGTAGCTGCCACTCAGCCCTTCCCTCTCCCACTCCCTCCCCTGTACCTGGGGCAGGAACATCTGGAGGGAATCCTGAGTGAGGACGGCCGTGGTGGCCCAGGACGATCTTCTCTGGGCTGGTCTGGGGTGGGGTGGTCTGCAGCTGCCTGTGGAGTCGGGGCCTGTGGAGATGGCTGTGTCTGTGGCTGCTGGAGATCCAGGGGCAGCAGTGTGGCAACAGCTGGGGCAAGGCAGCAGCACGACCAAGACAGGTGTGTACTTCCCTGAGGAAGCAGCTGGGGCCAGGGGCTGTACCAGCCCGTTGGGAGCATTGAGCATGGCCACTGCACTGAGAGGCAGGGTGAGGCCCTGGCGGATGGTGGTGGTGCTGCTGCTGGTGAGGTGTTGGTTGGCACAGGCATTTGGAAAAGTGCAGGTTGGCCCATCAGGATGAAAGTGGTGGAGTGGATGTGTATGGCGCTGAGTGACCTGGGGTGGAGGCCCAGACTCAGTGGGCCTCCTGGGTTCTGGTTGCTGAAGATCAGATTGGTCACAAGCTGTCCACCTGTGTGGGGTGCTGCTGCTGTAAGGCTCTGACCACCCATGTCGCCAGGGAGGGCAGATTGTGTTTCAGGGAGCTGCCCTGTCAGGGTACTCCACAGCAGGAACTGGTTTGGGCCTTGCAGCATGTGCTGAGAAGGAGTCTTGCTGCTTTTATTGAGGAGGTGGATGCTCATGGGCTTGCTAAGGGCCTCAAAGGGCTGTGGTGAGACTGTGCCTGCAGAGGTGACTAGTGGATGCTTGAACACGTTGGCCTGCAGGGCTGGTGCTGGGAAGCTGGACAGCACCACATTCTGGTCAGCCTTGCCCGCTACTATGAAAGTCAGGTTCTGGGGGCTTTGGGCTGCTGAAGGAGGGTGCCTGGCTCACCCTAGATGGTGAGGGTGGCCCCTGTGGGGGCTAAGGAATTGGATGTCATCTGGGAGAGTTTGAGGGGCTGGACCCCTGAAGGCTTAGGTTGGATGGGCTTGTAGGTTTGGTGCAAAATCACACTGGGTGCTTTGACCAGCTGTGATGTGCCCAGGCCCGGGGCTACTGCCAGCAGCACTTTTAAGGGGGCCCCACTGGCCACTGCAGTGGCGGCCCCTTTCCCAGCAAACACTGCATTCCCTATGAGTGCGGTGGTTACCCTGTCTGGGAGGGTCTTCCAGATGACCAGGCCAGTCCCCCTGGGGGAAACACCTGTGGATGCCAGTGTCACTGGATCTGAGGGAGCAGCTGTGGAGGTTAAGTAGCTTCTAACAGGCACCTGCTTCGCTAGGGCCCTGGAGAGGGATGGGTTGAAGGCCATGACAGTTTGGCACACTACTTGGATAGGTGCCAGACCCAGGGTGGCTGCCGTGGCACCCCCAGGGCTTCCATTGGGCAGGATCTGGAGGCCAGGGATGGGCTGCAGTCACGTTGCCCAGGTCCACTGGCTGCAGAAAGGGCTGGACATTCAGGGCCTTGTTGACCATATCCTGGAGTGGCACCAGGGCCTGGTGGGTCAGGACGGTGGGTGGGACCTGCAGACCCAGCAGATCCAGAGCTGCCTGGGAAGAGGACCTAGGTTTCCATGGCCACAGTGGCTGCCTCTGCTGCACCAGGCACATCCGCCCCACTGTTGGCTGGCACCTGGAAGGGACCCAGGTCCAGTTCCATCTCTGCCTCCAGGGTCTCCTCTGTAGACTCTGCTGAAGGATGTCACAGGGCTGGTCTGTGCCCCCTGTAGCCTCCACTGCCACCTCCTGTCCCAGGAGAGCCCAGGACATCATCTTCTAAGGAGTTCAGGTCCACACTGGGGGAAAGCTGGCTGGGGTCCGGGTTCAGTTTTAGTCATGGGCTTTAGAATGCAACCTGACTCTTGCTTAATCTGACTTCAGTTTCTCCACCTGCACCTATCTGACTTCAGTTTCTCCACCTGCACCTATCTGACTTCAGTTTCTCCACCTGCACCTATAAGCAGAAAGTAATAACAATGTTTGGGAGGGGACCTGATAAGATGTCTCAAAGGTAAAAGCACTTGCCATACAAATCTCACAACTTGAGTTTGAACCCCAGTTAAGGTCCCAAGACAGAAAGAGAGAAGGGACTACTGAAAACTATCCTCTGACCTCCACATATAAGCCATGGCATGTGTGGACCCCTCCACATATCATACACACACAAAGTATACTCCATAATAATAAGGAAGTAAAACATACATACATTTTTAGTCATAGAGGGGGCTGGCAAAATGGCTCCATGGTTAAGAGCACTGGCTGTTCTTGCAGAGGACCCAGGTTTGGTTCCCAGACCCACTGGTGACTAACAACCGTCTGTAACTCCAGTTTCAGGGGATCCAACATCCTCTTCTGACCTCCGTGGGCATTGCATGACATGGGTGCACTTACATACATGCAGGCAATACACTCATACACATTAAATAATAAATAAATAGAATAGTCACAGAGGACTGGCTCAGCATGTAGAGGTACTTTCGGGCAGGCTTAACAACCTGAGCTCAATCCCTGGATCCCACAAGGTGGTAGGAGAGAACCAACTTCTGAGAGTTGTCCTCTGACCTCCATATGTACGCCTTGGCATGCTCCCAGCTGCACACGTATGTGTGCATGCGCACACATATGTACACAAAGTAAGTAAGATAAACAAAAACAATCAAAAGTTCCATAGTCACAGAGACCCACAGTACTTACCTATGACTCCAATACCCAGAAAATAAAGAAGCAAGCGTGCTTGTTCTTCTTTGAAACAGGCTCTTATCTAGCCTAGGCTAGCCTCAAGCAGGCTACATAGCCCATGTTGGCCTTTTGTTAGCCCCAGCTAGCCTGGAACTCACTATGTAGCCTAGGATTTCTTCAAACTCATTCTAGAGCCAAGGATGACTTTGAACTCATATTTCTCCTGAGCCTACTTCCCAAGTGCTGGGATCACAGGCCTGCATCACCACACTCAGCTGTTTTTAACTTCTGTGAGAGCAAACTTTCCTTGGAGCTCTGTGTGAGACACATGACTCAGCTCCACCCTCAAAGGTCACCACAAGAAAGCATATAATGTCAACTATGACACACACAAAACACACCTGGCTCCAATGTTCCAGTAGACGTCATGGGTTGGGAAAGATAGGCCACAGCCCAGCAGCCTGGGAGCCAAGGTGCTACCCCACTTGGGAGTTCAACGCTTCCTTACTCTGGGGTAGTGGCCTTTGATGGCACAGCTAAACAGGCACATGGCCCAGAGTGCCACAGGCAGCACTCAGGCTTGAGGCCTGCCAACTCCTTTGATCTCTGACCAGGTGACATCAAAATCTGTAGTTTGGAAGACCCAGAGCTGGGGCTGGGCAGGTGTCTCAGTTGGTAGTGGGTGCCTGGCCTGAACAACCATAAGTTCCATCACCAGCACCAGCATGTAGGGGGTGTGGTGGCACACACCTGCCATCCTAACACTTGGGAGGTGGAAGCAGATTAGAAGTTCAAGGTCATCCTCAGCTACATAGGGAGGTCATAGCCAGCCTGGGCTACATGAGACCTTGTCTCAGAAAACCAAAAACAAATGAATTTCAATAAAGGTCATGAAATAATAAAGATACAGGGTGGTCACTGCTGTAACTGGGTCTCTATACCTAAGTTATTTTTCTGAATTTCATTATAATAGAAAAGATTGTTTGGAATGTGATGTTATAGTTGATGTGGACCCAATGACAATTACTCATAAAGACCTAGCATGTCACTAGTGCTCAGAGAATGACACAATGACAGGGACCAGGGCAGGGAGAGGAGGGCAGAGAGAAAGGGGGAAGGGGAAAGAGGAGGGTGGGAACAGCAGAGTGGTATAAGAAAAAAGGGAAAACGGGGTCTGGGGAGATGGTGTAATCCATAAAGTGTTTTGTCTTGCAAGCATGAGGACCTGAATTTGAGCCCCAGAACCCATGTAATAAGCTGGGCGTTGTGACACACACCTTTAATCCCAGCACTGGGGAGGCAGAGAGGCAGGTGGACCTCTGTGAGATCCAGGTCAGCCAGCTCTATGTAGGGAGTTCCGGTCCAGCTAGGGTTACAGGAAGACCCTGTCTCAAAACACCTGGCCTCTACATATGCAAACCTGACACTCCCACACACATACATACACGGGAAAAGGGAAGTAAGGGGCTAGCACAGTTAGGCATACAGTAGGTGCTCAAGACTGTCTGGATCACCCCATGCTCACTTTCCTAGTAGATATGAGGTCTGAAGGTGAGGTGCACCTCCTCTGGATCTGGGGCATACTTGGGCTCTGGCCTTTCCCCACAGGAAGGTTGGTTGAACAGAATAGTCCTCTGAACCCCACACAGTGCTCAAGGAAGTGACTTTCTGGGGCTGAGGTCACCCTAAATTCCCTCAGCTGGAGGTCTCTCTAGAAGCCCAGATATGGATAGCACCCTAGTTGGACTTCTGGAGAATGCCCCAAATTTGCAGTCTCAGCATGCAGACCACAGTCCACTCAGTCACACAGGCCAAATCAACCATTTACCTCAGGCTTTCTCAGTCCCCAGACCTCTACTGAGCAGGTCTAGTTGAATCTAGATCCCAAACAAATCCTGTGATAGTTAACTTTGTCAACTAGACACAGACAGAATTCCCTGAGTCTCATGAAGGACTGTCTAAATTGGGTTGGCTTATGGGCATGTCTCTGGGAGGTTATCTGAAGCAAGTTAATTGGGAAGACAGCCCACTGTGGGTGGTGCCATTCCCTAGGCAGGGCCTCCTGAACTGCATAAGAGTGGAGAAACGGGGCTGGAGAGATGGCTCAGTGGTTAAGAACACTGGCTGTTCTTGCAGTGGACCTGGGTTTGAATCCCAGTACCCACATGGCAGCTAACAACTGTCCATAACTCCAGTTCCAGAGGATCCGACAGCTTCTTCTGTCCTCCGAGGGCATTGCATGACACAGGTGCACTTACCTACATGTAGGCAATACACGCATACACATAAAATAAAAATAATAGATAAAATATTTTTTAAAAAAGAGCAGAGAAATTGAGCTGAGCACAGGCCAGCGTGCATGCATGCACCTCTCTCTGCTCCTGACTGTGGATGTGTGGTGACCAGCTGTTTCAAGTTCCTGCCACTGTCCCTCCCTGCAAAGATGGACTGAACTTGGAATTGAAGTTGAGATAAACACCTTTCTCCCCTAAGTGGCTTGTTGTCAGGTTATCCCAGCAACAGACATGAAACTAAGTCAAATCCCAGGGCCTCACACCCCTTTCCTGTAGACAGTGCAGCCCAAGCCACCACTGTACTCTCCAGGGTACCACACTTTGATGCATCTTCTTTAAGAAGCAGAGCTCAGTTCCCCCATCCAGTGCGGGCTATACTTAGGGGCTCCTTTCTCCTTCCTTCCTTGCTTGCACCATCCCTCCCTTCCATCCAATGAGGGAGAATCTGGCCTTAAACTTGCTATGTAGTTAAGGCTGGCCTGGGACTTCTGATCCTCCAGGCTCCACCTCCTGAATGATGGAACTCTAGGCAAGCATCATCACACCTCTTTTCATGTCCTACTGGGGACCAAACCCAGGGCTTTGTGCAAGCTAGATCGGCACTCCAACTGAGCCACATGCCCGGCTCTGAGCGGCTCCGTTCTGGTGGCTACAAGCTGGAAGTGTCTGAGTGACTCAGGAGACCAGGTCATGAAAGGTACCATGGCTTCCTCCTGGCTCTCTATCTTGGGTAGCCTGTGCCAAGGGAGGCCAGCTGCCATGTCCTGAGGACACATGAACAGTGCAACAGCAAAGCCCAGAGGAAGGAACAGGGCCTCCTGCCAGCAATCACAGGGAAGAGTCATGGTGGACACATCTACTGTCCCCAGACAAGCTGTCAGATGCCTGCAGCCCCCGTCACACCCAGACAGGGGAAGAAACTGAGCTAGGACCACAGGCCAATTCCTGACCCAGATTCCCATGCAAGAAGGCACTAATGGGGCTGGAGAGATGGCTCAGTGGTTAAGAACACTGGTTGTTCTTGCAGAAGACCCGGGTTTGAATCCCAGCACCCACATGTTAGCTAACAACTGTCCATAACTCCTCCAGGGCATCTGACAGCCTCTTCTGTCCTCCACAGGCATTGCATGACATGGATGCACTTATCTACATGCAGGCAATACACGCATACATATAAAATAAAAATAATAAATAAAATGTAAAAAAGAGGGCACTAGTGGCCTGAGGGTCACTGCAGGAGAAAGAGGGAAGAGATCTGGAGTAGGCTGGTAGAGAAGTGGAAGGAAAGGAAGGGTGGTGGAGACAGGAAATAGGGATGCAGGTGTTGTGGGGAGCCTGATACTCACCAAGACACATCCAGGAAGCATCTCCCATCCCCATCCTGCATATCCACTGAATGGGGCTAGGTCAGAAAGAGGCAGTCTGCTCTGCCACTGAGCCACATCCCCATCCCCTCATTGGGGGATTCTAGGCAGGTGCTCTAACCCTGAGCCACACCCCCAGCCCCTCACTGTGAGATTCTAGGCAGGGGCTCTGCCACTGAGCCACACCCCAGCCCCTCACTGTGAGATTCTAGGCAGGGGCTCTGCCACTGAGCCACACCCCAGCCCCTCACTGTGAGATTCTAGGCAGGGGCTCTGCCACTGAGCCACACCCCAGCCCCTCACTGTGAGATTCTAGGCAGGGGCTCTGCCACTGAGCCATACCCACTTTGTCTCTGCACGAACGTAAAGGAAAAAGAGATGCTGGAGGACTGTCCTCCCTGCAGCTGGTACAGAGGCTCAGGCTGGACAGGGTGGCCTGAAAGAGGTCACTAAACCACCTATTGCAAGTCAGAATGCTAGTGAGTCCCACAAGTACCCATAGGAACAACTGCCCTTCCAGGAATGAACTGGAATTCTACCCTGTTACCTGTGCTATGAACAAATCATGAAGGGAAGGAGGGAGTGGCCGCTCCAGGTCTACGCTGGGCCCTTGGCTGGGGACTTGCAGAGTGTCCTTTTGGAGGCCAGCTGTAGATGGAGAAAGAGAGAGGCTGCGAGTGAGGAAGGCAGCTAGCAGGTACAAGAAAGAGATTCCACCTTACTGACTGGGGCTGTAGGAGAAAGGGAGGTATCTGGAAGAGGGAGAGGACAGGAGAGAGAGAGTCTCAGAACAGCAAGGGTAAGAGTGTGGTGACATGCACTATAATCCTGACACTTGGGAGACTGAGGCAAGAGGATGAAGCTACATTGCAAGACGCCCCCCATCTCAAAACAACTTAAAAATAAGGAAACAAACACTGTGACTAAAGTGAATTAGAATACAACAGAAAATCCTTAACTAGCTTCCTTTCTTCCTTCCTTCCCACACACCCAGGGAAGACTATGTAGCCCAGGCTGGCCTGGAGCCCACAATCCTTCTACCTCAGCCTCTCCAGTGGCCTACTGTTGAGTTTTAAAGGAGGTGGAGGGAGAAAGGGAGGAATGGAGGAAGGGAGGAGGAAAGACGGACAATAACCACTTTAAAGCTACGCAAAGCACATTACAAGCTATAAATAAGCACAAGGTCTGTGGAGTGCGTGTTGGCTTGAATGACAATGCCCCCCCACCAGGCTCAGGTACGCCTGTCCTTGAGTTGAAGGTGCTGTTTGGGGAGGGTTAGGCGGTACATCCTTGTTGCAGGAAGTATGTCCTTGGGGGTGGGCTTTGAGAGATTATAACCTCTCTCCACTTCCAGGTCACTCTCTCTAAATCCTGTATGTGGAAAAAGATGTGATCTCTTAGCTTTCTGTTCTGTCAACCACCATGTCACCTGCTGCCATCCATGCCTCCCTGCCGTCAAGGACTCTCCCTGTGGAACCATAAGCTGAAATAAGCACTTTCTCATTAGTTCCTAAGAGGTTTTGGGTCATGGTGTTTCAACACAGGAAAAAAAAAAGCAAGTAATACAGAATCCATGTGTTCTACATCACAGACTACATTATGCTAAATCAATATAGTGATGGTTCAGTTTAATACAATTCATTCAATTACCTTTTTTTTTTTAAGCAGGGTCTCCCTGTAGCCCCAGCTGTCCTGGGACTCACTATGTAGACCAAGCTGGTCTTGAACTCACAGAGATCGCCTGTCTCTGCCTCCCAAGTGCTGGGACTACAGGCGTGCGCCACCACATCCAGCCTCATTCAATTACTTTAAAAAAGGGGTTTTTTTGTACTGGAGAATTGAACCCAGATACTATATTTGGTAGGCAAATGATATCACTGAGCCACACCCCCAGCCCTTCACTTAAGTATTCAAGGCAGGGGCTCTACCATTGAGCCACACCCCCCAGCCCCTCACTGGGGAATTCTAGGCAGGTGCTCTACCACTGAGCCACCCCAGTCCCTCACTGGGGGATTCTAGGCAGGGGCTCTACCACTGAGCCGCACCTCAGTCTCTCACTGGGGGATTCTAGGCAGGTGCTCTACCATTGAGCCACACCCCCAGCTCCTCACTGGTTCATTGTAGGCAGTGCCCCCCCCGCCCCCCACCTCAGGTGATACTATTGAGCCTCCTCCAGAGGTGTGTCCCACAGGAGGATGGGGCAGAGAGCCCACTGTATGGTCACTGCAGCCTTGGGGGAGGGGAGGGTGGTTCCCCAGCCCAGCCGATCCCACCCACCTCGCACCTCAGTCCCTCACTGGGGGATTCTAGGCAGGTGCTCTACCATTGAGCCACACCCCCAGCTCCTCACTGGTGGATTCTAGGCAGGGGCTCTACCACTTAGCCATACACCCAACCATCCACAGCCAATTATTATTAGAAGCAGAGGTGTTATATAAAGCAGCCACAACACAAGAAATCCCGAGACAGATGTTTCAGTCATTTTTATTCTGTAAATGAAGCTGAGGCTCAGAGGGGGCTAGGAGCCTGTCTTATAGCCCTGAGTGATCCCAGCTGGAGAAGATCCCACCCTTAACCACTAGCAGGTGTCCCCACCTTCCCCCTGTTGCTTCTGAGACAGGGGCAAATGTGGCAGGAGTGTTAAGATAATAGCCCCAGCTAGGTGACCTTTGAGTGAATTCACACAGGTTTCAGATTTGGAAAGGGAAGAAGTGCTAAGAACCAGGTTCCTCTCCGGAGAATCAACACAGCACCTGGCAAAGACCCCAGGACATAGGTCCTCTCTGCCTGAACTCCAGGAGTGATGCCTGCTGGTGTGAGGGGGCTGCAACATGCTCCCAGTCCCCCATGGAGGCTTCACCATCACTGTGCTCCACCCTATCTCTGGCTTCCACATTTAGCCCAAATGCTACAAACTTCCTACCAGCACAATGTTGGGGAGGCATATCACAAACAGGGTTATCCAAGTGGGGTCTCAGGAGGAACTGAGGGGAAGACACCAGAGTTCTCTGTGAAATGGGTTTCTTTTTTGCCTTGTTTTGACATTTATCATGTGTCTGTTTGGGTGACTGTGGGTATGCACATGCCACAATGCATGTGTGGAGGTCAAAGGACAACTTTTAGCAGTTTCTCTCCTTCTATGAGGTGGGTTTTGGGGACTGAACTCAGGTGCATCTTGATTGCAAGCACCAGAGTTGCTGAGCCGTCTTAATTCCGTGGTTTTGTTTTTTATGTACGAGTATTTGCCTGATTGCATGAAAGTGTGCCATATGCATACAGTACCCAAGGAGGCCAGTAGAGGGCATCAGGTACATGGAACTGGAGTTACTGATGGTTGTGAACCACCATGTGGGTGCTAAGAAGTGAACCCAAAGCCTCTACAAGAGCAGCAAGCACTCTTAATTGCTGAACCAAGCCCCCACCCCCCTCACTGGGGGACTTTGTTTCTTCTTTCTCTTTGCAGTGTGTGTGTGTGTGTGTCGGGGTGGGGGGTGGGGGGCTCTGGTGCCTGGTGCCGTCCTCAGTAACACTCTCCACCTCCTTGGACACAGTTTCTTACTGAGCCTGCAGCTGACCAATTCGGTGAAGCTGGCTGGCCAGCAAGCCCCTATTTCTGCCTCTGAAGTGCTAGGATTACAAGTAGGAGCCACCACAGCCAGCTTTCTACGTGGACTCTGGTCATCTGTCTCCAGACCCCATGATTGCAAGGCCAGCACTTTTCAGACCAAGCTGTCCTTCTGGGTCATTTCATTTTTTCACCATAACGACTGCACATAACCCATGTGAAGACAAAGTTCTCAAGAGTCCGGCGTGTCCTCACCTGCTCTGCAAGGCAGAAGGATCATTCCATCTTGACAAAGTGAGGCCAGCCTGGGGAAGACAGCAAGGACAGGAAAGGTAGCACGTTTATAAGTCAGTATTTGGAAGGCTGAGATAGGAGGATTGTCATTAGTTTGAGGCTACCCCTCAAACTAGCCCCCACACAGCATGACTCGGTCTCAAAAAACAAAACCTTAAACTGTGATATGGCTCAGTGGTAGAGCTAGAATCCCCCATTGAGGAGCTGGGGGCATGGCTCAGTGGTAGAGTGCTGCCTAGAATTCCCCAGTGAGGGGCTGGGGTGTGGCTCAGTGGTAGAGCACTTGTCCAGCATGTTTGGTGCCCTGAGTTCTACCTCTAGAACCACAAAAAGCAAAAAGAAGTGAACAGTCTACAAACCCTAAAGAGAAAGAACTGTATTGGCAATAGGCCTGTGGCTGGCTGCTTCCCAGGAGCACTGAGCTGGCCTGTGAGGGGGTCAGGTATCCCCTGCCCAACAGCTCCAGGACTGAAGCTACAGTTCTCCTGCAGTGGCCCAACCCTGCTGCAGCTCCCTCCTGGATGCAGAGCTTACTCTACAACCTCATGCCCGCACAGAGCTCATAGAACCTGGTAGCATCCAGGTTGGCTCAGGTCCGTCATCTTACCACCTTGCCTTGATTCCCACCTGAGAGCAAACCCTCGAGCCCCATGCTCCACCTCTTCTCTGTCCTTACCTCCAGCTCTCCACCCAGGGGCCATGCCAGCCTGTTTAGCACTCCACCCGTGAGCCAGGCTCTGGCCTGTCTGGACCTTTGCACAAGCCACTCCTACTTCTGGTATGTTTTAATCCTCTCTGGTCCATGACTCAAAACAACTGGATCTAGACTCACAAACCTGTCTCCCCCCCAAGGCATTGTTCCATTCCTCCGGCTTTCCAAAGGGTGACTGACTGGCTGTCAGGATATGAATGTGGTTTAACCGAGTTCCTGAATTCCCTGGGAAGAAGCTGGGCCTGATCTCTCTGTTTTGTTCACTCTGTGTAAACACTGGACCAGATGACCAAACTCTGTACCCAGTGTGGCTACAACTGGCTTGGCCTGCCCTGGACAGTAGCTCAGGAGGCTGACCCATGTAGTTGTCTACACCCGGCCTTTCCACCCACCAAGTGCCAGAAGCACTCTCCAGACCCCCCAAATGATTTTGGGCTAGCTTTAGTCCTTTTACAGCCATTCACAGATGAGCATTGTGGTGTAGGCCATAATTCCAGCACTGGGAGGCAGAGGCAGGAGGATAAGAAGTTCCAGACCTAAGCCAGGTGTGTGGCGCACACCTTTAATCCCAGCACTCGGGAGGCAGAGGCAGGCAGATCTCTGAGTTCAAGGCCAGCCTGGTCTACATAGTGAGTTCCAGAACAGCTGGGGCTACAGGGAGACCCTGTCTCAAAAAAGACCGAAAAAAAGAAATTCCAGACCTAGTTGGTTCACACCTTTGATACTTCACTGGGGAGATAGAGGCAGTAGAATTGCTGTGACTTTGCAACCAGACAGCAATTAACAAGCAATTTCCAGGGATACATACTGAGACACTCTCGGAAAAAAAAAAAAAGAAAGAAAGAAAAGAAGAAAGAAAGAGTTAGTTTGAGGCCAGTCTGGGTTATTTGAGACCCTGCCTCAAGATGCAATCAAATATAGGAGTCTTTGCTTCCGTGTCTGACTTAACATCCTATTGGATAGCATGTGAAACCTTGATGGCATGTGTGGTTTTTGTCTGATTTTTATTTATTTTATTTATTTATTTTGAGATGGAGTCTAACTCTCCAGGCTGGCCTGGAACTCACTATGTAACCCAGATTTATCTGAGTGCTGGGATTACAGGTGTGAGGCTTGTTTGAGTCAGAGTTTCAGCATGTAGCCCAGTCAACTGGGCTAGAACTGGCTATGTAGCCCAGGCTGGTCTTACTCCTGTGTTGATCTCTTGTCTCTGACTCAGGAATGCTGGGATTTCAGGAGTGAACCACCACACCTGGCCTAAGTCTATAAAGTACTCTAAACACATCCTCAGCACCTTCCAGCGCAGAAGGCCACCAGGGGGCATCTTGGACCCCAGCAGAGATACCTGCTTAGAATCAGCCAACCGGGTGTCCCCAGAAATTTAAGTTCCTGTAGCTGCTTTCTGGGCACAACAGTTCCAACTTAGGAATCCATTTTGAGTTGATGCTTGTTTTGAGAAAGGATCTCACACAGACCTGGCCGCCCTTGAACTCCCTACATAGCCTAGGATGACCTTGAATTCCTGATCCTTCCACCTCCTGACTGCTGGGATTGCAGTCTCCACACTATGCCTGGCTCTTCCAGGTACCTGAATCCCTGTCCAGGCCGTGGGCACTAACTGACCCAAATAAACTACCTGGTGTTCCCTTTGATGATGGCTGTTTTGAGTTGACAGATTGCACTCAGGTCTGCACATGCACCCTTTTGGGAAGAATAATGAAAATTCTTTATTAACAAAGAGGGCATTGGAAGAAAAGAGAATCGGATACCCTGGAACTGGAGTTACAGATGGTAGTTAACTGCCATGTGGGTGCTGGGAATTGAACCCAAGTCCTCTGCAAGAGCAGTTAGTGCTCTTAACTGATGAGCCATCTCTCCGACCCCTAGAAATTCTCCTTTTTATTGTTATGCAGTGTTGGGGATTCAGCCTAGGGCATCCTGCCTGCTAAGTTAAACTGGCCTTGGTATTGCACACCTTTAATCACATCACTGGATTGGCAAATCTCTGTGAGTTCGAGGCCAACTTGGTGTGCATAGTGAGTTCCAGGCCAGCCAGGGCTATAAAATAAATA
>NW_008331138.1:1426976-1431715 GCF_000622305.1 Nannospalax galili
TGCCATGTGGGTGCTGGGAATTGAACCCAAGTCCTCTGCAAGAGCAGTCAGTGCTCTTAACTGATGAGCCATCTCTCCGACCCCTAGAAATTCTCCTTTTTATTGTTATGCAGTGTTGGGGATTCAGCCTAGGGCATCCTGCCTGCTAAGTTAAACTGGCCTTGGTATTGCACACCTTTAATCACATCACTGGATTGGCAAATCTCTGTGAGTTCGAGGCCAACTTGGTGTGCATAGTGAGTTCCAGGCCAGCCAGGGCTATAAAATAAATAAAATAAAAATAAAATAAAATAAAATAAAAGGCCGGGTATGGTGGCGCACGCCTTTAATCCCAGCACTCGAGAGGCAGAGGCAGGCGGATCTCTGTGAGTTCAAGGCCAGCCTGGTCTACATAGTAAGTTCCAGGATAGCTGGGGCTACAGGGAGACCCTGTCTCAAAAAGACAAAATAAATAAATAAATAAAATAAAATAAAATATAAAATAAGCAGCTGAGTTATACCAGTTTTTTTGTACAGTCTCCCTGTGCAGCCCAGGCTGGTCCAGAACTCTAGATTCTCCTGCCTCAATTTCCAGAGTACTGAGATCCCCGGTGTGCTTGGCCATGTCCAGTTGCTCCCTCTTGATTTATATTTTATGGTATTTTACTTTAGATCTGTGCCCGGGGATTGACCAGGAAGGGGCTTGCCCTCTTCCATACCTTCACCCTGTGGGGCTGGAGATTCTCTGCTGCCCCCTGGTGGCCTATCGGCCGCCTTCGCTCTCCCCACAGCCAGTTCTCTGACTGGTCCCATTTAGCCAAGAAGGCGGATCCTCTTAAGGCTAGATTGGCCTCAGATGGGCAGGACAGAATTAGGTCCTGACGAGTGACAGGCTACTTGGGGAAGGAAGAATGTTCAGGCAGCTTGGGTAAAATAGCTTATCTGACCAGACAAACCCCGAGATAGGTTCAGAGACAAGAAGAGAGACAGAGAGACAGACAAGACAATAGACCAGGAGGTGCCCTGGGGTTTTTTGAGTTTTGTTTGTTTTTTGGTTTTTTTGACTCACCCACCCCCCAACAGATGCTCTACCACTGAGTCACACTCCTACTCCCCTCCCTGGGAGATTCTAGGCAGGGGCTCTGACTGAGTCAGCTCCAGCCCCTCACTGGGGGATTCGATGTAGCTCTTACCTGGCATGCTCCAACCTCTGGGTTCCGTCCTCAGCACTGCAAACATAAAACAAGAACTTTCTGGAGTGATGGAAGTGTTCTGTGCCAGGCCAGATGGCTACATCCACAACACTTTTTACTTTTTATTTTGAGACAGGGTCAATCTCTAGCCCAGGCAAGCCTTGAATTGAATCTCAGCCTCCAGAGCAGTGGGCATTACAGGTCTGTGCCACCAGGCCTGGCTTCAAGGATGTTTCTAAATGAAGGAGGCAACCTGAACAGTTAGAGATGGCATGATGCCACGGCAGGCCATCCTGACAAAGACAGACTGTGGAGATGATGTGACTCAAACAGAACGGTGCTTTCTGGGCCTGGCGGTGCCTGATGGTAATCAGCACTTGGGAGGATGAAGCGGAAGGATTGCCAGAAAGTCAAGGCTAGGGCTGGTGAGATGGCTCAGCAGGTAAACGTGCTTCCTGCCAAGTCTGACAACCTGAGTTCAATCCCCAGGTCCCACATGATAGGAGAGAACCAATTCCTGCAAGTTGTATTCTGACCTCCACACATGTACTGTGGCTCCTACAATTCCCAAAACAGGCAGACACACAAAATAAATAAATGTAATTTTTAAAAAGTTATTTTTAATTCAAGGTCAGGCTGGACTACATAGCAAGACCTAGTATCAAAGTGATTATTTTGTATAGTAAGCTAAAATTTGGGTCCTTGAATAGAACTACTATGTTAAACTCCACCCACCCAGGGCTCAGGGACCATTGTGGAAGAGGGGGCAGAAAGACTGTAAGACCCAGGGAGGAGGTGCATGACCATATGGAAATAGAATCCTATAGACTCCTGGGACTTGCTCATATGAACTTGCAGCAATGGTGTCAGCTTGCACAAGACCCATGCAAACTCAAGCAGACAAAAACCCAGCATATAACTGTGGAACTGGGCAGCAGGCCCCAATCTTAGTCAAAGAATTATTGGCAGTTGATTACTGCTGGGTGAGGGACAGCTGATCTTCTTTAAGGAGCAACTCTAGATAGGCTGACTAGACACCAGTGGATGAACTTGCACTGAGGGACATCTGGGTACACTAACTTGACTTGATAGGTCTTAACATAAAGGACAGAATGCATGAAATTGGGTGGGGGCTATGGGAAGGTTCCAGTGGGGGAGTGGGTTTAAAGATTATTAAGATGGCTGGGTGTGGTGGCGCATGCCTTTAGTCCCATCACTAAAGAGGCAGAGGCAGGCGGATCTCTGTGAGTTTGAGGCCAGCCTGGTCTACATAGTGAATTCCAGGCCAGCTGGGACTACAGGGAGACCCTGTCTTAAAAAAGAACAACAACAACAAAAAGTTCAGTGTCATCTCCATTACATATGTAACCTGGGCTGTGACACACTGTCTCAAGAAAAAGGAGTGGGGGGGGGGAGCTGGAGAGATGGTTGTGTTTGAGACAACTGGCAGCTCTTACAGTTTAGGTCCTAGCACTCACATGGCAGCCAACAACCATCTACAACTCCAGTTTCAGAAGATCTGACGCCCTCTGCTGGCTTCCATGGGCATTGTACAAACGTGTTTCATACACGTAATGTAGGCATAGCACTCATACACGTAAAAATGATAAACAGAGCCAGGCACGGTGGTGCATACCTTTAATCCCAGCACTTGGGAGGCAGACGCAGGTGAATCTCTGTGTGTTCAAGGCCGGCCTGGTCTACGTAGTGAGTTCCAGGCCAGCTGGGGTTACAAGGAGACCCTGTCTCAAAAACACCAGGAAAAAAAAAAAAAAGATAAATAGGGCTGGAGAAATGGCTCAGAGGTTACAAGCACTGGCTGTCCCACCATCTGCATAGTGGGCAACTGTCTGTGACTCCAGTTGCAGGAGCATCCAACAATCCAACACCCTCTTCTGACCTCCATGGGCATTTCACGACAGGATTGCACTTACATACTTGCAGGCAAGACACTGATACACACAGACACACACACAAATTATAAATAGTAAATAAAACCTTTTATAGAAGGGCGTGGGTTACATTACCATAAGATAGTAAACTGCGAGTATACCAAACCAGGACATCCTCAACTGATTCCTGGTGACCCACGGGGAGCCAACGGGTCTCAAGATGATTTGGTCTTCCAAGGATAATCTGAGAAGATGCAGTTCCTAGATTTGACCATAAGAGGGTGCAATTCACTCTGCTGTCCCTTGGGCAGGAGCATGGGGTTCTTGTGCAGCCTGGCTTTGAATTCCTCCTGATGCTGGGATTACAGACGTGCACTACTGCACCCAGGTTTTTTGTGCCTAATGTGCAGGTGTCTGTATGGATTCACATGTGTGTATGTTGTGGCCAGAGGTAAACCTTGAGAATCCTGCCTCGGTTGCTTTTTTTTTTTTTTTGGTCTTTTTGAGACAGGGTTTCCCTGTAGCCTCAGCTGTCCTGGAACTCACTACGTAGACCAGGCTGGCCTTGAACTCACAGAGATCCGCCTGCCTCTGCCTCTTGAGCGCTAGGACTAAAGGCGTGCGCCACCACGCCTGGCAGTTGCTTTTTTGAAAACATTTACTTATCTTGTGTGTTTGAAGCTCAGACATTCAGAGTGAGTTCTCTCTCAGGGACAGAACTCAGGTTGCCAAGCTTGGTGGCAAGCTCCTCTGACCGTTAAGCCTTCTTGCTGGCCCTCTGTCTTGATTTTAAGACAAGGTTTCTCACTGGGATCTAGGACTCACTGATTTGGCTAGGGTGTTCAGCACCCTCTGAGGATCTGCCCGTCTCCTTCACCAGCTCTGGGATCCTAAGCGTGTGCCACAACACCAGGATTGTCACATGGGTGCAGAGGATCAAAGTCAGGTCCTGGTGCACGTGGAATAGCAGCAACTGAGCTACCTGCCCAGCACCCTGCTCTTAAGCTCCTGATTAAATGGGATCCTGGCTCTTCCACTTACAAAATTAAAGTGAGCCAGCTGTAGCCATTTGTTCTCTGGTGCTCATTAACTTTTCCATTTCTCCCCTTCCTGAGCAGAGACCAAGCTTCCCAGGGAGAAGCCCTTCAACTGAAGGGCTAGAGAGAAGGCTCAGTGGTTAACCCTTGCTGCTTTTCTGGAATATTCCAGTCAATTCCCAGCAACCACATTTGGGTAGTTTTACAACCACCCATAACTCCAGCTCCTGGGGCTCCAACACTTTGGGCCTCCTTGAACACCTGCACTCACAGGCACATGAGCACATACACACACACTCATAGATACAAATTTAAAATAAAATGTTAAAAAAAATTGCCTAAGCAAGCATCCATTCAGGGACCAGAGGCGGGGATCTCTCAGAGTTCGAGGCCAGCCTGGTCCACATAGTGAGCTCTAAGATAGCCAGGGCTACATAGTGAGACCCTATCTCAAGAAGAAGAAGAAGAAAAAAAAAAAAACCACACACACACACACACACACACAATATTTCTACTGAGGTAACATCTCAAATAAGACACAATGGAAACAATCCACCAAGAGCGAGTCACAGGAAACAACATATGGCAGAACTATGCCATTATCTAAAGTACTTGACAATCTATAATGGACATGGTCA
>NW_008331138.1:1432275-1437750 GCF_000622305.1 Nannospalax galili
AGATCCTTTTACTAGACAGCTTTGCAGTTTAAAATTTAAAAAGTAGCCAGGCGTGGTGGTACACGCCTTTAATCCCAGCACTAGACAGGCAGAGGCAGGTGGATCTCTGTAAGTTTGAGCCCAGCCTGGTCTAAATAGGGAGTTCCAGGACAGCGGGGGCTACAGGGAAACCCTGTCTCAAAAAGACCGAAAAAAAAAAAAAAAAACCACACACACACACACACACACACACACACACACACACACACCTGTTCCAGCAATTCAATACCTTAGTATATTCGATAAGACCTCAACACGGGTGTCTAAACAAAAGCATGCACACAAACTCAAAATCGACAGATGGGTAATAAAAGGCAGCAAGCATCCATTCAATGACGTATTACACAGTCATCAACAGTAAGGACTTGTTAAGGCCAGAATCTCAGCACTCAGGAGTTGGAGACAGGAGGATCAGAAATTTAAGGTCATTCTTGGCAACACGGCAGGTTCAAGGCCAGCCTGGACTACATGAAACTGTGTTGGTTGGAGGAATTGTCAAGTTGACAAAATCTAGACTCACCTAGGCAATGTGTCTCTGGGGCATTCTCTTGATGACACTGTTGTGGGACCATACCACTGGGCTGTAGACAGTGGGACATGAGCAGGGCATTAGCATGCATGTGTCCCTTGGTCTATTGCATTTTCATTCACTGACTGTGTATGCATGTTTGCTGGGGCACACACAATGGAGGTCTAAGGACAACTTGCAGGAGTCAGTTCTCTCCCTCCACCATGTAGATCCCAGGGATTGAACTCAGCTGTCGGGCTTGGTTGCAAGCACCTTTCCTCCTGAGCCATCTCATGAGCCCCCTCTCTGTTCCTGATTGCAGATGTCATGTGACCAGGTCCTTCAACCCCTGCCACTGTGGCTTCTCTGGCTGGATAAGCTGTAACCTGTAATGCTGCTGAGTCAAAATAAACCCCTTCTCCCTTAAGTTGCATGGGTCAGAGTGTTTTATCACAGGAACAGGAAAATGAAACTAAGACAGAGAGACCCTGTCTTAACCTCAAACACCAGAGGCTGGCTGTGAAAATCATTTGTTTATTGAAGTGGGAACCATCATCGCTGTGGCTGTGAAGTCAGCCCCATGCTGACTACTTGGAGTTTCTGCTGGAGAAAGGAAACTAAGGCAGGAGAGTAGGTGGGAGACATGGGGGAATTCAGGGAGAGGTGGGGAAGGGCAGGACAGGGCGTGTGCAAAGGTGGGTTCCAGGGACACACACCCCACACAGAGGCAAAGACCACTGGTCATATCTGCCCGGACTTGATGGCCGTAGGAACATCGAGGAAAGACCACAGTGTGTCAAGACATTTCAGTCCTTCCTGTCATGAAGCAGCTGCCAAGAGGGGCTGGCCAGGAGGGTCTCAGGACTGTGGAGAGAGAGGGGGACAGTCATCTTGTGAGGCCCAGGAGGGAGTGTTGAGGGGGCACTGATGCCAGGCACTGTGGCACATTCCTGCTGTCCCAGCGATCCTCCTGCCTCAGCCTCATCAGTGCTGGTACCACAGGCATGAGTCATCATGCCTAGCTGAGTTAAGACTAAATGACTTCATTTCTCGTGTAAAGCATGCTGGGAGCAGCATCTAGCCCAAGGGTACATGACGGGACAATACTAGCACAAGGCATAGAAACTAGTACTGAGCTCTAGAGGGTGGAAGGATCATCTAGGTTGTGGAGTGTCAGAAACTAGAACAGCTCTGGACTGGGCCAGTGAGTGGGGCTCAGCTCTACAGGCTCAGTGTGGAGCAGACCAGGAACATACTGGCAGGTGATGAAATGAAACTGAGTTCAGGACAGCCTGATCACCTTAAGCGTGTCTCAAAATAAAAATTAAGGTAGCTGGGTGACAGAACACCTGCCTAGAATCCCCGTGAGGGGCTGGGGGGTGGCTCAGTCAGTGTGAAGAATGCTTGTCTAGCACATGTGAGGTAATGGGTTTCTAGTCCCAATACTACTTGGGGGAAAAAATCTCCAACAAAGGGGATCCATCATCTGTTTTAGAATGTACTGCATTGAGAACTAGTCCCTGGCTCAGAGCACAGCAAGTCACCACTTCCAGCATATGTAGTCAAATGTTTATAGACATTTTGTGTCCTGACTTGGAAATATGCACCTGGGGTTCAGGGTGTGGGGGCTGGCACTAGGGCTCACTCTAGACTGCTAGGAAGCTGAGAGCCCGCACTATGGTAGTTTGAGGAATGTGATTAGTTCTAGAATTAGCTTTGCTTTCTAGCTCTCTCCCTGGGTTCTAAGGTATTTCTCTCTGGAGTGTGTCTGTGGTCTGGCTTAAAGTTCCTAGATCCAGTTCTCTGGTTCAGAGTCTAAGGATCATTAGTGATCCAGTTCAAAGCTGAGCTGGGAAATTCCAGCTAAACACTTGCAGGGGCCTTGGCTCCTCTCAAGCGACCTACTGGACTGGAAACTCTTTTTTGGCAAAGGGTCAGAGTTGAACCAGGGGCCAAACCTCCAGAGCGGAGTCTTATGTGGCACAGGTTGGCCGTAAACTTGCTCTGTAGTCAAGGATGTCCTTCAATTCCTGATCCTCCTGCCTCTACCTCCACTGTTGGGATTATAGGACTACAGCACCAATGTTTTTCTGATACAGGATCTTTTTCTTTAATATTTTATTATTTTTATTTTATGTGTATGCATGTATTGCCTGCACATAGGTAAGTACATTGCCCGTGGAGGACAGAAGAGGCTGTCAGATCCCCTGGAACTGGAGTTACGGAGAGTTGTTAGCTGCCATGTGGGTGCTGGGATTCAAACCCAGGTCTTCTGCAAGAACAGCCAGCGTTCTTAACCCCTGAGCCATCTCTCCAGCCCCCTGAGACTGGATCTTAAGAACCCCAGGCTGGTTTCCAACTCACGGCAATCCTTGTGCCTCAGTGTCCCAAGAGCTCTGCTCACAGGCATGCTCCCCAAGCCTTATTTTTGCATTTACATATTCATTTATTTATTGACAGTCTCCTGTAGTCTAGGGTGGTATCAAACAGTATGTATGAGATGAGCTTGAACTTCTGATCTGGAGCCTTCTCCAGTGCTGGGACTATGAGGGTAAGTCACCGTATCGAATTTACATGGTGCTAGAGATGGATCTCAGGCTCTGAATCTGGGCAAGCACTCTACCAACTGAGCAAGACTGATCTCCAAGCCTCCCTTTCTTTAGCATCTTCTAGTCCAGAAGCAAGAAAGTCATTTACAAGGGTCCTCCTGCCCCCACAGGTCTCTTAAGGGCTTTGTCTCTCCTCAGCCAGCAGAGGAGAGATACTGGTACTCAGTACGTGCTTAATAAATACCTATGCAATGGATTTCCCATCCCTGAAATTCCTCCAGGGAGGGGAGATGGAGCTCCAACACAGGGAAGAAAATTGAGGCTGGGACTCCAAGCCCTCCTACAACAAGAACCCCTGGGATGTGACCATCTCCAACTCCCCACCCCAGCCTGGGAGTCAGTATTAGGGAGGACAGGACACTCCAAGGTAGCACCCTGTCCCAGGGGCCCCCTCACCTCTGCCTTCAGGGCTCACTGGCACTGGGTCAGGGCCACTTTGATGGTGGTCACCAGCTTCCGAAACTTGCTCTCTGTATCCACGTAGCCATCACCTCTCTGGGCAAAGGAGGAGACGAGAGTGAGGAGTTAAGACCACACACCAACCCCGGTCCCCCACCCACACTCGACCCCTAGGCAGGACACACACTTACCTTCTTGGAGTGAACTAACTTGCCGGCTACTGTCACTTCAAAGAACCCGGTGGCCTGGGGAGTCCCCTCCCCACACTGAGGAGAGAAGGCATTGAGGGACTGAGATGGTCTCCCCAGGACACCCTCGCCCTTCCCAGGAGGGAAGGCGGGGATCACCTAACCCACTCCCACTGCCACCCGGACCCAGGGACAGACAAAGGACCCACACGACTCTCTGGCCCCAGTTCCAAGACTCACAATGTCCAGACATCCGGGGAACTCATCTTCTAGCTGCTCCTTGAGCTGGAGATACTGAAAATAGGCCGAGGGGTCACAGCCAGACCCAGCAAGCCTTCCTTCTGAGGCACCAAACCACCCTGACCTGCTTCCAAGGACCACCGATCACTCACCTTGGGCTTGTAGCCTCAAGCTCCACTGGTGGGTAAATCCACGAAGGCAGACCCAGTCCACCAGGCAGTACAGTCCCAGAGAGCACAGGCGGCCAGCAGAGGCAGGGAACGGGAGAGGGGAAGGAGGAATGGATAAAGAAAGATACAGGGGACAAAGAGGAGGCAAAAGAGACCCTCAAGGGAGGGGAAGACACACCAGACACAGAGATGTGCAAAGGTGCAGATATACAGAGAAAGCCCACAGGGGAGGGAGCCCAGAAATGGGGGTGGGAGGGAGGCAGTGGGAGAGAAGAAATAGACACCACAAGTATGAAACAGAGAAGGCAACAAGGGAGGGAAAACAACAGGCAGAAGTGAATTAGAACCAAGCCGATTCAGGAAAAATCCCACCCACCAACCCCATCACCCACCCACAGCCAAAGAAGAAACAGTTCTGGATCAGCCCTTCTCCTGGCACAGGATGAAACACATGCTTCCCAACCCCCACAGCCGGCAATTTCTGGACTGGAATCTGGTGCAACAGCCTCATGGGAGCCTGGGCAGGTCAAAGCAGGCTCCTGAAAGAGCATCTTGAAAAGCAGAGCTGATCATGGCCCGAGAGGGGGCACACAGACAGCTGGCTGGGTCACAGATCCCAGATTCCAGGTACCTGGTCATCTGCTGTAGGGGCACTGAGCTGCTGACCTGGGCCTGGGCCTCTCCTGGCCTCAGTTTCCTCCCCTGTAAGATGAAGCTAAAATTCCCCTTCAGGGTTTCAGAGATGGGAAGTCCTTTGCACAGGAATTTATGAAGCACCTACTGTGTGCCAGCTGAGTGTCAGATGCAGGGGAGAAAAACCATCAAGACAAAATGGCTTACCTTCCTGTGTCCCCCTCCAGTAGGACACAGGGAGGTAGCGACGCATGACACACGTGCTAACTGCTCAGGTCACACCCCTTTGCGCTACATGCATGGAAACTGAGGCCAGGAGAGGGGTGGGGTTACAAACACAGGCACCCAATGAGCAGTAACCAGCAAGAGATGTTTTACAGTGCTACAGACTGAACCCAGGACCTCGCCCATTCTAGACAAGCCCTGTATAGTCACAGAACAGAAGAAAGTCAAATCAGCAAATTGTACCTCCTGTCTGAGTGCTTTACTCCCAGCCTCAAACAGATGGAGCTCTGAGTTTTAGGCTAGCCTGGTTTACACAACAAGATCCAAGTCAGCCAAGGCTAACTGGTGAGACACTTTCTCAAAAAACTGGGCGTGGTAATCCCAGCACTCTGGAGGCAGAGGCAGGCAGGATGGATCTCTAAGACCAATTGGGAGACTGTCTCAAAAAAGCAAAATAAAAATCA
>NW_008331139.1:0-16843 GCF_000622305.1 Nannospalax galili
GCATTAAAAATGAATTTTTCTGTATGAAACTGTATAGTTTAATAATGAAATATAGATCTTTTTAAAGGCTAAAACCTCATTTAATTTTATATCTTATAGGGTTTATACTGAGTACAATATTGTATAACTGTATTAATTCAACTGTAAACCTAACCTAAAAATTTACAGCCAATTTTGAAAGAGATGCATTTTAGCTCTGAAAATTATTATTGAATATGTCAATGCTGTTGTAATGAAATTCTTCTAATTATGTGGTTATTAAATAAATAATTTTTAAAATTCTTTGTAAATTCTCAAATTCTTTGAGATGGACATTTTTCAGAAAGTCAAATCTCTCTGGCAAGTGTTAAAATTCTCTTGGTGGCTTTGACTTCAGAATACTTACTGATATATTTTATACTATAAAAACTGCAGCCGGGCATAGTGGTTCACACCTTTAATCCTAGCACTCGGGAGGCAGAGGCAGGCAGATCTCTGAGAGTTCAAGGCTGGCCTGGTCTACATAGTGAGTTCCCGGAGGACAGCTGGGGCTACAGGGAGACCCTGTCTCAAAAAAGACAAAAAAAAAAAAAAAAATGCAACTTTTGCTAAATTTTAGGTTGTGATTATAAGATGTTTATAGGTCATGTTATTTTTAATTATTTTTATTCTATGTGTATAAGTGTATTGCCTGCATGTGTGTAAGTGTGCTCCTGTCATGCAATGCCCATGGAAGTCAGAAGGTATCGGATTCCCTGAAACTGGAGTTACAGATGGTTGTTAGCCACCAGGTAGGTGCTGGGAACTGTAAGAGCAGCCTTAACCACTAAGCCATCTCTCCAGCTGCATAGGTCATATTTTTTATTGTACCTAGAATAAGGAGCTAATGATTCTAGTTTTAAATGAGCATTAATTTCACAGTATTTATTGTGCATTATAAATAATACTAACATAGTACACCCCTTATGAGCTTTACATATGTGTCACACTGGTTATAGGCTGATTGCAGTGCTGATAAATACCCTCATATCCAATTTGAAGAAGGAGTAAATTAAAATTTTTTACTTTGTAAAGCAAACATTTCTTTTTTGGCAGAATACCGTCCTTATTTGTGTTCCCCTGACAGATTTCGGGGTTTCAGGTGTTTTATCACATGCCAATGCTATTGCTTCTAAATTTTACATTAGGACTTTCAACTGTATTTGCATTGAGGTTTATCTGAGTGTTAGAGAACTTACCCCAGGAAGAGCTCTTGAAGAACTTGAAGCCTCAGCTTGCTGCACCATCTTGTGTCACCCTCTTGTTTAGATGCTGTGTTAGATTCCAAGCCTCTTGAACAAGTCTATCTACAGTTAGACTGTTTAAAGTAGTGCACTCTCTGATGAGGTTGGTAAAACAAATTCACTTCAGATGAGGGAATTCTCTATGAGGAAAGCTTTTATTGTGGTGTAGCTAGCATTTCTGTTTGCTGTTCTTTTTATGCCCATATGTCTAATAGCTTCAGTTGTCAACTTGACACACCTGGGACTGGGAAGAGGGACCCTCAATTGAGGAATTTCCTTTATTGGATTTGCCGGTGGGCATGTTTGTGAGGCATTTTCTTCATTATTGAGGGATGTGGGACCTGGGGGTGGTACCACCCCTGGGCAGGAGGTCCTGAATGTGTAAGAAAGCAGACTGGGCACAGGCCAGAGGAGCAAGCCAGCAAGCATATTCCTCCATGGAATATGCTCCATGTGCTCCAGGTTCCTGCACTTAGTTCCTCCCTTGGTTTCCCTTGATGAAGGACTCTACAGTAAGCTGAAATAAACCCTTTCCTCCCCAAGTTGGTTTTGGTCAGAATGGTTTATCACAGCAATAGAGAAGCAAACTAGAACAGCCTATTAATTGCAGTCTCTTATAAATGCAGTTTTATGTACCTGGTTGCAAAATTTGTCTTTCAAGTCTTATTCTCTTGTGTTAACAGTATTTTAGTCTTGTGTCTGTGACTAACAGTAGACCTTCTTTTACGTAGTTGTCATGTTGCCTAGAATGTGTTGTAGCGTGGATCTAGAATGAATCCCAAAACTCGTATTGAAGGCTTGGTACCTAGTGGTGGGGCCTGGTGGTAGGAAGTAGGTCATTGGGGAAACATGCTTGAAGGGTACAATGGGACCTAGGCCTTCCTCCCTTACTCTTTGCTCCTAGCTGTCTTGAGATGAACAGCTTCCTCTGCCATGTTTTGCCCTCTGTAATGTGCTACCTTGCCACAAGTCCAAAGCAACAGGGCCAAGTAACCATGGGCTAAAGCCTCTTTCCTCCTTGTAAGTTAATGATTTTAGTTATTTTTTTCCCCTGCACTTACGGGAAAGTTGAGTAACACTAAAAAAATATTAAATAAATGTTCAGTGACCTCTTGATTTGTCTTAATCTTTTCTGATTCATTTTAAAAACCGTTTTACTGAGGTATGGTTGACTTAAACTGTGCTTATTTAAAATGTACTATTTGGTAAGTTCTGAAATGTTTATGTGCTCATGAATCCATCACTACAGTTGAGAGTTGTGAACATACTATTACCCATAATAGTTTCCTCATGACCCTTAGTTATTTTTCCCTCCTGTGTCTCCCCTTCCTCTGATCTACTTGCCACATTGTCACTGTCGCAGTCCCCAGAATATCATACAGATGAAGTCACACAGTCCCCTCCAGTGTATGGCTTTCATTTAGCCCAATGATTGTGAGGTTCAGCCCTTTGGTTGTGTGTGTCAGTCCTTCATTTTATCTTACGCCCTAGTAGCAAGTCCATTTTGTGGATATCCTGCAGTTTATCTGTTCACCTGTTAGTGGCTATTTGGGTATTTCTTGTTTTTGACTATTACAACCAAAGTTGTGTAAATGGTTAAATATAAATTTTCATATAAATATGTTTTTATCTTTAAAAAAATACCTATGATTAGAATTAGATCATATATGTATGTGCCATAGTTTTCTAAAGTGGTTCATTTATTTCATTCTCAACAACAATTGGTTTTGTCAATTTTTTTTCCCTTTTCTTATACTAGAGATTGAACCCAGGACCTCAGGCATGATAAGCAAGTGTTTTACAAACTGGGCTACAGCCAAGCTCTGGTCAGTCTTTCTCAGGTTAACATTCTACCAGTGTGAAGCGCTGTCTTGCTCCCTGAGCAGAGTGACACTGAACACCTTTCATGCACTTCACCATTTGTGTATCTTTGTTGCACTGGCTGTTCAAGTCTTTTGCTCATTAAAGTTTTTTTTTATATTATTCTGAGCTTAGATAGCTCATGCTTTGCATTTAAGGTCCGTGTGTCTGTGTGTGTGTGTGTGTGTGTGTGTGTGTGTGTGTAATACATTCTGTATCAGGGTTTTTTCCTTTTTCCTTCAGAATGAAATTATTGAATGTGATTATTTTTTGTGATTTTGTGCATTTTTCCCTAGTTCCTGCCCCTTCCCCCAAATGAAGTAGTTAATCCTTGCCATTCTTTTCTCTTTATTTTACTTCTCCCAGCCCCCTGGCCAGGGTACTTGATTTGTATTAACCTTTCCTGGTGCCAGCTTCTCAACTAGCCATACATGAGTTTCTGTGCGGGGTTGCTACTCTCCCCGGGACACACATGACACTCAATTAGTGACTGTCGTGCTTGGTTCTGGGATAGTCAGTTCCTTGGTTCTTAAATCTAGGGATCTGTCACTCCATTTCTGATCAGCACCAACTTGGTTTGCCTGGGTCGTTGTCAGGTAGTTTAGACCTAGCTTGAAATACCTCAAAACATACTTGCTGGAAGCCCGAACAGGTGTTCAATTCAATGATGAGAATAGTGGAGACAACTCAGCAGTTTATTGTGTTGTCTAGCTGTCAATTCATTTGTATCGCACTTACTGTGAAATTTTAAATCTCTTCACAGTTTGATAACATTTTTGCATGACTAATCATGGTCATCTTTTTTAGAACTTTCCCTATATTTTTGGAAATAATACATTCTTGCATTTGTATACATTTAAAAATAACTGTCAGATGAATTTGTTAATTGTATTATGAATTTTGTTTTCCCTTTTGGTTCCTGAGGAAAATACACTGACTCTTCTCAAATAACTAATGAAGCTTCATGGTTATCATTTTTAAATGGATTTTTACTCAATAGATGTGAAATGTTTGTTCTTTATACTGATTTTATCTTTTGTGTCTCTTGTGTCTTATACTAATATTGTTGTGCTTGCCTTATGTACCGAACTCCTGTTAGCATTTACTGGTATATTGTTGAAGCGCCTTAATTTTGAGCCTTCATGGTTGCTAGGTAGTTGTGGATTACTCCCAAGATAAAAGTGCCACTTCTACACCAATGTCATTTGCTGTGCTAATCATTGATGTGATTTTTAGGCCTTGAAGCTGAGGTTGGACCATTGATTGGTGTTCGCCCTTACCAGCTTGAGTAGTGTTCTCAAAGCTATGAGAGCTAGCCTCCATGGGAGGAGACTTCAGGTCAGTTCCAGCTCCATTGCTCCAAATCCTTTGTCCAAAGTATGGCCTCTCTTCAGCAATAGGGTCTTATCTTCAAGTTCTAGGAGGCATTCGAGGACTGTGACAATAGCCTGCATAATTTGGGGAGTCTTTGGACTACCCTGGCCAACAACCCAAAAGAAGGTTTCTCCTGTCTGGCACTATTTCTTTTTTTAAAAATATTTTATTTATTATTTTTATTTTATGTGTATGAGTGTATTGCCTGCACATAAGAGAGTGTACCCGTGTCATGCAATGCCACAGAGGTCAGAAGAGGGCTTCGGATTCCCCTGGAACTGGAGTTAAGGACGGCTCATAGCTGCCATGTGGGTGCTGGGAATCAACCCAGTCCTCTGCAAGAGCAGTCAGTGCTCTTAACTGCTGACCCATCTTTCCAGCCCCTGTTTCTTGTTATGTAGCCTTCAGCTATACACACAGACTCATGTAAAGATATTGTATATGTAATTTTTCAGTAGGTTTTTGGACTAATACTATTCTCTCTGGTTTTTAATACAAGCTAGGCATTATTTATCTCTCTCTCCCTGTCTAACCCTCCCTCCATGTCCTCCCCATTTAAAGTGTCCCCATTTTCCCCATTTCAATTTTTCTCTCCCTTTATCTCCAAATTTCCTTGTATAGACCTCCCTCTTCTCCTCCCATTTTACACATTTCTCCCTCAGTAACACCTGTCTCCTATTGATCTCTCTCAGGTTCCTTCTTTCCCTTTACCTCCCTGCTTACTTTCCATTTTTTGTGGTTCCTGAAGTTACATTAGGATATGTACTCACATATAAGGATTTGGTACTAGGATCCACAAATAAGGGAGAACATATGTCTTTTGTTTTTCTGAGTCTGTAACTTCACTTAGTATAACAGTTTCTAGTTCCAACCATTTACCTGCAAGTTTTATCTTTCTTTAATGCTGAGTAGAACTACATGGTGTAAATGTAGCACATTTTTGTTATCCACTCATTTAGGTGACATTTAGGTTGCTTCCATCTCTTAGCTATTATGAAAAGAGCAGCAACAAACATGGTTCTACAAGTACCTCTGCAATAGGATGAGCCTTTTGGATATATGCCAAAGAGTGGTATAACCAAGTCATATGATAGGTTCATTTTTCGTTTTTTAAGAGTTCTCCACACTGCTTTCCATAGGGGTTGCACAATTTTCAATCCCACCCGCAGTGGATGAGTGTTCCCCTTTCCCATCTTCTCCAGCATTTGGAATCATTTGTTCTCTTGATCTTAGCCAGTCTGACTCAGGTAAGACCAAATCTTAAAGTGGTTTTAATTTGCATTTCTCCATTACTAATGATGTTGAACACTTTTTGAGATCTTTCTTAGCCATCTTTATTTCTTCTTTTGAGAACTCTTTGCTTAGATCTTTAGCATATCTGTTAATTGGATCACTTGTTTTCTTGATTCTTTGTTTTTTTAGTTCTTTATATAAAAGCTGGATGTTAAACCTCTGTCAGATGTGTCTCTGGTGAAGATTTTCTCCCACTCTGTGGGTTTTCTCTTCACTTTTCTTGGTTGTTTCTTTTGCTGTACAAAAGTTTTTTGGTTTAATAAGGTCCCACTTGTTGACTGTTGACTTTAATTCCTGAGCAATTGATGTCCGATTTAGAAAGTCCTTTCCTACACATATATCTTCTAGGTTACTGCCAGTGTTTTCTTCTAACAATTTCAGAATTTCAAGTTTCACGTTAAAGTCTTTGATCCATTTGGAGTTGACTTTTGTCACAAAGTCGTTATTTTCACCATTAACGATCCCTGGGACCAAAAATGGATGGATGGAATAGGACTGATGTGTTTACAGTACTCTGGAGGGTCAACATGATGGCTAATCTTGGGTGTCAACATGACTGGAGCTGGGATTAACTGAAGGAGAGAGACCTTTTTGATTGGATCATTTGAATCTGGAAGATCCACCGTAAATGTGGGTGTTACCTTCTGATGATAGCCCATATATAAAGCCATGGCAGAGGGGAGCTCTTGCTTTTTTTTCCCTTGCCTTTTCTCTCAGTGGTGAGTTTGTCTTGTTGCTGTGACCGACTTCTTCAGAGCAGATCTCCCAGAATCCATCAGGCCTTCAGTGCCAGATTAGGACTACTGAGACATCCAGCTTCATGGACTGACCAACTACTGGTTCGTTTCTTTAGAGAACCCTGACTACTACACTCAATAACTAGAAGAAACCAAGATTTTTATGTCATTTCAGACAGCTCCCCATATGCCTCAAAATAACTTCATTCAAACAATCCAAGACATAGAACAGAGGCATGAGCAACTCCAACATAGCCTATATAATCTCTCTCTTACTACCACATCATGGGTTTCATCCTTACACTCTTCTTAACCAACACAGTGTAACCAACCATACTGCCTGGTTTCTTTCTCTGTGTGCCCCCCTGACTTACAACATTTGATCACAGCTGTTCCTCTGTTTAATGTGACCTACACTTTCAATTCATCTTGCTCATGGGACTTCTTATCCTCTATGTCAATCTCTCCCCCTCAGAGCATATTGACTGCTGGCATACAGATGTCTCCCAGTGCTGGCCTGACTCTTTTAAAAACTGTACAATCTCAAAAAATCATACCCTTCCAACTGTAATTTACTTCTGGTATGACTCAACTCTATATACCTGTATCTCTCCCAGTGGGCACCCCAACCCCTGTGTTATCCTAGTTCTCAACCTTACTGTCTATACAGAATGTGAAATAGCATTCATTTTTTATTAACCCAGCACCATTTACAAATAAGGGCCATCTTCCTACTGGTCACAGTGGGAGTCAGCCTTGCTGGCCACTGGAGGATTGGGACATAGTCTTATCTCTTACCAACAGCTTTCTGCAAACATGAATGCAGCCATCATGGGAACATCTAAGGTCCTCAGCCTACTCCAACAATAACTCACCTCCTTAGCATCAGCAGTTCTTCAAAATCAATGGGCCTTGGACCTCATTACAGCAGAAAAAGGGGGAACCTGCTTTTTCCTAAATGAAGAATGCTGCTACTGTGTAAACCAGTCAAGTAGAACTAGGGATAAATAACCTCCAAAACCTAGCCAATCGACTAAAAACAGAAAAAACATCCTCTTCCAGCTCCTGAGATGTCTTTGGATCCATTTGGCCCTGGCTCCTCCCTCTAATAGGCCCCCTAACGGGAATTTTTCTTCTCCTTTTAGCCCCGTGCCTCCTGAAATGTGTACAAAATCAAGTGAACCAACTCACACACCATACCTTTAATCAACTTTTACTAGCTTGTCCAACTTCTATTCCTTACCAGCCCCTAGCTACCTCAGAGCCAACTCTCCCTAGACTTCAGGGAGACCAGTTGACAACTGAATTCAGCATCCCTTGAGAGATTTACCAATGATCCCACCCAGCAGCAAGCAGCTACAGAATCAAAGCTCTGCCCCTTATCCCTAACAAAAAGCTGGAATGTTAGGCCTAATTGGGCCCCAAGATGGAGTTATTACTGACCAATAACATGGCAACCACGACCTAGTGGGCAGCATTCCGGGTCACCGAAACTAACCCCACTTATCCCACACACCCCCCGCCCCAGTTTCTCAGTAACCACCTGACTCCTGTTTTAACAATATACCCTAATCATAACTGCAATTTTCCATCACAGCCAACCAAAAAACCGAAAAACACTTAGCTGAAACTCCCTACTACTATTGACTTACCCCCAACTCCTTCTGCCACAGCTTTACCACCCTCTATCCACAAAAGAAAGAAATCCTATAAAATCCAGCCTGCTGTGATGAGAAACCGCTGACCTCTCTCTCTCCCATGAGAGTGGCCCAGCAGCTCTATATCCCAATAATGTTCTCCTTTTTCTCATCTCAGAGTGGTCTTTCGTGGTCCTGGTCTTTTCCAGAACCTAACAATCCTTATTATGGAGGGAAGGCTCAATTTAGGCACTCTCAGGAAGTCCACAGAGGCCCCTACTAAAGGGCAGAGAAGCCTAGTCCTAGGGTGGTAGGATGGACTGCAGGTGATCCCAATGTAGGGCAATGGGCACAGTGCAATTTGGGGAGGCTCACTACCACGCACAGGCCAAATCCATGACTCTCAAGCAGTCTTCTAAGGTCTGGGCCCCTACTGTAGGGCAGAGAAGCCTAGCCCTGGCAAAGTGGGAGGGTCCACACATGGTCTCAATGCAGGGAATTGGGCAAGGCAAGATTTGGAGGCATGTGGAGGCCAAATCCAGGCACTCTCCAACAGTCTCCGAAGGTCTGGGTCCCTACTGAAGGGCAGAGAAGCCTAGCCCTGGAGCAGTCAAGACACAGTTCATTCTTTAAAAATTTTTATGCAGTTTCCCCAAATGGCTATCCCTTAGCTTAGTCAGAGATGAGTTGGTAAGAGTCACAAATGAAAAACATACTCTCCTATGAGGTAAAGTAAACTTCTATTGTGTATAAATTACCCAATCTGTAGCATTCATTTATACCACCAGAAAACAGACTTGACCAAACACAACCCTCCAGAGAGTAGTAGGGTGAAATGACTCTCAAACTTAGACAATCATTAGACTATCCCAGGAAGCTTTTGTAGCACACCAAAGACTGAGCTACAGGCCACTGTCCTGGGCTAAGTCACAGAAAAGTGTTCTTTTTTAAAAAATGTATTTTACTTTTTATTTATGTGTATATGTGTGTATCTGGGATGGGTGTTTGTGTGAGTGTGTGTGTGTGTGTGTGTGCATGTGAGTGCAGTACCCACAGAGGCCAGAAGAGAGTGTCAGATTCCCTGGAGCTGGAGTTACAGGAGGTTGTGACCCTCCTGATGTGGGGTGCTGGGGAACTAAACTTGGGAACTCTGCAAGAGCAGTACATGCTCTTGACGGCTGAGCTATCTTTCCATCCCAAAACCAATATTTTTAAGTCTCTGGTTTTTCCACTGGCATCCAAGTTTAGGAAGCAAAAGACTTGGGAGATGTGGTAAGATGGTGGTCCGTGGCAGCCAAACATTAATGTTGGCAAAGAAGGTTTATTGACATTGAATGTAACAGTCTCTAGAAGAAAAATCTTTGTCTTTAAACACTTATCAGTCCAGATCAATTGTGGGAGAGGTCCTGGTGGGCCTGCTGTCACCTTATCATTCATATTTATAAAATTATCTTAAATATGGGACATGCAGGAAAGGGACAAATGCTCGTCATCATTATCATAAATGTAGCCCTCCAAGAGTTCCTGCTAGAAGCATCCCCAAAGTAGAAAAGAAAGAAATAAGTTAAAAAATAACGGCTCAATTTTACTTTGTATATTCAGCTAAAGAATGTTCCTGGATAGGTGGGCTGTATATTAGCACAATCCTGAGAACCAAAAGGAGATAGCTTGCATAGTTACCAGGTGGACAAGGAGTGTGGGTTTGTTCGTGTATTCACTGATTCAGTCAGCATTCAGTGTGTTTACTGAGTAATTACTCTGTGCCAAACTATAGTTCTCACAAAAGGCAAAAGTCACAGCCTAGTGCAATTCATACAGGTGTCAGCTGTTCATGTTTTGCCAATAGAAGTAAGTTGTCACACCCTCCAAATAAATACTAGAAGAATTAGTGGATGAAATGTAGGAGCTGAGTTACTTTTACTAGGCTCTGAGGTAAAATCAAATCATCCCTTAGGGGAATGAGCAAGGCCCATCAGGAGCCTGTCTGTCCTCAGCTATCCTCCAGCCTCTCCATGCATTCCTGGCTCCATGGCTGCAGTGTGCTGGACCTGTGCTGGGAGTTAAACATCAAATAGATTTGGTCTGCTCATCTAGGAGCCCACAGCTCAGTAGGCAGACAGCCACATGCTGGAGTTACATTCCAGATAGTGGTTAAATTCTGAAGTCAACATTAAGGAGAAAATCAAGTATAACCAAAGTCACCCTTGAGGGACGAGGGAATCCCTCGGGGATGTGGGAAGTTAGCTGAGAAACAGCATGTCTGTAAATACCACACAGTCAACTTTCCTGCAGCATCAGAGCAGATGGTTGTCTCTGTGGTGGAGCACCAGCAAAAATGCTCGTCTTGGCTTGTGTTTTGAGGTCATGTTGTACAAAAAAGACATATTGTGACTTTAAACACTGGTGTGCAAGATGCTCACAATATGGATGCTCAGGATGCAAATGTTGTAAGATTCACACACCACACATATGTTCATTGTGGGGGAACGGTTGGCAGAATCATGCACTTTATTTATTTTATCTCATTTTCTTTGAATACCTGCAGTTGAACCCTTTAAGCTAAATATCTATATGATAAGATGAGTGGGACAAAGGACAATTATGATATTACTTGGCAAGTGTGATGTTCCTCAGTGGGGCCTCCTTCTCAAGGTGCTAAACATTCCTTAGGAAGCCAGCAAAGAGTTCTAGGCTTTGCCTGTCTAAATGAAGATGTAAGAGAGGGAACCCAGTTGGCTTCTCCCTGACCTCCTCACAAGACCTGGCCCTAGAAGGAGCCCCTACTAACCTTGCAAGCGACAGGCAGACTCCCATATGTAGCAGGCCATTGTAGAAAAGGCCTCAGGGTCTTGTCTCTGCACCCTCTCTATGCCCTCCTCCTATGCAGCTGTCTGGGAAGATCTGGCACTTGGCTTCCTATTAGAGTCAAGCCAGGAGCATTGAGCACAAGACCCTGGTAGAACTCCTTATTCCCCAGACAGTTCCAATGTGGACCCTGGGAAGGGCTGAGTCACCCCTGTCATTCACTGCCACCCACACAGGTATGTATTGGGTCATTTCACTTTTGGCCCCCATTGATCTGCTGCCCCTCCTTCTGTGCCGTCCCAGACAAGCCCCTCCCCCTCCAGCCACATCAGCATCCCTAAGTCTACTAAGTGTTTACCTTACATCTCCATGCTCTGCTGCAGGGGCGGGGGGGCGGGCAATAGGCTTGTCACTTTTCACTCCATTTTTAACAGCCTCAGCCCACACTTTTCCAGAGGAGGAGATAACGCAAGATTCCAGATCCTCCAGCTGTCATACTGACTAGTTCACCCAGTCAGGTGCTCTTGGTTGGGCACCAGATGGTGGACTTGGTACCATCTTCCTGCTCAACAGAGATGCCCTCCCGTTGCTAGTCTCCACCATGGCCTGCAGGTGGAGACTAAGTACAGGATAAGTGAGGATGCCCTCTGCTCCAATGAGTGTGCTGCATTGTGATGACACAGCTGCTTAGTCCCCTGACCTCCTAAGAGAGGGAAAGACACTGCTGCTGTCACCCAGAGTGATGTTGCTTCCTGTTACCCAATACCCTCTCCTTCTCCTAAGAAGAGAGAGTGGAATATGCCCACTCCATTCCTGTTGGATACAGGGGCTGTCTGTGCAACTTACACAAACCATTCTTTCTAGAAAGCCAAGACCATGTCCTTTGCTTGTTTGTATGTGACTTTGATTTGTTATTGTCTCATAAGAGGAAATGGTTATTATTTAAACGGTACATCAGCACCATTCGGGAAATTCTTTCTAAATGGAATTTTCTAATAGTTTTTCTTTCTAGAAATCCCATGAGTATGAGTTCAAAACACAAAGCAAAAACAACAAAAAGAAGAACAAGATACACACACACACACACACACACACACACTGAAAATATAGTGATGAGTGTTAATCATACAGTATGGATTTTCAAAGTTCCTAGAAGTCCTCAAGGTCTCCTCCTTAGACCTTCTCAGGACCTCTGCCCCAAATGTAACACCTGACCTGAAGAGATTCAACTTTTCTTAACAAATAAAAATAAAAATAAAAATCAGGGCCCCTGCTGCTTTCTTGCTAAGCTCCCAGCCTCCTCTGCTACACCTTCATCCTTTGTTTTCTTAGTGGCTTCTATGACTACAGAAGCTTGTTTTTGTCTGCTCACTACCAGAATGTGCTGAATAGACAGACACCACATAACCACAGCAGGTGACCCTGGAAGCAGATGGTGCTTAATAGGTATTTGTTAAATGGATTGATTCAGATAGTCTGCTTGCCCAAGTAAATTGCTGATTTCCAATGTCCCCAAGAGGTCCACCTATTAAAAAGGCTTGGGCTCCAGGGAGGTGTTAATGGGAGGTGGTGGAACCTGTAAGAGACTGGGCCAGAGGGGTATATCTTTAGGCAAGTGTTCCCTGAAAGGGGATAGGGGAGTCCCAGACACTTCCTTCTCTCTTGCTTCCTGGCCAGAGGATGAGGGTTTTTCTCCACCAGGCAATCCTGCCATGATGTACAGTGTAACAGGAGCAGGAACTAGAGAGAGCAGCCTTGGGGTTAGCATTTGGGGCTGGAGAGATGGCTCAGTGGTTAAGAGTACTGACTGCTTTTGCAGAGGATCTGGGTTCGATTGCCAGCACCCACATGGCAGCTAACAATCGTCTGTAACTCCAGTTCCAAGGGAACCAATACCTTCTTCTGACTTCCTTGGGCACTGCACAACACAGGTACACTTACATACATGTAGGCAGCACACTCAGACACATAAAATAAAAATATATATATTCTTTTAAAAAGATTAACATATAAAAGAAGCTAGTTGACAAAAAATGGCTGGAAACCTTTTTCTATCTGGGGTACATGGAACACACAGAGCCTGATGGAGAAGAGACCTTGACAGTTGGGGAGTGGCGGGTGCTGTGTAAATGCCCTCTGACGGGTCATGAGTCTTGTGGCCCAGCGCTTTGGAGCAGATGTTTTTCACTGTTCACTAGCCCACTTCCCCTCCCGGGAGTGCTTTTCCTTTCTTAATGAACTGTCTCTATTTCTATTACCTTACCATGTGACCCTGGTACAATTCTTTGCCTTAGGGCTCAAGAACCTGGAACTTCAGCCAGTGCCCTTGGGACTCTGACCTGTGCTTAAAATACTAGATGTTAGAAAATGTTAAATTGCGATAGACCAGGGTGATGTAAAAATGAAAGATGAGAGCAACTTCAACAGTAGCAGATTGTTCTTTATTAGAACAACAAAGGGCAAGTAGTTTCTCTGGGCTAGAAACTGTGCACTGAGGCACAGCTGGTCTGAGTCTTTAAGGGGCTTGAAAGAGGAAACAAGAGGACTTTTCTGCATCTCTGTTTTTTTAGGGTTTGAAGGTTTGAGACAATAAGTGTTGGTGTTACAGGGGTTTGGGAAAAGTGCTGGTATATGTTTTCCTCAGATTTTACAGTTTCTGGGTTGGGGCTTTCAAGTCGAGACTTTTATCCTTCACTGGGGCCCAAAAGCAATGGAGCCAAATGATCACAGACTGGAACCTCCCTAACTGTGAGTCTAAATAAACTCTTTCTTTATAAGTAGATTCTCTCAGGTATGTGTAACAGGAGCAGAAAGCTGATTGTATTGGTTAGTCACTTTTCTCATTGCTATAACAAGATACCTGACAAAATCCATTTTAGAAAAGAAAGGTTTATTTGGGCTCACAGTTTGAGGGGATAAAATCCATCATGATGAGAAAGGCAGGGCAGTGAGAGTGACTCTAGCTGGAGCAGCAGGACATCGAGACAGCTGGTCACATTGGATCTGCAGTCTGGAAGCAGAGATGAATGCTGGTGCTGCCCTCCTCTTTTCTAGTCAGTCTGGAACCTGAGCTCATGGAATGCTGCTGCCCACATTCAGGGTGGGTGTTCCCACCTCAAACCTCTGTAAATGTCTGCACAGACATACGTGGAGGTTTGCCTCAAAGGTGGTTCTCATCCTCTCAAGATGACAAACACAATTAACCGTCACACTGATCAGGACGCTTGAGTAGGAGTGCCAACCCAGGTGCTTCAGATGAAATGGATTGAGAACCTGGCCAAATTAACATTGAAAGGTTGCTTCAGGAACAGCCTGATGGGTGGTTAGACACACTCGGGGGTGATGTCCGTGATGTCCGCTCCAGCACCTCTCTTACAGCGGCAGTCCTCCCCAGCTCTTATGCTACACACACACCCATCACAACATTCCTGTTATTTGTAAACCAGAGTTTAAAAATGTAACAGGAGTTCCCCCAAGTAAGAAGTGGAACAGCAACGACAACAAAGAGATTAAGAACAATAAAATGTAAGAAGAAAATTTAGCAAATAATCTTTTGGATGAAAATGTACTAAGAGGAAAAAATTAAAATGGATAATAAAAGCTTTGAGATAGTGAAGTAATTTATAGGTCACACTGAAGGGACTAAAAATAAATCTTATAAAGACAAAAAAAATATTAGAAGAGAGCCAGATGACTGTATGTTAAGTGCTTGTTGTGCAAGTCTGATGACCTGAGTTTGATCCTTGAAACCCACCTAAAACGCTAAATACATTGGTGAATATCTGTAACCCCAGCACTTCATCAGGGGAGTTGGGAGGCAGAGGCAGGAGAATCTTCCCAAAGCTCAAGGGCCAGCTAACCTGAGTATGTGTCCAAACAGCAGAAACAAGAAAGACCCTGTCTTAAAAAAGCAAGCTAGATGGCCAGAACTGACTCTCAAAAGCTGTCTTCTGACCTCCACATGTATACACACATACAAACATACACACCACAACTCTTCAAAATTTTTTATCTATAAAAGAGAATAAAGGGGCAGAAGAGATGGCTTAGAGGTTAAGAGCACTGGCTGCTCTTGCAGAGGACTGGGATTTGGTTCCCAGCATCCACATAGTAGGTAACAATTGTCTATAACTCCAGTTCCTTCCAAGGGATGAAATGTCCTCTTCTGGCCTCCACAGGCATTGTATGCATGTGATGCACCAACATACATGCAGGCAAAATACTCATACACATAAAATTAAAAAAAAATGTTTTGGTCTTTTTGAGACAGGGTCTCCCTATAGTTCCAGCTGGCCTGGAACTCACTATGTAGACTAGGTTGGCCTTGAACTCACAGAGATCCACCTGCCTCTGCCTCCCTAGTGCTGGGATTAAAGGCATGTGCCACCATACCCCACCAATAAAAAAAAAAATTTTTTAAGAGAATAAAAAATTTTGAACAATCACAGGAAGGAAGTTAAAGAAATTAGAAATGAATGTGATTATTAAATAATGACCAGAAACTTAGAATTAAGAAAATAAGCAAAATAGTTTCTATGTAAACTGATAAAATAGTTCAATAGTACAGTAATACAGTAATAATTCAATAATATAGTAAAATGAAGCTTCTTAGGCTAAGGTAATTGAATACAAGGTGTCAGTAGATTAAAGACCAGTGGCAGGAGTTCCTGGAACAATTATCTGAGGTCACTCCATGGTGAAGGGTCCTTGACAAGCACCAATGGGTGCTACAAAGATCCATCCCATGAGTATGAGCTTCTCTGTGGAATACCTGTGATCCCCCTGCCTCCATGACAACATGACACCTCAGGGTTTCCACATGGGTCCCTTTTTGGCCTCAAATATAGTGGAAGCCCCTTCTGAGCTCAAGAAAAGAGTGAAAAGACAAACAATACGGAAAATAACCAACATTACACTTGTATCATGCACTATTCGCAAATGCTGGTTTGCTTAGCTGTGCTTCACAATCATCCTGCTAGGTGTGATATAGCAACGTGCCCTTGTACAGATGGAAACCCTGAGGCCTGAGAGCTGTTTTCCATCTCCTTTTAGGTCCCACTATACGGGCACATCTTGCTAGCTTCCGAGTGTTCAAATGGTTCTTAGCTTTCTTGTTTCCATGGAAGCCACACTTGATCTCTGCTGATATCTGGCCTATAGTGAATTCTGAACGGTACTCAGCTTTCTTCAATGTTCCTTATGTATTGTGTATCCCAAATAACAAAAAGATGAAATCATAGGCATAAGATTTTAAATGCTACAGCCATTTTACATACCAAACAACAAAGCTTCATGGTGGCACTGTATAACTATGTTCTTACAGATGAAGACTTCTGGGGTTTCCCCATTGTACAGGCATCTGTAAATGTAACACAACAATGCTGACCTTAATTCAGTGATTGGGATCAAACACACAGACTCCTGAGCTGGAGAGATGGCTCGGCAGTTAAAAGTATGTATTGCTCTTCCAGGGGACCTGAGTTCAATTCCCAGCACCCACATCAGGTAGCTAACAACACGTATTACTCCAGCTCCAGGGGACCCGACACCTCTGCCCTCTATGGGCTCCAGTATTAATGTGTACATACACAGACATACAGACACACACACACACACACACACGATTAAAAATAAGATTTTTTTTTTTGAGACAGGGTCTCCCTGTAGCCCCATTTGGCCTGGAACCCACTATGTAGACCAGGCTGGCCTTGAACTCACAGAGATCCACCTGCCTCTGCCTCCTGAGTGGAGTGCTGGGACAAAGGTATGTGCCACCATGCCCAGCTAAACATAAGATATTTTTTTAAAAATACATGAACTAGCTGGGCATGGTGGCGCACACCTTTAATCCCAGCACTTAGGAGGCAGAGGCAGA